>NC_065538.1:31692114-32003879 GCF_932294415.1 Quercus robur
GGCAAAGCTCTTCTCCCGGCTTGGATGGAATGAGCAATGGTGGAGATGAAAGATATGCCTTCAAGTTGTCAAACGCCATCTGGCATTCGTTTGTCCATTCAAATGATTTTTTCAAGGTACGGAAGAAAGGTAGATATTTGTCCGTCGTTTTTGAGACGAACCTGTTAAAGACCGCGATTTTGCCATTCAAACTTTGCATTTCCTTGACCGTCCTCGGCGGTTCTAACTCTATTATGGCCCGTACTTTCTCCGGGTTGACTTCTATACCTCTTTGGGATATCATGAAGCCCAAGAATTTCCCCGCCGTTACTCCGAACGCGCACTTGCCTGGGTTCAACTTCATGTTATATAACCGGAGGGTGTCGAAGTTCTCCCTGAGGTCGCCTAGATGATTATCCTCGTGTAGGCTCTTTACTAGCATATCATCAACATAAACCTGTACATTCCTCCCGATTTGGTGTGTGAACATCTTGTTCATTAATCTTTGGTATGTTGCTCCAGCATTTTTAAGTCCGAATGGCATCATTTTGTAGCAGAACAGTCCCTAGCTGGTGACAAAAGAGGTCTTCTCTTGATCGCCTTCTTCCATCTTAATCTGGTTGTAGCACAAGAAAGCATCCATGAAACTCAAAAGCTGGTGACTTGCGGTTGAGTCTACCAAAGTATCTATTCGAGGGAGTGGATAGCTGTCTTTGGGGCAGGCCTTATTGAGGTCCGTGAAGTCTACGCACATCCTCCATTTTCCGTTGGCCTTCTTAACCATGACGACATTTGTCAACCAATCGGGGTAATACACTTCTCGGATGAAATTTGCCTTAAGCAACTTTCGTACTTCCTCAGCAATGGCTTTGTCCCACTCCTGGGTGAATACTCGTTTCTTCTACTAGATTGGGGAGAATGCGAGCGATACATTCAGTTTGTGAACCATGATTTTGGGTTTGATCCCTGGCATATCCTCGTGACTCTAGGCGAACACGTCTTGATTGTCTCTTAAGAATGCCATGAGTTCCTGGCACACTGGCCAGCTTGCCAATGTACCCACTCTAGTTGTCCGTTCTGGCCTTGATTCATCAAGGATTATTTCTTCTAACTCTTCAACTAGCTCTGCTATTGTTCGTCGTTCCTCTATGCACATTGTAAGTGAACGAACAGTCGACCACCAGGAATGTTACTTCCTTAGTAATCTGTTGGGGGTAATCTCCCACTGTTACTGTCAATGTGACGGCATTGATGGGGAACACTCCCATCCCTCTGAAGCCAATTAGAGGGGCATTAACCGGGACCAATTGTTCTCTGTCAACTCTCATCTGCTGAAAAGCCGGGTAATACAAGATGTCTGCCGAACTACCGTTGTTGACCAGAACCCGGTGCATGTTGTAGTCTCCTACCCTTAGGCGGACAACAAGCACGTTGTCATACGGGTGGTGCAGCTTTCGAGCATCTTCTTCTGAAAATCCGATGACAGGGTTGTCGATTCGTGCCATCTTGGGTATAGTGCCTGTGAGCTGGACATTCTGGACTATTCTTAGGTAGGTTTTTCTGGCTTTTTTGGACGACCTAGAGGTTGCCATGCCCCCTACGATCATTCTTATGTCTGCAATGGGCGGCCTTGGGTGCTCATTCTCCCGTCGCAGGGTTTGCCCTTGGGGCGGATCCGCTTTCTCTTTGCTCACGAACCTCTGTAATTTCCCTTGTCTTATAAGGGCCTCTATCTGCTGTTTTAGATTGTAGCAGTCAGCTGTGTCGTGCCTGTGGTCTCGATGGAAGCAGTAATACTTATCCCTTTGTCTCTTGCTGGGATCTCCCTTTAACTTGTCGGGGAACATCAGAGTTCCTTCGTCTTTGATCTGCATCAAGACTTGATCTATTGGGGCAATTAACGGGGTGAAGCTTGTGAACCTCTCAGGGGGTTTGGAGTGTCTATCATCTCGTCAATCTCCGGTCCTAACCATTTTGCGCCCCCTATCCTGTTGTGAATCCTCCTGTCTCTCTCTTTTTCTAGGCTTATCTTCGCGGGCCAGTAGTGTGTCCTCTGCGTTCACATACTTGGTAGCCCTGTAAAACACTTCCGACATGGTCTTTGGATTGTTCTTGTATAGAGAAAATAGGAACTTACCCTTTCGTAGCCCATTAGTGAATGCTACCACGAGTATCTTGTTGTCCGCCTCGTCAATTGAGAGGGCCTCCTTGTTGAAACGAGTTATGTAGGACCTCAGCATCTTGTCCTCTCACTGCTTAATGTCCATCAGGCATGCAGTTGACTTTTTGTATCTGTGTCCTCCAATGAAGTGCGAAGTGAACTGAGCGCTCAGCTCCTTAAAATTACTGATAGAGCCAAGTGTTAACCGACTGAACCAAATTCTTATTGCACCATTCAACGTTGTAGGGAAAGCTCTACACATGATCTCGTCTGCAACTCCTTGAAGGTACATCAAGGTCTTGAAGGTCTCCAAGTGATCTAGAGGATCCTTGACTCCGTCGTAACTGTCTATATGTGGCATGCAGAATTTATGCGATAGAGGGAAGCAATTGACGGAGGTAGTGAACGGTGAGTCAGTGAACGGTGAGTCAGTTCGATTGACTAGGTCGTCAAGATCGCTGGATACTCGTCCCTTGAGGGCGTTCATCATAACTTCCATCTGCCCCTTCATTGCCTGCATCTCCGCGACGATAGGTGGAGCCGCATCCATGAGGGTTGGGAGGCTTAGGTTTTGTCACTCCGATCTGCTTGGGGTGTTACTACCCTCCGGTCTATCCTGGTTCCTGCGATCAGCACTGGCACCTTCTTGATTTTCTTCTTGGTTTCTCGTCGTCGCGTTTTTCTATAGCAGCTGTTCTTCTAGAGTTTGGTTTTGTCTGGTGAGGCGCTTCATTGCCACTGTGAGGGTTAGGACTTGTCTCTCTAAGGCAGTAGGTTGTGGCTTGTCTTCCTGAACATTGTTGGTGGTCGCCATCGAGCGTGTAAGTACCATGCAGCCCTTTGTTCGGGTAGCGTTTGTATGGCCTACAAGCTGCAGTTTCGATGCTACTCTCCCCTACAGACGGCACCAACTGATGATGCCGTTAATATCACTAGTGAGCTACATGATCCTTGCACGCTTGTAACGATACCTACAAAGAAAAGAGGGAAGACCTAACAGAGAGCACCGGTGTGGTGCCGGCCAAACACCCTCCGAAGGTCAAGTTAGAACTATTCTCACAACTCTAGAGTGCTAGAGAAGGGTAAATTATGCATACCTTGGTTTGTGAGCGTATTGGGACTTTTATAATAGTAGAAGGTTGTCCTTTCTTCCTTGGTATAGAAGTTTTTTCCTTATAGGAATCCTCTTGAATAGCCCCAAACATGATGGACAAGACACTTTTCCTTGTAGAGAAGATCTTTATTTACATGTGTATCTTCCGGAATCCTCCTCACGCTAGGATTCCATTTACCTAGGGATTCTATAGTGATTAGATGTGTGTCGCAAGTAATTTCTATCTGGGGTTCTTATTGTATGGGCCTTTGCACAAGTTTGGGCTTGCCTTCTATTGGCCCACAGACATGGATTCATCAGGCCCATTTAAAGGAGGCCCGTCAGACCATATTTTTACCCTTATCAGTTTATAAGATTGAATCAATATCCAAGAGGACCAAAACCAAGAAGGTTTCTTTCTTTGTTCGATCTGTATGGCTGTTCCTTTATAAAAGGTTCGATAGATCCATGTGCGCATCTCACTCCAAACTCCAACTATGAAGGCCTAGGTGTGTAGCCTAAATTTCAAAACTGTTTTGGTTTGCCACTACTTGTCAGAGAATTGGCAAAAAATATGAATACAGTAATAGCTAGGCCAGTGTTTTATTGATTCTGCAGTGACCTGTGACTAAAACGAATCAAGAATAACTAGCTAGCATATATAAACAACCACCTCAACAAACAATTCATACAAGAAGACACTTCCAGTTAACTCATTTTTTGATTATGTACGACTCCCAGTTAATTCATGTTCTAGTCATCCAAAAATTTCTTTCATACTTGCCGAGAAAATTTACCGATTCTTACTATCAATGACTTTCTAAAATAACTTTTTTTAAATTGAAAAAGACATTCAATCACATCATATAACTGTAACAAAAAAAAAAAAAAAAATCACATCATATAACAATGAAAAAAAAAAAATCAATTTCTACCATAAATCATGTCATTCTGGGTTTCGCCTTGGGAGCAAAATTTTCACTTAAAGAATGGTGAAAAGAAACCTTTCTGAAACCAGGGTTGAGTATCACCTGAACTAGTTTCAGGGCTGCATGGCTCACCATTCTGTTCATAATAAAAATATATATATTATCCAGAGAAAGAATGACAGATGGGACATGGTCCTCATTTGTAAACAGTGAAGAAGCCATATTTTTCTTGCACATTATCAATAAAAAAAAAAAATCTTGCCTGTTTAAAAGCCCACCTACTAAACCAAAAGGAGAAGACTTCCACATCTGTGATGTTCTTTTCTCATTTGCATTAGCATTATCATCGTCCACATCCACATCCACAGGTAAACTATTATGCATATCGACCACAGATTTATTATGCTTTTCTCGTGACATTGGGGACACAATAGGAGAGGGCTTGTTTATTGACTTCAGATAAAGCAGAAGATACATTTGTTAAGGAACGAGACCTTTCAAAAAAATCAAATCCCCTGTCCAGCTGAAAATTAGAAAGTGAACCAGAAACAGACGCAAGCAGCAAGGAATCCAGATTACCCAGATAACATGGGTCGTCTTCAAAAAGCTCTGGCTCAAAAATTCACGAGGAAAGATTGGATCAATGGCGGATGAAAAACCTAAACTAGTGGTGATTGTGTTTGTGGATGCATTTGGATTAGTAGTAGACAGTGTAAACGGTGATAGTAGCCCAAAGTTCATTGGGTTATCATATGAATATATGATTGTGATATAGTTGGTGTTCTGCTTATGATGCCTGGTTTTTGACGATGGAACAATAGTTGATGATTTTTGAGATTTTGGTTCTGAGAGTTCCTGCAGGTTATAGCAGCTCAGTATTTTAATAGTATTTCTCCTAATAATGCTTGACAAGTGAACTCAACAATTGTAAGATGTTTCATCTTATGCAAAAATTATTGTATATTTTAGAATAAGAATTTATTTTTTTCTATTTTTCAAAAAACTCAGATCTCAATATCTGTTCTATATTTTATTTTTCATTAAAATATCAACTTTTATTATTATCTTTAATTATTTCTTACCGAAAAGTTGCTAGATTTTGCTATGTCGTATTGTCTTAATTTCATTTATTAATTAATTCATTCCAAGCTTCATTCAATTATCTGTCTTGACAGGCTGAATTTTAATAGGTATTCAGCTCACAAGCTTCACCTAAACAATTTTACTCAAATAGGTGCGTGACTCTATCAAAGGATGGAATAGAACTCCAGTTAACCTTAGATTCTCCTAGTGGTTGATTTGTTGTTAGCGTTAGGGAGTTTTGATTACCCTTGTGGCACCTCTAATGGTTGTCGTTGACGATTTACCAGACTTCCAAACTTATTATCCAAGGGATTGACAATCCCTTGAATAGTAAGGCATTGGCATCTATCAAGTGCCCTCCTAGGCCTCACCATAAGATGAGGCCTGTGGGTGAGATCATGTGTGGTCTCAAGTTAATCACAACTTAGGTCTCACGTCATTCATTCTCTTTTTTTATTTTTTTCGTAAATAAAAAAAAAAATAATAATCTCTTTCTTCACTCTGGGAAAAAATTTAAAAAAAAAATATTTTGCATAAATAAATTTGGACAAGTACCTAACAAAATCGTATTTTGCATAATGAAAGTGCTTTTTTGAATTCATTGACCAAATTTAGAGGGTTACACTATTTTAGTCAAATTGATGTGAATGTTGCAATTCAATAAAAATGGGCAAATTACTGAAATCACATAAATAAGAAGCTATTATTATGTAAACTAACATTAAAATTAAGTTTTAAAGAAATCATTCACAATCACAAACACACCATATAGATAGCATTAGTGTTTTCTCCTAAATAAAAAAAAAAAATTTAAAATAAACATTAATCAGTTTAGGGATTCCAAAAAATAAAAAATAAAATAAGACGGTAGTTGTTCGGAGGAGCGATTTTTGCCATTTTCTGGATTGAAGAGACTTACAGATTGGGTGTCCATAGCGAAATACAATGGCAGCCGAAATCCCATGAGCCGATTTGGTGATTTTTCAAGTTTATTTAATTTGTTCGTTCTTTTTTACCAACGAAGACATGTTTCGAAGAGAGAGAGAGAGAGAGAGATTTGATGAATGTGACATTGTGATGGTTTAGTAGGTTTATTTGATTGAATTTGATACTAGTAGCTAGAATGGAAGTAAAACTAAAAAAAAAAATCTGATATTTATCTTTAACACTTAAAAAAAAAAAAAAAATTGAGAATCAGATATTTATCTTTAACTGAAAAAGGGATTTGATTCCTAAAAAAATAAAAGATAAATAAAAAACTGGAAAGGGATTTGGTAAACGTATTGCAATGAGCTATCTAGAAGATTTGCTGTTTTTATGGTTTTCACTTTTTGCAATACATGGGGATCTCATTCTTTGTTGATTTTAGAGACAATGAGTGATGTTATATAAATTTTATAAATTGATGCGTTAATTTATAAATACAAAATATGTTATTATCATGTTAGTAGGCAAACATTTTCATAGTAAAATGGATTACAGTTTTAGCATTTTTCTTACAAAATACTACTATATAATATATATATATATATATATATATATATAAACTAATATAATTATCTACAGTTCTACGTAGTTCGCTTGTGCAAAAAATTAATAGTGAACAATGGTTTATTGAGCACATGATTATTTTTAACTTTAATGTGTAACCTTATATATGAGAGATCAACTTGAAAAACAAAATGTTAATTGCATGTCAATTGTTGTGAAGCGATATTATTAGTGCTTATGATCCTCGAATTGGTTTAAATATAACTGATAAGTGATAATTCGTAAATTTATAAAAAGGACGCCAATTTAATCACATGATAATATTTTTTTAGTAAAAACCTAATCATTTCCAGATTAATATTAGCATTTAGATGTTTTAGTTGATAATTGCATGTTCTCTCAATGGGTGTACTTCTAGGAGGTGTTTAGTTCGTTGTGATATTATATTACACTGTGATATTATATTACACCATAATATTATATTATTGTAATCTTATATTAATGTAATATCAATACAAGAGTACAACATTACATTGTTTAGGAAAGTGATGAGATTAAAATGATGTAATATATTTTGTAATTTTAGATTATAGTAATGTTAGAAAAAATAAAATAAACAAAAAACTTTAATGTCAGATTATCATAATGTGCATTACATCAAAGGCACATCACAATGAACTAATTAAATGCCCTAATATAACCATGAAAGCTTCTACCCAAATTATGCTTGAAGTGTGATCATGAAATATATAAATTAGGGTTTTGTGATAATTAAAATGATAGAGTTGAATATTATTTCACTTTTTTTTTTTTCTTATAACTAAAGTGATAGGGATAAATCCCAAAGCAAACGGATCCAATTAACAGAGTTTGTCATAAGCGACGGTGTTGCCAAAAGAGAAGGTCTAGATAGCCTAACAGTCAAAGAACTGGTAGAAGGAATCGTGTCTTAGATAGAAAGGCAGAGAGATGGATGGACTCAAGGGAGATGGGTGGCAAAGCCACATGGCATCTACGTGGACTAAGTTGTCTCCAAGGAACCTAATATGGAAATGTCTTGCATTCTACGCCCAATCGCAATCAGAGGAATCCCTACAAAGAAAGAATCCCACAATATATGAGCACTGAAGAGGATCTTCTCTATAAGGAAAATACCTTCTCTATTAAGAAACAGATGTCAGCTCTACACTACTATAAAAATATCAAAGCCCTCACAAATCAAGGTACGTGTAATTTTCCTAACTCTGGCACTCTAGAGTTGTAGAATTCTCTCTAACTTAATCTTTGGAGGGTATTTGGCCGGTACCACACCGGTATTCTTTGTAACTTCTTCTTTATTTCTGTTTCACAGGTTCTATCTAGGGCACATGAGAACTGTGCAACTCACTAACAATTTTTGGCATCATCACAAAGAAAAATGTTAGAAACACAAAAAAATAACACAACTTGCCACGTGGCTAGTTATGAGTAGTGAAGAAAAAATGGTAGGTCCATATCTCCGCCACTTACAACTTGCCATGTAGTGGTTTGCAACAAAAGTTGCATAATTTTTGTAGTCCTAGCATATATTGTTCTAACTTCTAACCAAAATAAGCTTTTTTTTTTTTTTTTTTTTTTCATCTTAAATGGCAGGTGTGCAGGGAAATATTACATTTTTTATTTGAATTATTTAAAAAAAAAAGAAGAAAAAAAGATGAGTATAATTATCAGCTATATACAAAGTACAAACAATGAATTTATAGGCTAAAGAGAAAGAGAAGAGTAGAAATCAGAAATGTGTCAAATAGTAAAAAAGGATTGATAATAACAGGATATGTTATTGCTTTCCCTTTGGAGTTTGAAGCATGTTGTTTCTTTCTTTCTCACTTCGCCTTTTAAACTGGCCCATAAATTAAGCCACACCAAAAAAAAAAAAAAAAAAAAGGATTTGTATCACCTCGCTTTGGCCTATATTGAATAACATATGGCCCAAACTTCCATTCTGGTTCTTTTTTTTTGAGAAACGAACCAGAATGGAAGTTTGGTTCTTAATATGTGTGTTTCACCGTACAGTTCTAAAAACTTTAGGGCCCAGATGGACAATATGATAGGCCGAACCGAGCCTTAGTATGGTGAATACATGCACTGTGCCTTTGGATTTTTTATGCAACTTTTTCTTTTTAATTAAATAATTCAATTGTTGGGTGAAGGAATTTTAATCTTGAATGTCTTTATTAAAAACACAAAAAGTGTTAGTGTTTTTTTTTTTTTTTTTTAAAACCAACTTTTTAGATGCATGAGAGAGAGAATATTGATGCAAATAGTATATTCTGTGTATTATGATTATATATTCATTGTTATCTTTCGGTTGAATTATTTCATTATATTCCCACTCTTTTTTGGTTAATTTCCTCATTGATTTGTGAGATTTCATTTAAATTTATCTTATATTTTTATATTCATTATAATAAATTTATCAAGATATCCTATGTGAAATTCAATTAATTTTTCTATTCTTCTCCTCTTCTTTTTTTCCTTAAGTTTTTCGTATACAGATCAATGTTTCTATATTTCTATTATAAATTTTCAATTAAGAAATATTTACATATAGAAGAATCACTATGTACAACATAAAATAAAAATAAATAAATAACTAAATAAAATGAATAATATAATCTAATTTATAAAGTCACTATTACAACTTCATTTAATAACATAATCACGTAACAATCTCATCTTACCAAACAAAGATGAATTTGATAAGAACTTTATGAGTTAATACCAACCAAATCAAGATTATTTGTACGCAGAGATTCAAATATATCATGTTTTATGTACAAAGTTTAACAAAAAAGTGATAAAATGTTTTTTTAATGAGTTTTTATTTATGTGGAATAAAGTGATACAATGTGATGAAGAAAAGTTGAAATCTAATTTCCAAATTCAATTTTGGTGTTGAGAGAGAGAGAGAGAGAGATTATTTAGTATGTGACTATGTGAGAGATTGGATGGCTTGATAATCTACTACGTGGGAAGATGACTTATAAAATTTGAAGTCACAAGCCGTAATAGAAAATTAATCATTAACAATAGCTTGGTACAATCCCACACACACAATGTTGGATTTTAATTGAGTTAGATATTGTTCGGGGGCCATTTTCGGTTGCCCAACCACGTGTGGTCCGTTGGAGGGATGACCTTACTAGGCCCAAGTTCTTTTTAGGGAGTTGCCTCCGGAACTCAACATTGGGCCACGTGGTCCAATGGCTACTAGCGTATTTTTAAGCCTACAAAACTATTAAAGCCAAAATCTAAGAATCACGATAATGGTCGAATAAATATACAATATGCGTTTGATATGATAGCTTTGATTAGTAGTTGTAATGACAGTTGAAATAAAGTAGTATTTATTTAGAGATAACATAATCATGTACTCAATGATGTAAATTTAAAGATATGGAAGCAGAGTCACTTATCTTTGTATGGTTTGTAGCCTAGCTGTGTAGCATTAGTGAGCTGATAGGATTCTAGCAGAATGCTAATGGTAGAGGCTAATTAAGCTTGCCCTTCTTATCATGCATTAAATGAGTTTAAGCCTTAGTGAATAGTTGTAATAGTAGTTGGAATAAAGTAATATGTATTTAAATGTGAAGTAATCATGTATTCAATTATGTAAATTTAAAGATATGGAAGCAAAGTCACTTATCTTTGATGGTTTGCAGCCCCAGCTGTACAGCTTCTATGAGTTGATAATATCCTAACAGAGTGACCCCAGCGGTAGAGAGGCAGTTTGCTATGATAACTTCAAGATTGAGGGTGAAAAATGGGTGCAACTGGAGGGAGAGAGAGTATGTCCAGTTATGTGTAGGGGCTGGTTAAGCTTGCCCCTCTTATCATGCACTTAAATGAGTTTTCCCCTTGACAATGCTCTTTTAGTTGTTGTGAAGTTATGAATAGTGTTATCTTTCATGAGAAGGGCTTTTGCATGGAGTATTTGTGCCTTCTAAGAGAAGGGTTTTATGTAAGAAGTAGTTGTGCCTTCAATGAGAAGGACTCTTGTAAGAAGTAGTTGTGCCTTCTAAGAGAAGGGTTTTGATATGAGATCTTGGTGCCTTCTAGAAGAAGGGCCTTAGTAATAGAAGCTCATGCCTTCCATGAGAAAGACTTTTAGTATGAATGTTTGATATCTCTTGAGAAGCATGGAGATGGTAAAAGATATAGATGTTTTGCGGGATGTAGTATTTGTAATATATATGATATATGGAAGTATGAGAGATATAGAGGTTAAAGATAGTAAAAATATGAGATTATAACTACTAGAGAAGTTGTAGAGATTGCTTTCCAAGAGGAAAGATTTTGTAAGAGAAGAGTATGGAGATGTGTTTAGGTATTTGGAGATAGGAGGAGTAAGTTAGGTGTAGAAGAGTAGTGAGATGTGTTTATGGATAGCAAAACAGTAGGATTTCAGAGTGAGAGAGTATGAGAGTGGAGCTTAGAAGAGTTGTGGTCTGTTATATGTAATGGTGTAGTAAGTGTGTATGAGATTGTGTTGGAGAAGTGAAGAAAGAGATGTTTAGAGATATGAGCAGCAAGATATATGTATTTTCATAATATGGAGAGTGAGATAATGAGTATAAGAGAATAATAGTATTGTAGTGTGTTTAGCAAAGTTGTTGGGATTTTCTGCTAGGATTGTATGAAGGCTTATGAATGGCATTTATGAGCTAAGGGCTAAAGAGTTTAGATCCTAATTTAGAAACTAAAAAGCTTAGAAGCTTAGAACTTCATTAAGAGTTTAAGAAGATCATTCAAGGGAGAAAGAATAGGGAAGCTTATGAGAGAGTTGTTCTTCTTCCTTGGTGTCCCCCCTTTTAGGTGTTCATCCAGGGTCCCTTTAGGGCTGAGTTTAAGGGGGTATTTAGCAAAGAATATCAGCCAAAATCTGTCCCAACTAGCAATGAATTTTCAGAAAATTCATCTTAAGATTTGGCCAAAAAAGGTATGTTTAGCTTTAAGATATTCTTGCTGTTTCGGGGAAAGAGCAACGGAAAAGGAATGTATTTTAGCAAGAGAAAGGTAGTTTCAATATTGGTTTTGGTTTTAGCCAAATGTGAAAAAATCAATAATGTTCAGATTGCTGGGTCAACTGTCACAACTGTTCTGAAAAAGGTTGTTCCAGCTGTCAGGAAAAGCTATGATAGCTATCATGAAAAAGCTGTCCCAGCTGTTAGGAAAAGCTGTGACAGCTATCATGAGATAGCTGTCACAGCTGTCATAAGATAACTGTTTGCTTTGGGCAGAAGCCAATGAGGCCAGATGGGTGATTTCAGACTCCTAGAGAGGTCATTTCATGGATTTGGCTGAAAAATGGTAATATCTCTTTCAAGGGCATCTTGCTATTTTGGGTATAACAGCTGGTTGTTAGGATTGCAGCATTAAATGGCTGATGATATCACTTTTAGCCAAGTGTCAAGTGCTGAATGCACTGCTGGGGTTCAGTTGGAAATGTTTCCTTTTCGGGTGTTTGTGTTTTTGGTCCAAGGTTCCATTACAACACATTTCTAGCAAGTAATAGAAGGATTGGTTGAAGGCTAAGGAAGCTTTAGAGATTTGGTTAAGGTCTCATTGTATTGTGACATAATCTTGGTGAGTAAGAAGAGTATTTAATGCTCTGCTCTGGCAGCTGGCAGAGAAATATATGGTCTAATTATGGCAGACAGGAGTTGGGTATAAAAGATATCATGAATATTTTGTATATAGTTGGAGATAAAAGATAGCCAATCAGATTAGGCCATGTGTTTGAGTTGGATTTTAGCTGAAAGTGGTAATGTAGATTTATGTAAAATAATATGATGAAGTTTCTAAATTTGTATAGCAACAACTAGGGATTGAATGAACAGTTACCTCAGCAGTTGGATGGCTGGTGATATTAAGTATTTGTCATATGATGAATATTAAATTTTTGGAAAAGAGCAATGGGGAATTTTATCATCTAAAGTGCTATGTGACAAGAGATGCTTACCATATGTTACCCATTACACACGGACTCGTTAGAGTTCAAGGAGTTGGGGAAGACATGCCAAGCAACATGTCTCTTTTATCAACTTTAAACCGTCGGAGCTTTACTGAACATACCTCTTGGCCCCCCAAACCACGATTCCCAAAGTTTCCCCAAAGAGACTTATGAGTTTGGATCATAAGCCGAAGATGAGATGACGTACCTCGGGTTTTGTTGTCATTTTGTGTAAATATGGGCTCTTGTTGAAGAAGCCACTTGCCATGAGTGTAAGAGAGGTAATTTGGGCCATGAGCTTTGATTCATTGCTTAAGCCCAATCCATATGTTGATGTTGATAATATCGTGGGGTTATGATCCATTAATGAAGAGGAAATGTGGACCATGAATTCGCCTCTTGAAGTAAGGATCTTGTGAGCCATGTGAGCCCAATCCATGTAGTTGAATGAGATATGAGCTTATTTTGGGTTTTAAATAAATTTACCTAAAAAATAATAATATGTTGATGTGGCATGGGTTGCCAATGAAGTAATGCCATGTGGGCCGAAAAAACGGTCCTCAACAGATATATATTGATAAGTGCAAAATATATCGTCCAAAATCGAAGAGCATCGTCTAAAAGCAGTATTCATAGTTTCTCAAAAAAAAAAAAAAAAATGAAGCAGCATTCATTACCGGCATTTATGGATGAATAAACAGCTAGAGATCAACATTTATTGCCAAGATCTATAGTTACTCCAAGCAACGAACGAATAGTTGTTGCCACACTAAATGAGCCAGACATTACACTAATCTTATAAATGCATGACATTAAGGAAATTAACAACGAATGGAACAAAGGCTTAACCTATAAAAGGAAACACCACTCCACATTGAGAGCTATGCTTTACACAGCTTACAATTATGTTTTCTATTCTATATCTCAATCTCACAAACACTGACAAAATCATCGAAGGGTCCCAACCAACATTCCACCAGTGTTTAAGCCATAACCTCTCACTTGCTCTTTGTTGCAAGATTTGTCTATTTGAGCCTAGCTAGACGAAGAAACTTAACTATGAGTTTTCACTTTAACATATATTATCCCACAATTTTTGGGGCCTACTTGAAATAAGAGATCTCACCTATGTTTTTTTCCCAGATAAAAATAATTATTAATTTAAAATTTTTTGGGCTTTCTTCTATTAGAGGCCCTAGGTAATGGCCTAAGTGGCCATGCCTAAATGTCAGCCTTGATAACCATACAAGAAGAGAATGTATTTTATAAATCTAATATATGCATCATTCTTCCTATATTGTGTGGGCCTTACAATGTCAATGAGGTCTATAAATTAAAATAGGGATGATGCATATTTCCCATACATGAGATATTTATTAATACATGACAGGATCCCTTATAACCACTTAATATATAAATACATTTTCTAATTCTAATACAAATATGTGCATCTCAAATATGCTATTGGTATTATTATTGTTTATTCAACATCAGTTTTATAATGTAATAGTAAGGTTGTCAAAATCACGATTTAGATCATATGATCCTACCTACCTAAAAAGAGTATCAGGATCGTTTATAAACTAACATCATAAGAAGGATCACGTAAGATCGTGTAGGATTGTAGGATCTCACTCAATGAAAATTAGATTGGGCTAACAAAAGCCTAGCTACCTTCAACGGATACTAGTGGTTTGCTGGCCCTTATGAGTAGTGATTGTCAAAACTATCACTAGGTGAACTTAAAACCTTTTAAAAGATTTAAAAAAAAAAAAAAAAAATCATCACGTTAAAACTTAAAAATTCCTATTCACTATTCAGTAATTAATAATAATAATAATAATAATAATAACACCTATGAAAGTTTAAAGACAAAAATATGATAAGTTACACGAGGGTGATTGCTACATGGGGGGATGATTAGAATATGATAAGTTATTTGGCAGTTTGTATTGTTCAGAGTTATCTTTATCTTAGGCTCTTAGCTATTGTTGTTATCCTTATTTCAAGTATTTGTTATTTAGTCAATAACTCTGGTTAGGGAGAGCAATAGGATAGCAATTGTCTTTATCCTTATAACCTTATCGGATTAGTAGGAATGTAGGATAGTAGTTGTTCCTATCCTGACTATTTAGGCGTGAGAAATGTTATATTCACAACATTTTCACAATAAATTCTACATGGCAGATTGTTACGGGTTGTTATTGATGGGGTAGAAAAGTAATTTTAGTGATAGGTTCAAATTAGAACTAATAACAACTAACTATCTATGATTTGTTGTGAAAATATTGTAGACATAGCACCCCTCTTTAGGTGTTGATTATTATTATTATTATTATTATTATTATTATTATTATTTTATGGGAAGACCAAAACTTTATTGCATACTTCCAAAGGAAATTACATCATGGACAAGAGTTTGTTCTAAGAAACAAGGGTTCTCTTCCATCCAAGTAGAAAAGTCAACAATGCCCTTAGCATATTTAGCTAAAAGATGAGCTAACCTATTGCCTTGACGGCGTATATGAGAGAACGAAACTCTATGAAACTCCCCACGTAATTCTTGCATGCCTAAAATCAATGAATCCACAGATGATGGAGGACCAAACCTAATAAAGCCCTATAAATGATGGTGGAGTCTCCTTCCAAAATGGTATCCTACACACCAATATCCTTTACAAACTGTAATCCTATTTCGAAGGCCTTCGCTTTAGCTTCCACCGCCCTTAGAGGTGCATTTATTTGCTTACATAGAGCTGCAACAACACAGCCCTGGTCATCTCGAACTACCACTCCAATGCTCATAGCCCTTTGCGTCGAGAACGTTGCTCCAGTGACATTAAATTTGTAGTTGATTGGCGGTGGAGGACTCCAAGTGGTCAGAATAACAACTAGGGCTACTAGGGTTGAGATTCAACCACTGAAGCATTATACTCCTCCAGGTAATGCATTGCCCAATTCATTAATCCTTACCTTCCTTCCTCTTCCCCTCGTGTCTCATCTCATTCCGATTGAACCAGATAGCCCAAGCACCAGATATAAACCTTGCTACCATATCTGTTCCTTCCTTAATGTCCGCTATGAACATCTTCCATAATAGGTCCTTAAACGAGACCTAACAATGATTCAGTCCAACAGGAATGACCAGCTTCAAAAACTCCCACACCTCCCTAGCACTTGGACAATACCAGAACAAGTGGCCAGTCATTTCTGCCTCCATCCTACACTCCTCACAAGTGCTGTCTTCCACGACTTTTCGCCCAAATAAATTTTCTTTGGTAGGTAGAATATCGTGACTCGCTTTCTAGGCAAAATGTCTAAGTTTGTGGGAATTGGGAGCTTCCAAAGATGCCTCAAGAACTGTCATTCCAATCCATTCTCAGAGCAGCATCCATGATTCTCTGACCAAGCCAAATCAAGAGCCCCATGATAAGCACTCCTTACACTGAATAAACCATTGGAGCTAAGAGCCCAAATTAGCTTATCTCTCGGTAAGTGAGTACTAAGGGGAATGCTTCTTATTACTTCGGCTTCATAAGGCATGAATAGTGAGCTAATCACCTCTGATTTCCAACAAGCTTCCTCTAAATTTATTAATTCACCAACTCTAGTACCTAGATCCAGGAACATCCTAGGAGAAGAAACTCTATACGTGAAAGGGGTTGGAAGCCATATATCTACCCAGACTCTCACCTTCTCACCATTGCCAATTCTCCACCTTGAACCAAACTTCACCAAATCCTACGTTGCCCATATGCTATGCCAAGTATACGATGGATTATTTCCCAAAGAAGCATGAATGAAATCACACATAGGGAAATATTTAGCTTTAAGGACTCGGTATGCCAAAGAATCATACCCCATTTGAAGCTGCTACCCTTGCTTAGCTAGTAAAGCCAAATTGAATTGTTTCAATTGCTTGAAACCCATACCTCCCTTAGCTTTTGGTTCACAAAGTTTTTCCCAACTCAACCATGCCATCTTATTCTCATCTTGTTTTTGGCCCCACCAAAAATTCCTAATCATTCTTGTCAAATCATCACATAATGAATCAGGAATTTTGAAGCAATTCATTGTATAGGTAGGAATAGCTTGAGCGACTGCCTTGATAAGAACTTCTTTACTTGCTTTTGACAATAGTTTTTCCTTCCAACCAGCCAACTTCTTACCCAACTTCTCCTTGATATCGTTGAAAAAACTTCGTTCCCTCCATCTAATAAAAAAATGGTAGTCCTAACTTGGGCCCCAAATCTAGATCGATCTCCTCCTTAACCACCCTTGAAGTATTGCTGCTAAAAAATAGAGATGTTTTGGCCAAATTTAACTGTTATCCTGAAGCTTTTTCATAAACCTTTAATACTCGTTGTAAAGCAGTACATTCCTCTGGGGTAGCCTTATAGAAAATCAAACTGTCATCAGCAAAGAAAAGGTAGGATAGTCTTGGCCCTCCCCGACAAATAGAAATACCTCCCATTTGGCCATTATTAACTGTAGACTTTATTAAAGCCGATAGGCCTTCTGCACATAGTAGGAAGAGGTATGGAGATAAAGGATCTCCTTGACGCAATCCCATACTTAGGTCAATGTGGCCTCTTGGCTTTCCATTTATTTTCACAGAGTAAGTAACCGATGTTACATCTCATCATCAATTCTTTCCAATTTGCCTCAAAACCAAGTTTTTCCATGATCTTATTTAGATAAGTCCATTCCACTTTATCATATACCTTGCTCATATCCAACTTCAAAACCACCTCCCCTACTCTTCCCTCCTTCTTCTAGTTGATGTGGTGCATAGTCTCAAAAGAATATTATCGGCGATTAATCTTCCATGCACAAAGGCACTTTGGGTATCACCAATAATAGCTGGTAAGAACTTTTTTAACCTGTTAGCTATAGTTTTTGAAGCAATCTTGTACACCACATTACATAAGCTTATAGGCCTATAATCAGTAATTCTTTTAGGCTCTTTACTTTTAGGGATAAGTACAATATAAGTATCATTAAAATTTGGAGGAGAGACACCTGAATTAAGGAAATCAAGGACAATTTTGGTTACCATGTTTCCCGTAGTTGACTAGAAGTGTTGAAAGAACAAAGGTGACATTCCATCAGGACTTGGAACTTTCAACGAGTACATTTGCTTTAAAGTCACTCTAGCTTCATCTGCTATAAACACTTTAGCCAATGCATGGTTCATGCTTGGGGTGACCTTAGGCTGGATTGCTCCAATAATTTCATCAAAATCATTCGGATTGCTGGAAGTGAATAGTTGATTGTAGTAATCTAGCACTATTCCTTCAACCTCGGCTTCATCCTCATGTCATACATCCTCCGAATCCAGTAGCCCATCAATGTAGTTTTTGTTGTACCTTGCCAAAGCTCTAGCATGAAATAATTGCGTGTTTCTATTACTTGATTGAAACCAATTAATTCGTGACCTCTACAACCATGTTGCGTTGTCTTTTTCTAGCCAACAATTCAACTCTATCCTCGTGTTTCTCATGGACCCGATCATCACGGCCAAAGCAGGTTGAAGTTCTGACCACTAAAGGTGCTTCTGCAACTCTGCTATTGTTCTCCCCACATGCCCAAACTCAACCTTGTTCCAATCTTCCAATTTTCTCCGACAGCTCTCCAAACATTTGTTCAGCACAGACTCAGAACTAGCAGCTACACCTTCACCCTATGCCTCTTGAACTACCTTCTCACACCTAGGATCTCTCAATCACATTAACTCAAACTGAAACACTTTCCCAGCTTTCCTCCAGCCAAATCTTGGATGCATGCGAAGAGCAAGTGGTGAATGATCAGAGACCGTCGACATTAAATGGAAGAGTTTTGCCGCTGAAAATTTCAAAACCCAATCCAATGAAGCTAGGGCATGATCTAGCCTCTCCCTTATTTGAGTCCCATCAGACTTTTAATAAATCCAGGTAAATTTTGGGCCCACAAACCCAATGTCCTGTAGCCCACACCAATTGATTGTATCTACAAAGTTTTCCATTTGATGTCTTGGCCGAAGACTGCCACCCTCTTTTTTAGATAAACCAATGAGTTCATTGAAATAACCGATAACTAACCACGGTAGTGATGAAGTACCACGTAAGTACCTTAGCTTTGCTCAAGATTCTGGTCTTTTTACAGTGTTTGGATCATTGTAGAAACCAATTAAATGCCACCACCCTATCTTTGCACCGCCATCCACTAGGGCATCAATGTGAGTTGGAAAGTATGTTTGAACATCCACCTTTATACCCTCCTTCCAATACAATGCTAAACCACCACTCTTACCTCTACTCGGTATCATTAAACCATGTTTAAACTTGCATCTATCTTGGACTTTAACGATCCAATCTAGATCTAATTTAGTCTCCATAAGGAAGACCATATTGGGCTTTTCTTGTTGTACCACCTTTTCCAAAACTTTAACTATCTGAAAGTTTCCGAGCCCTCAGCTGTTCCAACTTAAAAGACTCATTAGACCCGGTGGGGTTGCCCAGCAACCTCCGCTGATCCTAAGTGAGTAGCCATTAGCTGACTGAGTTTCTTAGTTTCCTCATCCATCTTCAACCTTTTACTCTGTTCTTCTTCAATAACATCACCCTTACCTTCTTCATTACTTTTCCTTTTAGGCCCATGGATATTAGTTGGCTTGACCTCTTCTTTAATTATCATGGGCCTCTCCGACATTCTGGCCCATATTCCATTTTTACTCTTTTTCGGAGTTACATTCAATGCTTTTGTTTTACCCTTACCCTTCCCAATAGTTTTACTGCCTACCTTGCTCGTGACTCTACCCATTGTTGAAGCTAACGTCCGGATTAAGAGTGATTGGGATACTTATGCCATGTTGGCCATGGACATCCATATCCAACTCTCCTCTATCCACAATATTTAAATCATCCATGTCCTTCGGATTTGTTAGAGATATATATTAGACATATTAGCCCAATATAATAGGCCCAAGCCCATTCCTGCTTGTACTAGTAGTCTAGGGTTTAGTCGCCTATATATACTCATGTTAGGGTTCATTGTAACACAGGAGATTATTGTACTACACTCTCATATAATAAAGATGTAGCCCTTAAGGGATTCCTCCATGGATGTAGGCCGTAAGGCTGAACCACGTAATCCTCGTGTTCTCAGTGTTCCTCCTCTATGCTTCCTCTTCCGCATCTACTCTAGCATACACAACATGATATAACACATCGCGTTGCTAATATTTAACATGGTATCAGAGCCAAACTTCGTTCTTGGCATAAAACAAAACATCTCTAGCAAGCAAAGAAGAATATCACATGCACATCACCATCAGAAGTCACGCACGCTTCTCTGCTGGATCTAGACTCCACGGCATCTCGCAGCCACCGTGGCGCAGTGCTGTGTCCAAGATCCACAAAGTCAAGCAAACCCGTGACATCAATCTCAGATCTATGCAACTTCAAGCTTCGCCTGATGAAACCAACAACACAGACGTGCTCCAAGATCTCCCGCGACCAAAACCCAGAAATCCGGTCACCCCAAGCCTTGCCACGCGCCTCCACGCGCCTCCGTAGCCTCTGGAAAATCTCCCACGCGCCGCCATAGAATCCTGACTTCTAGATCGTATTCTGGGCACACGCGCCGCCCAATCGGCCTCCTCGTCCACCGATCTACTTGACCTGAAAATCTGGTGGTCATACGAAGATGCACGCGCTACCACGCGCCACCTAGGTTTCTAGTTGCCCCTTCACGCGCCGGTGAACAGTGCACGCTCCTGCCACGCGCCGACAATGCTGCTGATGTCATCTGACGTCATATGATGACGTCATTAATCCATGTCAGCAGCCACGCAAGCACGGCCACGTCAGCGACACGTCATCAGCCACGTCAGCAGTGTCGTCCCGTCAGCACCACGTCACCTAGCTGACCGTTGACCCGGACCACCCGGATCTGACCCATGAGCACTTTGACTGTTGACTTTGACCTGGAGCAGTTGACTTTGACTTTTTGCGTTGACCTTTGACCAAAAGTCAAAATTTCCAAAAGGGCCTATCTTGCTCAGTTTTTCGCGTAGATTCCAATTTTGGCCTCCGTTTCTTCATTTGAAGCTTCGAAATTGGACAATTGGCACATTCTTCATTGTGGTTTCTTCAAAGGCATTCTACAAGGGATCTTCAAGTAATCTTCTCATGCTTATCCAACCTCAAGTCTTCATCAAGCTTTCGCCTTGAGTTTGAGGGAGGGTGTTAGAGATATATATTAGACATATTAGCCCAACATAATAGGCCCAAGCCCATTCCTGCTTGTACTAGTAGTCTAGGGTTTAGTCGCCTATATATACTCATGTTAGGGTTCATTGTAACACAGGAGATTATTGTACTACACTCTCATATAATAAAGATGTAGCCCTTAAGGGATTCCTCCGTGGATGTAGGCCGTAAGGCTGAACCACGTAATCCTCGTGTTCTTAGTGTTCCTCCTCTATGCTTCCTCTTCCGCATCTACTCTAGCATACACAACATGATATAACACATCGCGTTGCTAATATTTAACAGGATTAACTTGATAAGTACTCCCATTTCCCTCCTTGACACCATTTGGGTCTGATATATCCAAATTTGAATTCAAAAAACCCGATTTTACGTCGATTGAGTTATCGATATCCTAGAGAATCTCCTCGAACTCTAAACTACTCTGATTTATCAAAACGTTTGTTGTAGCCATTGTCGCCGGTTCCAGAGAGGAGACTGAACCGGAAAGCTCAAATTCCATACAGCTATCCACTACAACTACTGGCTGAAGTGGATCAATCTCTGTATCTAATGAACTCAACGAAGAAGGCCCACAATTATCCACACTCCTGCTTCTGCCCATCATTCGATCCAGGAGCATCAAAACCTTGCACTTTGATCATCACCTTCTTCGATGGATTGTATTGACTCGCTCTAATCCATGCTCCAAACTGTTGGTCATCCGTCGAAAGTGAACCTTTGCTTTGAAGCCACAAAATGCAGTCCTTATCATCGTGTGATAACTGACCGCACCAGTAGCATATATTCGCTAACCGCTCATACTTGAAAGAAATCCACCCTTCCGATGACTGATCCCACGTTCCTCGACGACCCCTGCAAAATGACTTTGTAATATCCACAACCACTCTCACCCACATAAAGCTACCCTTATGATCTCGCCTGTATCTTTAGGTTTAGTGATTAAGCCCAAAGATTCAACAAGACTGAGAGCGGTCTCGATATTCAGATAAGTGTAAGGCAGGTCAGGGATTTGAATCCAAAAGGATGTAGCACAGAACTTCAGATCATGTGCCGGGACAAAACCATCGTATCGTTCTAATACTATCAGGTGCCTGTCGAAAGACCAGGTTCCCGCATGATAACTTTTTCCATATCCACTTCTAGCTTAAAATCCAACAAAACAATATTATTTTCGGCATCGCTAAATTCAAGCTCACTTCTTGTTCTCCATATTGGTCGAAACGTTCGAGCCACCGCCTCAATATTCACTGCCCTTCGAGTAAGGAACTTGGCTACCAAGACAAACCTGCCCACTTTCTTATTCCTTGAGAGATCGACCTTTTTACCTTCTTCCTCCGACAAGAATAACCTTTTCGAACTTTAAGCGAGATCATCCATGCCTTCAACACTCTCGAACAATAACTCAAGCCCTACTATAGGGGACGTATCTTCCTTCTCAAAGGGAGAAGGGAAACGTAATGCTACAGTAAGGAGAGAGGGAACCACTCACCCTACTGAGAACTTTTTGATTTATTATTTTTATACATTTGGTTGTATTTATAAGGTCTATTATCAATAATAAAGAGGTATAAGAATATTTATGAGAAAAATTAAGCTTATGTTTGTTGGGACCTGGGAGGTCTAGGTTATCTCTCGAAGCATAACAATAAAATTTCTTCGATGTTAAATTTTTTTTTTTTTTTTTTTTTTTTTTTTTTTTTTTTTATGATAATTTTTTCAACGTTTACTTGTTTTCCATGCTTTTGTCTTTAGGTTGCGGCCGAGGGGGTTGTATCAATTTTGGCCTAATCAAAACCACCATTCATATTCATTATAATTTTTTTTTTAAAAAAAAATGCATTTAAATTTTTTTTTTTTTTTGTGTGCATATACGGCATGACAATAGTACAACCACATTGCTGGAAGAGAAATTTGTTTTTAGAATCTATAATAATATATGTGAGAGCCTAAAGTCAATTTGATAGAATCGTTATCAAATTGAACTTCTCGTTTCTCTTAACTTAGGTGTCCAACGTTGGCGGCATAACCAATTCGTTGGAGACATGTTTGTTTCTACACAAAATATGTTGAGCTAAAGTCAATTTGATTGAATCACACACTCAAATTGCAGTTTTGTCTCGCTGTTTGCTGGCCTTTCCCACTTCAAATCTAATGGCGACATATATCTAAATCAAATTGAACAAAGGCACGGAAGTAGTTTGGTCCCTAGTTTTTATTTTTTTTATTTCTGAATGGCCCTAATTCTTAATTATTGGATCCATACATGTAAAGAAATGCTTAGAATATTTCATCTTTATTTGTAAATAATATAGTTATAAAAAGGTGGCTCCTGTGAATTTGGCACGTGTGATTAGTGAATACGACACATTAATACTTGGTATAATAATAAATAATCACACAATTCTTTTTACTTAATTTTAATAAAATTTGAAATACAACTAAATCTTTTTTTTTTTTTTTTTTTTTATTTGAGATCAAATACAACTACGTTCTAACTAGCATCATTTGCGTACAAGTGATAATAATAATTAATAATTACTAATAGAAAATGACTTAACCTTTTTTTTTTTTTAGAAACAAACAAACACAGACTGACACACATAAAAGAGAGATCTAACAAAAAAGTATACCACAAATTCCACTCATAGATCATGGTAACTTTAAAATAATGACTTTTTTTTTTTTAAAGAATGTCAAGTTTAATTATTATTATTTTAAATTTGGAATGTTAAGCTTTAAATAAACATAACATTCTTTGTTTTCTAACATATTAAGTTAGTAATTATTCTATATTACTAAAGTGTCACTCCATAGTACTCATTTCTCTTATATGAATGATAATGTTATGAATTTAATTAATAAGATTTACCATTCATATGAGAGGAGTGAATACAACGTTTTTGTATTCTAAGAATACTAAATAAAGGTTGCATTGTATTCTCATTGTTATTGCTCCATCTTCCCACCCCTCTTCTCTATTTCTCATTGTACCTATGGAAGATGAATAGTATACGAGACAAACTAATTAGTACCATATGAGTCTCTCTATCTCAATTCTCAACCTCTTTTCATTCTCTATCTTGTTTATAATTCAATAGTTGTGTGGAGAGATTGAACCTTGGACATTTTCGTTAAAATTGCTATAAAGCAATTGTCCTCTTTTCATTATCTTTATTCTACTTTATTTATTCAATCTACAAGTGAAATAATAAGAGAAAGCCGGTTTATATTTTGCATTTAATAGCAAGTAATTGATCCTATGTTGTATTGAATTCCATCTATTTGTGTTCGTTTTAATTTTGAAGTGATGTCTTGGATTTAATTATTTATTTTCAAAAAAAAAGAAAAAAGAAAAAAACACAAAAAAGCCTTTTTAGTAACTTCAGACATAAAGGATTTCTATTGGAGTTGTCGCTATTAAAAAATAATTGGCATATTTGAATTACTTAAAATGAAATGACATCCTTCTGATTCTTTGATATTTTATAAGAAATAACAAAGTTAAATATAATGGGGAAAGAGGATTTAAATTTTAAATATCTCCGTTGAAAATACCAAGATGTATCAATTGAATTATAAGGCTTTTAGTTCATTTCAATTATCTTATAAATGAATTAAAGTTTAAGAGATAATCAATATATATATATACACACATATATTACCTTTTAGTATTAAGGTTTTAGGAGTTAGACACATCATAGTCACAATTATTAAGTTAGAAGGGGAGAGGCAAGGTAAGGAGAATGAGTGAGACATAGAATTAACTTTGAGGAAGGGGAGAGATTCTAGGCAACAATGGGATATAGAATCCTAACGTCACACATGGCAATAGTTGAGAAAGACCTCTAGATATCCTCGACATTCAAAGTTCAAAACTTGTTATATCTACTAAGTAATATCTATTATCACATTTTAGAGAGAATTAATCATTCCTTGCAATAAAGATGCAATCAAATAACTAAGTAATTATTACATATGAATAACAATTCCATTATTAGATCTATTATTGCCTTACCAAACATGTCTTAAATCTATTAGGAACAGAAAAATGTTTTTCTCCAAACTAGTTTGGATTGAAGCCCTTCAAACTGTGTATCCAAGAGTTAGGCTTTTTTAGATATACACCACTGTTAATTTCTTTAAAACCTTCTTCCCTCTCCCCTTATGTGTGCCTGTTAAAATACTTAGTATTCTAAAAAAAAAAAAAAAAGTAATTATTACATATGAATAACAATTCCATTATTAGATCTATTATTGCCTTACCAAACATGTCTTAAATCTATTAGGAACAGAAAAAGGTTTTTCTCCAAACTAGTTTGGATTGAAGCCCATCAAAATTCTCTTATATCATTTTTATTGGGAATGAATTTTGAAAATCTAATTGTTAGATTACATATTTTTTATGTTTTTAACAAGCATTTCAAATTTCGTTCAAATTAAATGTTATTTATTATTTGATCAATAAACCTATTTTTAATGCATAATTTTAGACTACAAAATTTGAAATTTATTTGATTGTGACGTAGCAATTGATTTTTAATTTTATTGAAATTTTGCATACATGGAAGATATATTAAGAACATATAATCCAATGGTTAGATTTTCAAAATTCACATAATAATAAAAAAAATATAAAAGGAATTTAAAATGTTTTTCTTCAAACTAATTTGAAGAAAAACATTAACCTAGTTGGAAGTTTTTATTCCAAAAACGACCCCACTCAATCCCTTGCATCTCCCAACATAGACCATTTAGTAGTAGGTCTCTCCATAGCAAGTTAGCTTTACAAGTGGTTGATGCGGTTTGGGATCTTGGGATGTTGAGAAAGGATTCATGCAAGAAATAACAGCCTAGTGTTTGTAGCAATAGGGAAAATGTCAAGATGGTTGGGTACTTGGGGCCACACCCACTAAGCCGAGTCCATCAAATCAAAGTAAGTATGATTTTGTTCGTGCATTGATTGCCCCTTGATTTCTTTGGGGGGAAACGATTGTATCCCAACTCCTAAGTGTTAAGGTGAGCTATATATGCGCTATGATGGCAGTCCCTCCTGAAACTAAATGACTCAAATCCTTTCTTGCTTCTTACTCTAGATCCTCTTTATAATTCATTTTTTTTTTTTTTTGGTAAACTTTGTTGTAGGGTTCTTCCTCCTTAATCCTTCATCCTTTTAATCTACTTTTTTCCAGTAACATTAAGAAATAGAAATAATCCTTGATTCTTAAGCTTGAGAGGAACCACCCAAATTTTCTCTATCCTCCTTCACATCTTGTCTTATACTCCGTTTAGAGAAGCGAAAGAAATGGAATGAAAACAATTATTTTGAAATATTCATTTTATCCCTTAGGAGTTTTAATGAAGAAAATGAAAAAAATCATTCATTTGTTTGAGAGTTTAAATGACAGAGAATTGAATAGATAAGAGAAAACACCAATTAATTTATTTTTTTCTCAAAATCTCAAATTTTCATTCCCAAAATTGGAGAATTGGGATGGAATGAAATTGGATTTAATGAAATTTTGATTAAAACTCTCAAAATACCCCTATACATTAAGCCTTTTGATATATATATATATATGTGTAATTAGGAGTGTTTGCAGTGCGGTAAGGTGTGGTTTTAGGCCATTTTTAGCACTGCACTTTGCGGTATGGTTTAGCCAAAATCATAACTGCACCGCACCTCATTTTTGTAGTCACATATGCGGTGCGGTGCGGTGCGGTATATAGTTTAGCCAAAACCATAACCGCACCGCACTGCACTTCATTTTTGCGGTCACATGTGCGGTGCGGTGTGGTGTTTAAAAATTCATCTGTTATATAAAAATTCAACATATATATCACCATACAATTCAAAATGTATCAGTAATATCACTATCTCAAATTCTCAGGTATACATCAAACATGTAATGAAGTCAAGTACTTTGAATAAGGTAGTGGCAAGCAACTTAAATGTTTTAACTATCAAAATCTACTTTAGATCAAGAATATGAAGTAAAGAGTTTATGTGAAACACCAAGTACAAAGCAAAAAGGATTTACCCATACTTAAAGCAATTCTAGTCATGCCTACTAATTTCAAGTTTCAATTATCAAAACCATAATGTAAACAAGTCTAAAGAAAAGCATGAAATGAATTACAAATCCAAAAAAATGTATTAATTGTAAACCCAACAAGAAATTGTTTAAATGAACATGAATGCAACCCAAAAAAAAAAAAAAAAAGAAGGTTTGTCCATCCAATGCAATACTTCTCCAGTTCTCCCCCTCCCAATTCTATTTTGTAGCTCACACTCCAAGTCTTCACTTAATCTTCTTTCTCTGTTGCCAATTTCATCAATTCCATGAAAATAAATACAGAAAATGTTAGTAAACTAATAAACAAAGAACAATAAACTAATATACAATTTAAATATATAGTTTTAGAAAATTACCCGTTTCAACATCTTGCTCAAGACTTTCCACTTCATTCATTGCTTCCAGAAGATTGATTGGTTTAGATGGGTTTTTTAACCAATTTTGAGCACAGATAAGGGCCTCCACAGTTTTAGGAGCTAATGAACTCCTAAAGGATCCAAAACACAACCTCCCATGGTAAAGGCTGACTCAGAAGCAACAATAGACACAGAAATAGCCATGACATCTCGTGCTACCTCGGAAAGGATTACATATCTAGTAGAATTCACATTCCACCAAGCCAAAATATCAAAACCCTCCCTATTTTTTTCACTAGCTTCATTAAGATATTTGTCCACATTAGTAATGCATTCATTATCATCTTCTGTAGCTATGTGTTCATCAAACTCATGTGAAGCAATCTTCCATGGATCATATGCCACTAGCACTTGATAATTCAGTACCCTTTGCATAGTGGGCATACAAGTCATCTAAAGCATCCCTTACCAATTTTAAAGCAAACTTTGCCTTCTCTTTTGAATACCACTTATTAAATCAATATTTCAAATATTTTATCTTATAATTTGGGTCAAGAACCATGGCAATAAACATTATCAAATTCATATTTTTAATGTCTCCCCAATACTTCTCATATTTTTCCTTCATAGATTGTGCCATTTCTTTTAAGAGAGGATCACCATCAATGCCACACAATTTATGCAATTCATTTTGAATGCCCACTAGCTCACAAAAACAAGTATTTGAAGTGACAAATAAAGAACCAGAAAAACATAGAGTTACCTCATAAAAAAGTCGAAGAAAATTACAAAACATTCTGACATTCACTCAATCCTCACCTTTGGGAGGACCTATGTGCTTCTATTACCCATTTCCATCTACCTCCATAAAGTAAGAAATAAATTCCACATCCTCTTCATGCATCCTATCAAAGGCTGTTTCAAACTTCTTGGCTGCCTCTAACATAAGATATGTGGAATTCCATCTAGTAGGAACATCAAGAGATAATAAACTCTTAGATTGGATTTTTTCATCCTCTACAGCTTCCTTGAACCTATCCATCCTTTTTGGAGATACTTTAACATACCGCACTGCATTCCTCACCTTAACAATTGAGTTATGAATGTCTTTCAATCCCTTTTGCACAATGAGATTCAATATATGAGCAGCACATCTCATGTGCAAGAACCGGCCTCCCAACATACAACCATCCTTCATCTCCAACTGTTTCTTCAAATAATCAAGGACCACATCATTAGGTTTAGCATTATCAACTGTGACAGTTATCATCATTTTGATACCCCAATCATTCAAGCACCTTTCAATAGTTTTCCCAACTGTCTCCCCTTTATGATTTGGAACTATACAAAAATTCAAAATCCATTTTTGATAGGTCCAATCACCATCAATATAGTGGCAAGTGAGACACTTGTAGTTGAGGTTTTGAATGGAAGTCCATGTGTCAGTAGTCAAAGACACCCTTTGGCTCGATTTCAAATAGCATATCAACTTCTCCCTTTCCCCCAACCAAAGTTTAATACAATCCCTTGCCACCATGAGATGAGAAGGCACAGGAAACCTACGCTCAAGACCCCCATAAAGTATATAAAACCATCATGCTCAACAAATCTAAAAGGTAGCTCATCCACTATAATCATCCTCGCAAGTGCTATCCGAATTCTCTCAATAGAAAATTTAGCAACAACAAGCTTATTACTAAACTCTCCCTCAACACCACCAGTTTTTTTTGCTTGGAAACTCAAAGTGGTTTGGCTCGTGTCAATGACACCCGGAATCTTCTTACATTTTAGTATATGAGCCCGCATGGATGAGGTCCTATTCCTCCTTGCAGCATTGTATTGCTTCTTACAATATTTGCATTCTGACTTTTCACGATTTTGTAACTTAACAAAATGCTCCCAAACATCAGATAGCTCTCTAGTGGACTGATTCTCATTAACTCTAGTTTTTTTTGGTAGGGGTTCATCATCCACAATCAAAGGGTCATTAGGGCCATTTGGTGCTAGTGGATTTGGATTTGAGGGAGCATCCATCTAGGGCCATTGAAAAAACAAACACACACACACACACACACACACATATATATATATAGGTTAGAAAAGGAGTTTTGCAGGAGGTCAAGGCAATATATATATATATATATATATATAGCAGGAACACATATGATATTTGTTACTTTACGAAACAAAAATTTTTGCTGTCATCAGATGGAATATTCATGAATTAAGTTGCAGATTATCAGAATTATTTCAATCCAATGACATCATGTTCATTGATTACTAGAGAGAATAAATAAGAATTGGTTTTTCTAAACATGCTAGTGCAGTATAATTATTCTTGAAGAACATAGCCAACTAAGATGAAATAGAGTTGTGCAGATCAAGCTTGCAAGTTGAAAGATCTGAAAGGTCATGAGGAAATTAAAAAAAAAAAAGTTACATTGGAAATTGATCACAACCTATAGCTTAGGTTCTCACTTCGTTGCCACTTGGCATAGAATATATAAATAATAAAATAACAAATTCCTTGAAGATGGAAATTGATCACAACCTATAGCTTCTAACAATCTAACGTAAATAATATCTAACATAAAAAAACATATATATCTAACTTAAATATCTAACATAGGAAGTTCCAAGTGCCAGTATACCAACACAACAATCAATAAAAACATAATATAATTAACAAAGAAAAACTTTAACAATAGAACAATAAGATATGGCTAATAGTCTAGTGCAATGACAGTGAATTGAACAAAGAAAAACTTTAACAATAGATTGACTTTAACAACTTGTCCTGAGTGAATAGTATAATAGGCCAATAGATTAACTTTAACAAAGAAAAACTTGAATTGAACACATGAATACCTCAATAGTAAGCAACTGGTACGGTAGTGAGTAGTCTAGGACTCTAGGTTGAAGTGTGGCGGCTATGTTTACAAAACAATTAGATACTGCTAGGGTATTAAATTATTAATGTATTGATCTTCTGTCCTTATTATTATATATTTATATATATATATATATAATATTAAATAAATAAATATATTAATATATATAGAGGGTGCGGTGCACTGTTACTTGCGGTGTGGTCCGGTTATGCCATTTTGCAGGCAGTTTTGGTACGGTTTTTGCAGTTTGTGTGGTTTGGTGAACTCTCCTATATAATAGTACAACAATAGTGTTTTATAAAATGATTCTATTTCATTAAATTCATTTCATGATACTCCTAAACATATTACTGTTATTCCATTCATTTTTATTATTTTATTTTAAAATATCTAAAAAAAATTACTTAATTTTATTTCATTATTTTTTCATTACTTAAATACATTTTATTCATTTCCATTATTTTATGATTTATTCATTCTATTCTATTCTATTCATTTATGAACTCCCAAAAAAATGTTAATTTGGGAGAAAAGAGTTGGTTCCCTCCTCGACTCCTCACTTCCTTGTTGTCATAGTGTGTTTATAATAAGTTTAAGATTTAGTTTATTTTTGCCATCATTTTATATGCAACTTTTTAAAATTTCGTTTCTTTTTATATTATAATTAGGAAATGCTAATGGATGCACTTAGGTAACAATCTATTTAAAGAAAGTTTATATGGAAAAAAAATAATAATTAATGTTTTAACAGCTTATTTTCATTTCTCATAAAAGTGGTATCAAAATTTTTTTTAAATGAATTGTTAACCAGTGTCCTAAGAACACTCATTAGCCTGATCCATTATAATTATATTTATTTTTGTTTGACATAGTTTTTTTTTTTCTAGGTTCCACATAGTATTTAAATATTAAATAAACCAATAAAATTACTAAAATAAGAGTCCGGCCAATGTATGTCATTAGGGCATACAAATCATCTACTTTAAAAAGAAATTTATAAAAAAATTGAAAAAATTATCAAAATTTTGTTTCCTTAAATAGTTTTACTAATTTGGGTAGACGTTAATATAATCCATTTAAAAAAAAAGGGATAATCATCGTGACGTGGCAAGTAGCGCAAAGGTTTTTTTTTTTTGAGAATTAAGTAGCGCAAAGGTTGAATGTCATATTTTGCGTTCAAATCGTATATCAAAGTTCTTTTTGAACATGCCTCTATAAAGTACGGCTCGAAGGAATACAGAGTACTAGTACGGTAATAAATTATTATATTTATCTATCCAAACAAACCCAATATATAGTGGAATTTTAAACATGAAACCATGAAGAGTAATTGTGTCGTTGTGCTTCTCAAAAAAAAAAAAAAAAAAAAGTCTTTTTGTTTTTGCCAATGGCCTCATAGCTAAGTGGCATCTTGTTCCTTTACAAAATATAAATTGAATGGTACGCTAACTACTTTACTTTTGGGCTAAGATCAGGAGGAAGATTTAGGGGCCCATTGAATAATCAACTCAATAAACTTGGATTTGTCTTCTTTTCTGTTTTTTTTTTATCGATTAAAGTTGGATTTGTGTTACAAGTTGAATAAGAGCACCATTGAATAATCAATTCACGTGACACAAAATTAATTAGGGGCCCAATCCTCTTAACTTAACTCTAATAGACTCTTCTCACCTTATCATTTCTATAATCACATGGAAGTAATACTATAATAATTGAATTGCAATACATTTACGCATCATATGATCATATCTAACCCTCCCTCTAAAACCTAAAAGCTCGGAAGCACTACAGCTACTAGTTAACCAAAAGGAAATTAAAAAAAAAAAATTATATATACAGCAATATTAAATGTTTTTTTAATTTTTATTTATGAGATAAAAATGTTGATATTGATCAATTTTTTTTTTTAGGAAACAATAATCCAGCATGAATTATCCAAGCGAATTTTGCTAAGAAGACGACCCATTTCTAGTGAAAGGGAAGTGCGTGTGATAATGTGACTGTTTTTTTTCTTTTTTCTTTTTTTTTTTGAGAAGAAACGTGTGATAATGTGACTTGATGTATAGATTATATGGAATACAAAGTGACATGTGTGCTATTTAAAAAAGGCACGATGACACCTGTCCCTATTTGAAGAAAGAGGAAAAGACAGCAAAACGTTTAGCTGTCAACTACTGTACAAAAATGAAAAATGTGATTGTCCATTCTCAAAAACGTGAGGAAGAAAGATAGCAAGAACGGTAGATGACAAATGTAATCAAACGCATTTTAGGTAATGTTTGGTTAGGAAGAAAATACGATAGCTGAAAAAGAGGGAGGAAATGAATTTTTCTCTTATTTCATGGAAATAAGAGGGGAAAAAAAAAAAAAAAAAAAAAAAAAAAAAAAAAAAAAGACAGAGAGGGAGAAAATGTGGATGGAGATTTTTCCACTCAATCTACTAGTATTGCTACCAACATCATGACCAAATTGTACATGGGCAATCCAAGATGAGTTGAGATTGACTGGAGACATGTAAAAATGAGTGAAGCTACAATATCTGCTTTAGATATCAATTGATTTTTAATATCGGTGAAGTTCGAACACATGTCTCTTAATTTTCAAGGATAAAAGACATTAGTTGAATTAAACCATTAGTATATTTCACTATTAGGGTTGGATCAAGCATCTCATCAAAAAAAAAAAAAGGGTTGGATCAAGCATGGCTTTAGGAAATCATCCATGGAGAGGTTGCAAACATATATTGAAGCATTTGTTCCGGACCAATACCAATTACTGTTGCTTTACCCCCTTTTTTTTTTTCCTCTTGAGAATCCAGACCAGAAGGCCCTGTATTATTGAAAAGATTAAATGTAAATAAATGAACTACAATGGGTTACAGGTGGGTAGTTGTTATAAGTTCAAATTTGAATTTAACACTGTAATTACTTTTTTGTCTCAACTTATCATTTAAAATTTGTTGTAAAAATATTGTAAAAAAAATTATGGATATATCTTTTTTTTTTTTTTTTTTGGCAAACAGCGTTGCCTTACGACAGGCCACAAGTTCAACAACTGCAACAAAGGTAGGGAGCTGGATTCGTTGGGATAAGGCTCCAAGGACACTCCTGAGCAATTATGAACCACAACACCTATACCTGCAGTTCCCATCTCATTGAAAGTAGCCCCCATCAAAGTTAATTTTGAAACAAGGAGAGATAGGAGGGATCCACCTGACAGCCCGAGACACTACTGCTGGAGCCCGAATCTTAAAAAGCTAAACTGTGCGAAAATCATGGAGGAGAGACTTTGCTTTAGTTCAAATCCTGCAGAAATCAACAAAAGTTTCCCCAAGTTTGTTTGAGTTTCTTTTAGTCCATATCAACCAGAAATAGATCGCTAACAGGTTCAAATCAATACGTTCTCTCATCAAGAAAACCATCCCCAACAAGTCCGAGAATTCAAGAAACTTGTACCTGAGAACCTTCGTTAACACTTCATCATTAGACCAAACTGCAAAGAGAAAGGGCATGTAAATCCCAAATGCCAGATTGTGGAATGTTGCTTTACTGTTATCCTTATATTTGTCAAATGTTGTGTTTACTTGGACGGCAAGAACTGGATTGTAGTTTGATGAATTATGCTTAGACCAAAAATGAAGAACGGAAATTTAGGAAATAAATTCTCAAATTCAACCCTTGATTGGCTATCAAACAACACCTATATCAAGTTATAGTTTGATCAAGTTTAGCTTTGTGATTACTAAGAGCCTTGTAATTTGTTTAATTAGCACTTTCTGATATTTTCAATAAAAACATTTATGATTTAAATCTTCTATCTCCAACTACCAACTCATTAAAAAAAACAAAAATTCTTTGTGAACTCATGCTTAAGATTACTTGCTATTTCTTTCTATATTAAAAAGAAGAAAAAAAAGAAGAAGAAGATTACTTGCTATTTTCAAATGCGCATGCTTGAATTCAAATTCAAGTTTAGCTTTGGTCAAGAACTCAAGACGGAGAAAACTTTTAGAACTACTTTTATATATGAAAAGTTGACATTAAGCCAATAATAATGAGTTAATATGGTAAACGTGAATACATCATCCCCCTCTCATGAATATATTTATAAAATCTTTTGTTTTGTTTTGTTTTTTTTTTTTGTTTTTTTTTTTTTTTTTTGAGAGAGTTTCAACCTATGGTGTTCGCTCCTGATGATAGCTTTTTATCATCAGACCAAGACACCAATCAGTTTTTGGTGTAGGCGGGAATTGAACCTCAGATCTTTTATACAACCATCAGAGACTTTACCAGTTAAGCTAACTGGAACCCACTTATAAAATCTTTTGTGAATGTATAGCATTGCTACAATTATATATATATATATATAAAGTCAATTGCCCATTAAGAACAATTATTTGTCAACAATCTAAAATATCATAGTCAATTGCCTAGTTAATATTTAGTTCAAACTGACTCAAAACAATCAATGAGGCTTAAATGGATTGAGTTTGCCACATTTATAGCATAAGAAAGTGAGAGAGCTCAATTTTTTTTTTTTAATAAATTCGAGCTCAAATGAATTTATATATAAATAAAGAAAAAGTTAATGAATGCTCTAAGGGAATTAGTTTATGAAATATTTATAAGAACTTTTTATTGGAAAAAAAATTGATTTTTTCTATAGTTTTTTATATTTCCTATAAAAGTGGCATTAAAAGTTTTCTAAAATGGCCCACTAACAAATGCCCAAAAATAGGACCCTATAAAATAATCACAAAGCCATATTAAAGCTCCATAATAACTACAACCCAAAGTATTTGTTTGGAAAGGCTTAAATTTATTGGCTTATTTAGTTTTTTTTTTTTTTCTGGGTAAGTATTTATGCAGGGGATAGAACCCCTGAGTTGTTAGGCCACTAGGAGACCGGGTACCATCTGGGCCAGAAGGCTCGGTTTGGCTTATTTAGTTTTAAAAAACAAGCTAAGTCACAATATATCTTTGGTTATAAAAATCCAACAAGATAGAAAATTGGAAAGGGAACCGAATCTTGGTTCTTGGTCTCCTCTTGAATCCCAAAAAAATGTTGTGCAAATTCATCAAATCCATACAAATCATCAAACACATCCTAAATCTAGATCTCAAACTCATCAAATCCATATACAAATGCATATAAATCATCATAGAAGAAGAAGAAGAACAACAACAACAACAAGAAGAAGCAACCAAGAATAAGAAGAAGAAGGAGGAGAAGAAGAAGAAACGGTCAAGAAGCAAAAGCAGAAAAAGAAGCAACAGTAGCAATGGCGAAGAAGCAGTGATGACAGAGATGTGAGAGAGGAGAAAGTACTCTTTTGAGAGAGAGGTGAGAGACATAGAATTGAGAAGAGAGAGAGTTTTCTTTTGATACTTGAGAGAGAGAGAGAGAGAGAGAGAGAGAGAGAGAATGAAACTAATAATAAAAAAATGATTATTTTAATAAAATGGAGTGTATAATTAATAATATGATGTGAGTGTTTTTGAAAAGTAATTGTGTATAATTGAAAAAGTAAGTTCTTATGCTAAAATAGACAAAAAATTTTAGACAGATTGATGTGAGTGCTCTAACGCTTTCCAAATTCCCACCCGTTCCTTTGATTTATCCGAGTGCAAATCAATTTTGCATTTTCCTCCTAATTCTCTCTCACTCTCTCCATCGAACCCTAATTGAAGTTTGGTGTAGCACAACCCAATTCTTCTTCCTTTAAAATCCAACAATGTTGCTTCTCACTTTCACCACCATAGCGTAAACACAAATGCACAATCACTCATACAAAATACAAACAAAAAGTTCTTAGATCCACTTCCATATATTTTCAATTCTCACTTCTCTAAACCTCATTTCACCCATAAATTTTAGATTTTCCCCAAATCTCATTTTAACATAAATATGAGATTTTTCAAAATGGAGAAATCCTACACTCGCCTCGTCCAAGCCTATTGCCTCACAAATGATACTATTTACGATGGTATCTATACCATACTATTCCCAAGTATTTGACTATGGATCCGTTTGGATAGAACTTATTTTGCTGAAACTGAAAATTGAAAATTGAAAATACTATAGCAAAATAATTTTTAAATGTGTGAATAGTGCCGTGAGATAAATTTTTAATGAAAAAGTTGTTGAAAAGTGAAATTTGTGGGTCCGTGAACAGTATACGGGTGCACTGTTCACAGTGGAAAAGTCAACAAATGCGGGCTAAAAAAAAGCAAAAATGCGGAAGAAGCAAAACGTGGAAGTGATAAGTTGGATCCAAATCGGCATTATTTCTGATGATAGGAACAAGTGATTATGAACTTAGAATGTTATTAATATCATGCTACCTTAGATACCATTGAACCAATTCCTTAGGTTCCCTATCTTTTAAACCTAATAATTTATGTAACACTATTTTTACCTTGTGGGTATGGCCATATGGCTATGCTGTAAGGTTGGCTTGGAACTACAGCATAAGAACTGACATGGGAGGTAGGCTTTACCCGAAGGCCAAAGAAGTCGGCCGCTGTGAACATGGTAAGATTTCATTGGGTGGGACTATGGGGGTTGGACCACAAACAAGAAAATGACAAAACAGAGATGCCTTTTCGGCTTTCCCACATGAAGAACACCTCTCTCACATGAACAACACCTCTCTGTCCTTGACCCTTCAAATCCTCTCTCTCTCTCTTCAACAGTCCCAACAAGGCAAGAAATTCCCTTATAAATTATAATAACTCTCTTTTTCCAATCAAAATCAAACAGCAAATCTCTCTGTGTCCTAACTTTTATGTACTTTTTGCTCTGAGTATATATATATCCACATATATACTGGTTTTTCATAACCCAAAAATACAAATAGAATAGTGTGTATACTGTGACCAATGCCAAAACTAGTTCTGAAAGCTGGAAGCAGGCCACCATGGGTGGGTTTGGCAGCTGCTGTATGGGTCCAAATAGCTGCTGGAAATTCCTACAACTTCCCACTCTACTCTTCTGAAATCAAATCAGTTCTGGGTTACAATCAGCAGCAGATTACAATACTTGGAGTGGCCAATGATATTGGAGAGAGTGTGGGTATTCTTCCTGGTATTGCCTGCAACAAGTTCCCACCTTGGTTTCTGCTTTTGGTTGGTACTGTGCTTTGTTTCTTTGGATATGGTGTTCTATGGCTTTCTGTCAGTCAGACTGTTGAAAACTTGCCTTACTGGCTGGTGAGTTCTCACTTCATCACTCTATACCAATCTAGTTTTGTTTTAATTAATGTATTCCAGTACTTTTTTTTTGGGGATATCATGTTTGAAATTGGTTGCATAAAGCAACTGGTTCCAGGAATTGAGGTTTTTGCATATCCTTTTGTGGATTTGATTGTTTTGGCGTTATTGCTTGGTGGGCTCAGTTTTCTTTTTATGCATTATTACATACCCTTTTAAAATGGATTGTCTGGAACAACTGGCTAGTGAGTTGGTTTCTTCAAGTGTTTGTTTTTTTGCATACCTGCTTGTCTATTTGATCGTTGTGGGATTATTCCTTTGGTTTTGTTTTTTCTATGCATACCTTTTTTGAAATTGATTGTGAGAAAGAACTGTCTGGTGATTTAGTTAAATCCAAAAATTAGAGTTTTCGCAAACCCACTTGTGCATTTGATTGTTCTGAAATGCTGGATGTGTTCAATTTTTTTTACTGCACATTTACTCTAGGATTTGGTTTCTCTGCAATAACTGTCTTTGAGTTTATATCTTTCGTTCTAAATTTACTTTGTAAAAGTGTAAATCCTTACATAACCTCTTCTGTACTTAAATGTAGAATAGATTACAATTTACAACTATTTCTTGAACTAGGTTTTGCCTCAAAATAGAGTTTTAATGGTTTATGTATAAAATTTTTAAGATGACTGCTTGATCATAGCATTTCATGTTTGGAATTTTACTTATTTTCTGCAAATATTTTTTTAAGAATTCCACAGCTGCCCAATTGTATATCTTGAGCTTGCTGAAATTGATTTTGTAATTTGGTGAATTTGTCTGCAATTTAGTAATACTTCTTGCTGAGCTGTCATTTAGATACTTAAGGGGCTAGTGAAAATACAGGGCATCTTCTTGAATCGACATGTTTCTGCTGAAAAATAACATTTAAATCAGTGAAATTCTATTTACTCTTGGAAGGGTACGTTGTGACATTTTTCTACTGCTAATATACCTTAAAATTTTGAAGAAAATCTTCTTACAAAATGAAAAGTTATCAATTTGTAACCGTGTTTTCTTTTTTTGACCCCATCTAATTTAATCCTTGTCAGTGAGGTCCACATGCAACATAAGTCTAGAGCCTCTATAATTTCTCAAACTCATGAAGGCTGTAAAATTTGTATATCAACATTTTAGGAGTTTAGTTTCTTTATTTGGATTTCAGTCTAAGCATTGTGACCTGGAGCGGATGAATTTCCTTAAGTTGAACAAAATCCTCATGCGCAGATTTTCCCTTGTTGAAAGTATAGAATCAAACTTGAGCATCTATTTTTTATTCTTGGATATTGCTAATCATCTACAGTAGTGTTCCAAATGTCCATGGAAGCCCAGTGATGTATGGAATATTTTATGTAGACATGCAGTAAAAGCAATATCAAATCTTTCAATCTCCATGTATTAGATCATATATTTTTGCAGCAACATGAACTTCGTGCAGGTTGTGCTTGTGGATAGCTTGAATAGAATAAGTATGAATTGTTTGGCCTGAGTGCAGGGTAATGGGTTGTCAAACATGAGGTTTGAAAGCTGTCTGAAGATTTGCATAAATTGTTACTTCTCAAAATTGTTAACTATCTCATGCAGAATAATGTTATTCAATGATATAACAATTAAGTTTTATTACTACTGGGTATTACTTAGGTTTCTAATTCCTTTGTGAAAAGGAAATAAAAGTATATCATTTAGCTTTGTTCTCTCATATTAATGTTTGGGTTGGTGTAAACCCGAAATAAGATTAATTAAATTTCTATATATGGGTGCCAAAATCACCAAGCAGCTTGTAGAGTAGCTTTTCAATTGTATAAATCATGGCAATCATTAGTCTATCTAAGTAATATTTGAATAGCAATAAAAAGCCTGTAAACAGCTGGAAGTGACAAAAAATTAAGAACTGTGGAGGTGTTCATGTTAGAGAGCTCGGAAGTAGAAGGATTTTACAAGAAATCCCTATTAAATTTTGCGACAACTTGAATGTGGTGACTTTTAGTTTATAAGCTCATAGTCTCTAGTGTGTGAAAAATGATACTAGTGTCATTTTTACTAATGTATTTTGTTGTACCTTGTGCACAAAGCTTCCACTTTTGTGGGTCTAAGAGAGGTTATCGTACGTCATTTTTACTAATGTAACTAATATGAAAATATAAAGTGTCATTTTCAAACATAGACTTAAAATGTGTTTTTACTTCTTAGGATCAGGACATGGGGGTCAAAGCTCTGTGATTTAATTACCTGACATTCTTAAACATTATATATCAAAATAGATGATAAAATAAGGAAAAAAGGAATTCTAGGCTTCAAAAACAAGGTAACACGGCATACAGACTTGTTTTTTCATATATTAATGTGTAAATTAAGATGGACCTAGACTACTAGTATTCACATGGACATGGCTATAGTGTTTCTTTGTTTGAATAAGTATTCATTGATTTGGAGAATTTCTATCATGGAATCATGGAGAGATTGATTGGTTTTCCTATGCACGTCCTATATTACTATTCTAAGAGTAGTAAGTTGGTGCAATGCTACACAATGGGGGCTAGCCTTTCCCTTCCCATGGGTTGAAAGTTGAAAGCACCCCCTTATTATGGGAGAAAGCCAGTGAGGTACCGCTTGGCTATAGGGTGTAGTGGTTTCTTAATTAGGGTGGTATATGGTCTCTTTAATTCTTGAACATTCTCTTTAAATATCACTGTGGGTAATGCCAAGAGCGTTGTAGCTCAATTGCCTGGCACTTGCTAGTTTTTCCAAAAAGGGCATCTAGGGTTGAAAACCCCCTCCCCCAATTATCAAATTATCAAGAAAGATCAGTGTGGGAAACACCAAAATTAACACATGCACCGAATGACCAGCCAATTCAATTTTGTAAGCAGACAAGTCTTATCTTTTCCTAATCACATTTTGATCAGGTCATAGTCAAATCATATTACTTGTTGTATTCCCTGATCCTGATACTAATTACTTTTTATGGATCGCATTATAGGTTGTGGATTTTGTAGTGTGATTAAAGGACACATGTTCTTTAATATGACATTTGCAGGTTTGTGTTTGTTGCATGTGCGTTTCTTTTTTTCTTTTTTCTTATTGCATTATTGGTTAAATGTCATGAATAAGTTCTGTCAAGAATAAGTTCTCTGGTTCCCTTCCACTGCCAGAGCTTGGATGGAGTGGATGCTGTGATGAAGGAAAATCAGTTGGTTTACCCTTCACATATATATATATATATATATATATATTTTAATAAATTTTTTTGTGAAATTTAATGCAGTTCATTTCCTGCCCAATACTTTAGATTGCATCTTTGCGACTTATTAGATTCCCATGATTTTAGGCATGTCTCTTTCTCTATATATGTTGGTTTTAGACTTTAGTTAAATTTGTTATCTGCAAGCAAGCTACAGAGCTAGCCAGGCCATTTTACAATTATTATGTGACCTTTTGATGGTGGATTATTCCACCAATGATTGGGAGTCAGAGATGTGAGTGAAAATGAGTTATTAAATTAAAGTTTTTATCTCCACATATCACATGTGAATACCTGTTTATATAGTCCTGCATCATCCATTCCAGTTCTGAAAAGATATCTGATTCTCCTTTCTGTTTTCTTCTTATATCTCAATGAAGAGATGTAATATTATGGACAAACGAATAAATTCTTGTGGAAGTTAATGCTTTGAGTTAGTAGAGGAGAGTTGTTTCTGTGAACAAACAATCGTTCATTTGAAATATCAACCTTTTTCCCCCTTAAGCTGATTTGCAATTACTGTTAATTTCTTTTGGTTCCCTCATAACACTGCATGCTATAATTTTTTTGTGGCATACCCATTTAGAAACTTGCTATTGTTATATAAATATATCTTGTAGAATACCTACTTAAACTCTGTACTTGACGCAATGGCAGTTATGGATTGCACTATGTATCGCCACCAATAGCAATGCATGGTTTGGTACAGCTGTGCTTGTAACCAACATGAGAAACTTCCCTCTAAGTAGGGGCACTGTGGCTGGTATTCTCAAAGGTTATATTGGACTCAGCGCTGCAGTATATACAGTGATATATGATATGGTACTTAACAGCTCTTCTTCAAAACTGTTGTTGTTCCTTGCGATTGGGCTTCCTGTTTTATGTTTAGCCTTGATGTACTTTATTCGGGCTTGTACTCCAGCATCCGGAGAAGACTCTTCAGAGCATGTCCATTTTCTTTTCACTCAAGGTGCTAGTGTTTTGCTTGCTATCTATCTTCTCTCAACTACAGTGATAGGTGACACAGTTTCTCTAAGTGGCACTATTTCCTACATTTTAGTTGCCATAATGGTCATCCTTTTAATGGCCCCCCTTGCAATTCCTGTGAAAATGACACTTTTCCCTGCAAAGAAACTTTCCTCTGCAGTTAATTCTTCAGACAATTTGGTTGAGGGAGAAGGTGGTTCAACCCAGACAAATCCTTTGTTGACACCTTCTTCATCAGCTGCATATCTTGGAAGTTTCTATGAGAATGAGGAAGCTTCAGATGTGGAAACACTTCTTGCTGTTGGGGAGGGGGCAATCAAGAAGAAAAGCAGACCTCGTAGGGGGGAGGATTTCAAGCTTCGTGAAGCTCTTGTCAAGGCTGATTTCTGGCTTCTTTGGTTTTCATATTTCCTTGCAGTTGGTACAGGAGTAACAGTTCTCAATAATTTGGCTCAGATTGGGATTGCATTAGGTGATGATGATACCACGTTATTGCTGTCTCTCTTCAGCTTTTGCAATTTTGTGGGTCGTCTTGGCTCAGGTGTCATTTCTGAACACTTTGTCAGGTCATTACTCACTTCTTCTTCTTCTTCTTCTTCTCTTTCTAACTATGGCTCACTTTTTCATCAAGCATACGTAGCTTAATTTTAGCTTCTATAAATATTCTGGAAAAAGCTTTTTTTTGATAATTCAATAGTTTCAATGTGAGAGGTGGAATTTGAACCTTGGATGTCTCAATTGGAAACACCAGGAGGTGCTAGTTGAGCTACAAGGCTCTTAGTATCTTCTGGAAAAAACTTTTTGGCCCCTTACATGCATTCTTTTCTTTTCTCTTTGTTTCTCTTCTTTTGCAATGCGGGGAACTTATTTTCAGAATTGGGTTCTAGCACATGTTTCTCAACAGTTTCACAAAACTTTCTAGTGTGACCTAAATTCTTATAATCCTGACGCCAGAGTAAATTTTGAACCTTGTCTTTTTTCATGGGTGTTATTTTCTTGCTATTTTGTAAGGCCATAATAATGTCTTGATATGAGATTATGTTCACTGCAGGTCGAGAACACTTCCTCGCACATTTTGGATGATATGTGCACATATTTTCATGATCGTATCATACCTTCTATATGCGTTAGGCCTCAGTGGTACTCTCTATGCTGCAACTGCTTTGCTGGGAATCTGCTATGGTGTTCAGTATTCTATAATGGTCCCGACTGCTTCCGAGATTTTTGGGTTAAGACATTTTGGTATAATTTACAACTCCATGGCATTAGGCAATCCAATTGGTGCAGTCCTTTTCTCAGCTCTGCTTGCTGGTTATATATATGACGCTGAAGCTGCTAAGCAAGGATCGTCTACCTGTTTAGGTCCCAATTGCTTCAGGCTGACATTCCTGATTCTAGCTGGCCTTAGTGGGCTGGGCACCATCTTGAGCATAATTCTGACAATTAGAGTACGACCAGTTTACCAAATGCTTTATGCTGGGGGTTCTTTCCGACATCCTCAAAGTTCAAACCACTGATTGTTGGAGTTAATAATACCCGATAGGATCGGGACATGCCGGTTTTGTAGAGGTATGCTCCAATAAAGTTATCTCAGCTGCATAGTGATTATCTGTGGCATGCCTTTACTATGTAGTATCGTTATAGCAATCTGCTAAGCCTCGGTTGCCCCCAAGGTAATTTATTTGTTGGTTGTGTGTCAGGCTGCCAGCTAATGGCAGTTTGTTTGGGGAAGCTTCAATTAAAGTCATTTATATCTATAATAAGATATAGTTTCTTGGGGCTTAGAGTAGGCGTCTTGAATTCAAGTTTTCATTATTAGCGTTTGAGGGACTTTTTTTTTCCTCCCTTATGTATCAAATACAATCACATTTCATCTTGAGGCGAATCTTCCAAATTTTGACATCAATCAACCTGCTGTGTTTATTGGTACCTGTGGAGATGGCATGTATTGTGAAATTACATTAGCTATGAATTCTCTTAATATGCTTTCCATGGCACCTGAAGTCTCTTAATTTGCTTTCCATTGGACTTCTTTCTTTCACACCCATTGAAGTGTACCTCCAGGGAAGAAATGCTAGATGGTCTCCCCCACCCCCCTCTCTTTTTTTTTTTTTTTACTTGCTATCAGCTTATTTGCTTATTGGCGAAACAAAAAATGGATTTAAACAATAAGTATCTTCTTGAAGACACATTTTGTCTAACTTTTAAGCAAATTAGCTGGCTAAACTCACCAGGACCAAAAATTAGACACTTTTTTATTTTATATTTTTTTAGGAACCAAAAATTAGACTTTGGAAAAATCGTCACGTCAGGTTTGGGCTGAATTTTTTTTTAAACAATATCCAAAACGTTTAGTAATTGAAGAAAGGATTCTTTTATGGTACATTTGGGTAATGTATCTACTATGATTAAAATTGTTTATTTCAAGTGTTTTAGCTTTAGCATTATTCATGAAGAAATAATAAGATCAAAACACTTGAAAAATACATGGCTCTGCTGATAATTGATATCATATCCTTAAATACCCCTTCTTATACTTTAAGTTTGGTTGACACAATTTCTTATTGACAAGTTGGGGCAGGTTTTGGTTGAATCATGTAGTTTTTGGGCTGCACCCACAGAATTGTACTTGACTTTATATTAATTGGCTTACTTTCAGGTCAATCCAATTTTTTCGAGTTAGAAACTTCTACTCATCCGCCATTTGTTTAACAAATAAATTATCCAATATTATGAAGTAAAAAACTCTAAAACTTTCATCAATATCATGTAGCAATGGGAAAATTATTTCATGACACCTCATGCGACCTCCCCTTCACAAGGCCATAACATGTGGAACCCACAACTGATCGTCTCATGAGACACCACCTCTAAGTGAAAGTTACGCTGAGGTCTATAATATTTCCATGGAAAATGAAAAGTGCTGATTTTGAAGTAATGAAATAATGTCTTTCCTAATAGTAATTAATTGATACGAGTATATTAAATACCTTATACTCTGAGCCCCAAACCCATCTCAAAAGGAGTATATAAAGTATTTGAATAATTTTTGTAGATTTTTCAAGATCTTAATTGCATTTTGCCATGTCTAACCAATATTGTATGTCAGATGGGTCAAATTTTCAGCTAAAGTATAATTGTCAGAGTCAAAAGGCATCAAAAGAGATACAATAGTTTAAATTCCTTTTTTCCCTTACTGATGTGGATTCTTTTTTGCTATCTTCAACATCAAAAATAAAACCGATGATTTGTTTGGCTGAATAAAAAAACCAATGAACTTAACCATGCTTGAAAAATGGAGTGAAATTATCAAACACTATAATTCTGCTAACAAAGACAATGGATACTAGTGCTTTCTCTTCTATCTTTGAATAAAGGCCTTTAAACATGCAAAAGCAGGGCAGACAATCTCATTACTGAAATAGACCTTTGTACTAAACTCTGCCATCTACATGACCCACCCACCACTACTAATGAAAAGAAGTCTTCTCAAACACAATCAAAACTCTCTGGTAAAAGATCCCAAAAAAACCCATCTCTCACCATTAAATTAACTTGAATAGAGGAAACAACAAATAGATCACATACAAAATACAACTAAGAAAAACAAAACAAAAAGGAAAAAAAAATTATGTGGGTTTTAAATCTTGAAACATGGTATCCCACCTGATCTCTTCAATACCAGTTGACCAGTACCCATCATCGTTTTCATCCATCTTTTCATCCTTACGAAGATGATCATGCACCATAGGACTTGAAAAACTATCAACACAAATTGGCCCTGATTTAGCCACCATAGGACTCCCATTTGTGAGCAACAACCTCCCTTGTTTTGCCGTCATCAATCTTTTGTTCCTCTTCATCATAGCTCCCTTCCATCTTGTCCCATAACTAGGCCTTGGTACAACCACCAGAGCTGACTCCTCGCGATGATGAATCCATGTACGAATGTATTTAGTTAAGCACCTCTTTGTCCTCTTGATCGCGACGAGAAGCCTTGATATGGGGCGTGGACTTGCACCCCTCTCCTTTCTAGCAAGCTTGAGGATTTCTAGCCTATGTTTGGCTATGGAAATCCCCATGCTTTGGAGAAACTCATGGTTGAAGTAGACCATGTCTTCTTCTTCAAGCTCATTGTGAGCAAACGCAAGGCCATACTCGTAGACTAGAGACGGCTCAAGGCCGGTTTTAGATAGCCATGAGAACCAATCCATGGCTAAAGGAATGATATGAATGTGTATGTGTATGTGTGTGAGTTTGTGTTTGTGTGTGATAATTTGGGAAAGAGCTAAAGTGATGTATATATTTATATAAAGTTGGAGGTGGAGATAATGTAGAAGGAAGTTGGTGAAGTAGAGGGGTGACTTAGACTTTCATTTTTGGGGGGTTGATTTTTTCTTTTATAGAATGGATGTTAGTTGAAAGTTGAAACTTGAGAGTGACTAAAGAAAAAAAGAAAGGAGTGTGGGGTATGCATGCCCATGTTCCCTCCAAAACATAGTGCTAAGAGGGATGGAACTTTGAGGAGTGAGACCTAAGGATTCCATGTGGAAATGTTTGCCATCAATCACGGCTTGCCTAAAGAGTAATGTGTGGGACACACACTACTCGTTTTTGTGTGTTAAGTTGGGAGGAAAGTGGCTCCGATTTCAAACTTGGCAACCCTTTTGCCAAAGATTGATACGGGTTTGTTTTAAGCAAAAAGCAATCCCTAATATTCATTCCTACCTAACAACATGAATTACATATGATTGACGGAACTCCCATAACTAATTGTCCTAAATTACTAACAGACTTTTGTGCTTTTTTTTCGGTTGCAGCATCATAGGCGCGCACATCTATTGGGATGCACACTCGGATTCCCCAAAACTAAATGCCACTCAAGAAGCCAATTCATTTGATGTTGAAAGATCGAATTAATAAATTTTCAAATATTTATGGTCTTTTTTTTTTTTTTTTTTTTTTTTTTTTTTTTTTTTTACAAGATAGAATTTCTACTCTAACCTAATTTAAGTGTATATGTGTGTGAATCTCTCTCCTGGAGACTTGAATCTCGACCCTTGCTCCCCACACTTCACAAGCATTTATATTTGTGAAGTAATCAACACACTAAGAGTGCGCGGTGGTAAGTATTTATGGTCCTTAACTCTACTAATTGATGGTGAGACGAACTTGTTGCTTAAAAAAAAAAAAAAGTGGTAAAATAAATGAACTTGTTACTTAATATTTCAGTTTCCATAATGTAGAAAAGCTTTTCCGTATCTATAGAGAATCAACTTTCTTTGGACTACTAGGAAAGTAAGAAGGCTTGGAAAGTATTAATCTAAGATGGGACTTTCTTTGTTTACTTAATTGTATTATGTTTTGTCTGCCATCACTAACTAATTCCTCATTATATTATATCTAATGAGCGACTTAGAACATAATATGATATCAGCTTAAGTTGCACGTTGAACTGTTGTCATCTGGGATCTTATTACATAATTATTATGATATTAATTATCGATTATGAGCTAACAAATTGGCCACCAATGATTTGATTTTATATAAGAATCTAAGGGCGTAGGTAGCTTTCCTTCAAGTAATAGCTTCCATAGTGAATATATCCCCAACAACTTCACTGGCTTTGTTCTTTAATTGATCCTCTAGGTAGGCAACTCAAAAGAAATATATTCTGGTAACAATTTGCTGCTAACTTATTTGAGGATGTCATTGGCAACACTTAAGAATAGAAAAATGTTAGCACTATGACAAGGAGTGTCCTTTTTGTTCTATGGTTTTTTTTCTAAGATTCATGAGTATCTAAGACAATACAGGAATTTGAAAAATATAAATGTACAATGTAACTGTGACCTTCATAAAATTTCTGTATTGTAATTAAACTATATTCTAGTCACCTTCCCATCTCCTCTCCTCTTTTCTCCATCCGTCTTCCTCCACGTTGCAGTTCCCAACATACCCTAAAAAACGAACATGAGTCCATGACAATCATAAAGATTACAAGGCATATATTGACAATGTGACATAAAAAATTTTACAACTTTTTTTTTTCATAATTATTGAAGTCATATATGGTGATTTGGGGAAAAATAAAAATGATGTGAGTGATAGGACCATATAAAAATGATATTATACCAATCACAACTTGATACTCAACAAATTATGAAAAGTTTACATCTAACTTTACTCTTTTTTAATAATATTTTTACCTTGACTTATGATCTAATCTTTCAGTCATTCAGTGAATCTTAAGGTGAAAAATACATCACTATCTCATAATGTGTTAGCTAGACACCCAAATTTTCACACATGCATGACGCCATTTATTAAAGAGTTAAATTTGCTGGCACCTTCGTTTGTTGCATCAGAACTTGTCTTAATATTTTATAAAGTCTCCTACACTAACTATTGTCTCCAAAGTCACTAGGACATAGTTTTGTTTCTGTCCCAGTTTTGCATACAATCACATGCTCCTATCAATTACATTTTGAACTCACGGGGCCCAAATTGACGCTAGAATACTATTTGCTTGTGAATAACATATGTTCTCTTCTGGGTAAAACAACCTTTTATTAATGATGAACTTTGGAGTTTTTTAAATAAACTAAAGAGTACAAAGTGAGCTTCATTTCAAATCCACATGAATCAATTTAAGATCCCACATCTTGTCACGTTGCAAGCTTGTGGATCACCCTGCAATTTCTCACACATTCATAGTATGGTCCTTACTGCCTGTGAATCACAATTTTTTATTTCTGTTATAATTTATTTTTGTGTACCTTCTTGTTTTTTTCCGTCATAAAGTGTGATTGGCATTGTAATTATCTCTGCACAGAGGTAGGTTGCACATGAGAATAGAATGACTTTCGATATATTTTTTTTTTTTTTTAAATGATTGTACACAGATAAACAAGTAAATAACACTATTAAACCATAAAATAGAGATGGAAAACTAATTGGGGGGGAAGGTCACAAAGATATTTTCCCGGGGAGAGAGAAACCATAAGTATAATGGTGTTTTTCCAATATTCTCTTAGATTTCCAATCCAGGCTATCCAGCAATGCTTACATTAGTTAATCATTTGGGGTTAGTGATGCTTTGGCACTTTAATTTCTTAACACCATTAAAGTGGACCGTGACGAACCTACTAAATAATGATAATAATAATAATAATAAAGTACCTCATGGTTGAAAATGTCAATTTAATTCAATATGTGAGCATATATGCATATTGTCTTATTTCTGGAGTATACTTTGGTGACATCGAGATTCAGTTCTATCCTCTTTCAAACAAATAATAATAATAATAATGCATAATAATTGATACACATTGAATGGCCCAAAAATTAGAGTACAATAAAGATAAAGAAAAAAAAAAACTATTTTCTTATAGTACAAACATAGATTAGTTAGTAGTTCATGCTAACTGACATTAAGTTTGGTTGTAATGTCACTTGATGTGGACATCATAATTGAAACTTAGGAGTTTACTAGTGTGAGCTTGAGCTAGGCTCATCATTTCACAACTAATTTTGTTTGTTTAACATAAAGGTGGTTAGAAGTGTAATGATATGATAGTATGATACTTTATTTTATGCATGCGCATGCAAATTAAAAAGGTTTGATGAGAAAGTACGCTTCAAACTTAAAACTAACGTATTAATTGGTGGTTAGTGAAGAAATAATTTAGAATCTATACGCCTCTACTATAGCATGTACATGAAGAGAAATTATAGTTCTTGAACTAGGAACACGTATTAATCAGAGAAAAAAAAGAAAAAATCAGAGCACGTGAGTCACGTGATGAGGTGTGCAAAAGCATGTTCTAAGTTTTAACTATTCTTTTTCTTATGGGTTTCAAAATTACTTCAAATAATGAAATTTCTTGTTATTGAATGATCTAAATTCAAGTCTCATTTACACATGTTAGATTAATTAAATGATTAAATCTACAGTCTTCTACCAGTTTAAACTTTTTGGACAATCAATAATTTATCAACCCCAAAAATCATTGAGTATTTATTTTGGACTTATAATAAAGAATATTCATTATAAAACTAGCACTATATATAAGTTTAAATCTATCACTGAATATTAATTTTCATTAAAAATAGTTAAAACATATAATATGCAACCCTAACATTTAGTATGATCATGTAACACTAACAATACTAAGTTTTTTAGATAATTCTAGCCAAAAAAAAAAACAAAAAAACAAAAAAACAAAAAAAAAAAACAAAAACAAAAAACAAAAAACAAAAAAACAAAAAACAAAAAACCAAAAAAAAAAAAAAAAAAACAAAAAAAAAACAAAAAACAAAAAACAAGAAAACAAAAATCAAGATTGAAAATGGAGTTGAAAATGATAGTGGTTATTCGTGTTTTGGTTGACAACCTTAATGCTGGTAAAGAATTAAACTTTCACAATATACAATCAATGATACCCAGAAACCAAAAACATAAATAAATAACGAAATCCACACAAAAATGTCAATGTTGTGAAGAATTAAACTTTCCCTAAAACAATAACCCATACCCACCAAAAAATTAAAAAACCTCAACCACCAAAAAAAACCTTAATGCAGGTAAAGAAATAAAGTATAAATGGATTCTTTTATATAAAAGCAAAAAAATATATATATATATTAGAGGGGAAGCTATATTGTGGATGGCCAAGGTGGTTGTTGAGGAAGGTGGTGGTGGCAGCAAAGGAGTGTAAGGCCGATTATATCGGCCTGATTCACGATGGAGAGAACAAAGGACAAAGGCGAGATTGTGGGGAAAGCCAGTGGTGGGATGGACAGTGTTAGGACATATGTTATTTGCTGTTAGGAACATATGTCAACATTTTATGTAATTGGCTAATCCTTTGACGAAATGCACTTTACTTGTAATTGGGTAGATTTAGGATGTGTTTAATGCTTCAAGAAATAAGGTTTCAAGTTCAAGTGTTAAACCCATGCAAGTCTATCCAAGAATCAAGTCAGAAAGTGCAAGATTTTAAAGCTCGACAACTAGCATTTATCGAGGTTTAAAAGCAGCTGAAGCCCATGGCTCGACAACTAGCTCGATAGATGGATATCTATCAAGGTTTATGAAGTTCAGTTTTTCAAGCTGATTTTCATCCAATTCGTGAATTCGGCTTTCTTTTCTCACAACCCTAAAACATATATAAGGATTATTTTGAGGGCCAAAAAAGGTTACACAAGTTGCACAAGAGCAAATTCCACAAGTGTGAAGGAAGGTGTGATTGAAAACGTAGTTTGCCTTAGTTCTTGAAGAAGCTGCTGTGTTTGTACACCATAGGGTTTTGTGATCAAGCAACTTCATGATCTTCATCGTGTGATGAACAGAAGAACTTTGCAGCCAACATCCTTCTCAAGTTGGTGATCAAGTCGCATACTGGGATTTGCGCAATTGGTTAGTCACGTACTAGGAGCCATGCATTGAAAATGAGAGATTGTCACTACAGAACAAGTCCAATTGGGTATTGGGGGTAAGAGTTCAACTGTAGGTTGGTATAAGGTACTGGGATTACTATATTTGTAATTGCTTGTTTTGATAATAGTGGATTCTCGAGAGTGGTGATCTTAAAATCACACGGTGTGGTTTTTGCCGTGTAGATTTTCCCCATTCGTAAACAAATCAATGTGTCAATGTAATTTCTGCTGCATACTGAGTTTAATTGGTAATTTGTTTAAGGTACGGGGATTCCTTTACTTGTAACTTCTTGTTTTGATAATAGTAGATTCTCGAGAGTGGTGACCTTAAAATCACCCGGTGGGGTTTTTGCCATGTAGGTTTTTCTCATTTGTAAACAAATCACCATGTCAATTTAATTATCGCTGCATACTTAGTTTAATTGGTGATTTGTTTGTGCTACCACGTACATCGTATGTTAATTTGATTAATTAATAAACTTGACTAATTAATCAATTAATTCATCACAAGGGGTTAATACATTTTTGGCATATCAGATAGTGTGGAGGAGATGGTGGGTTTCTGCTAGGGAGGAGTCCGGGGGTGGCCGTGGTGGCTGTTGAGGAAGGTGCTGGTGGCGGTGGTGGAGTGTAAGGCCACTTAGATCGGCCTAATCCATGATGGAGATGGTGGGTAAGGTCGGCAGCAGGATGGATGGTGGTGGATGGGTATGCTGAGCGGCAAGGGAGTGAGAGGGAGAGTGAGAAATAATGGGAAAGAATGAGAGAGAGTGAGGTTCAGTATTTTTGTTTAGACCCAAGTAAGAGATTGAAATTTTTGATTAAGTGTGCATGAAAAGAAATTTTAAGTGGGAACCCGAAAAGTTTGAGTAGGAATATCCTAAAAATCTCATTGTGGAAAAATTTGGACTTATTGTGGCGGTTTTAAAACCGCTGCAATAAGTAAATAGTAGAATTAGTTTTATTATGGCAAAATCCTATCTTGTTGCGATGGTTCTCAAAACTACCATAATAAGTATTGGCGAAGTCAACACCTATTATAGCGATTTTAAAACCACTGTAGTAGCTCTTTCAGACAAAAATTGTTCACTTTAATTGGACTACCTATTACAGCGGTTTCCAAACCGCCGGAATAGGTGATATTAAAAAGTTTTTAAAAAAATTAGAAAAGATAATTCTTATTTATACCCTATTGCGGCGGTTTCTAAACTGCCAGAATAGATATTCAAAACTAAGAAGCCTATAACGGCGGTTTTGAAACTACTAGAATAGGTTTTAGATATGAAGAACCTTAAAGCGGCGGTTTTAAAACAGTCGGAATAGGATGCTTTAAAAACAAATAAAATTAAGTCTATAGCGGCGGTTATAAACATGCTGGGATAGGTTAATTTTTTTTTAAAAAAGGAAATAAATATTATAATTTGAAACCTATAGTAGTGGTTTCTAAACCACCAAAAATAGGTATTCACAATGAAGAAACTTATAACAGTAGTTTTAAAACTGCTGGAATAGTTATTTGAAATGAAGAAGTCTATAGCGATGGTTTTATAACCGCCAAAATAGGCTATTTACAAAACCAAAAAAAAATTTGAAAATTCTAATTTCAACCCTATAATGGCGGTTTTGAAACACCGTAATAGCTATACCTATTGTGGCAGTTTCTTAAACCATAGTAGGGTATCTATAGCAGTGGTTTAGAAAGCGTTGACTTTAAACTGTTGTAATAGGTGAACCTATTGTGGCAGTTTCTAAAAGAGCTGCTGTAGGTCTTCTATAGCGGTCGTTTTCAAAAATGTTGGAAAAAATACGTTGAAGTAGGACGAGTTTTTTGTAGTGACTCGATTACTTTTTTTAAGAATTCACAACAAAAAAAAAAAAAAAGAAAAGAAAAAAAGAAGAAGAAGTATAGTGACGCAACTTATTCCACAACTTTTTCTACTAAGTTGTTAAAATGATGTGTAAAGCAAAGTTGATAAAAGAAATCAAAATTTCAAATTGACCCCTATATCCTTATTTAGTCTTATTGATGATCCTTTCGTTGCTCTTCCGGTGTGGACGGAAATTTAGCATAGTCATCTACATAATCCATCTCTAATTAAAAAAAAAAAAAACTAGTAGTGTGCTCGTGCAGTATATAAATTATTCAAAAACAATATATAGGTTTAAAAAGTAGTTTACTAATATTGACTAAACTAATTTAATAATTAGCGAGTCACTTGAATCTTTAATAGATTTTCACTATAAATAAACTTAATAACTAACGAGGCACATGGCAAAAGTACATTAATTTATTACTTGTAATGCATATGTTAAAGCCACTAGGCACAAGCACAATATCTAGGATGCAAGTTTTATCATATTAGAATACAAACAATAAAAATAATTTTTATTGAAAATTTTTGTAATAAAATTTTATTGGAGTAGCATTTTAAATTTATTGAAACCTAGGAAGTAGAGTTTTATGTAAAATAAGTCATGCTAACAATTAATAAACCACTTGATATTTTGTTAATAGAGTTCCATCTAAAGTAAACTATCTTGATAACTAATGAGTTACATGCAAAAGCTTATTGTATGACATGTAACCCATACGTTAAACTACTTAGCACAACCATGACTTTTAGAGCATAATTTTTATTATATAGTATTTGATTTTATTTTAGATCAAAATTTAATAAAGAATTAGTTTTTAAAACTAATAAAGTTAATTTAAAATTTTAGGATGGAATCCAATTCACATTCTCTGGTTTCCTATGACAAGTTTCATTCTAATGAGATTTAATTTTGTGATAAATGACATTCTAGTTAAATTTCATAATGAAGTTTATTCCCCCTGATACCAATAATGTTGTAATAGCTGATTTTCCAGCTCTTGTTTAATAAGATGAATGACATGTTTCTAAAAAAAAAAAAAAAAGGAGTTAAATTAAATAAGATGAATGACAATATAGTTTTTTTTTTCTATCTCTGATTTTTAATACAGGTTATAGATCTTCTATTGAAGCTCCCTCATGGACCTCAAACTTGACATGTAAATGTAATGATGTAATGATTATTTTTACACAATAACTATTGTTGAGGACTTTTAAATTTAATAGGAGCCATGTATTACCCAATGACTACCTATACAGAGCAGAATTTCATGAAGTCCATATATAACCCTCTATTTTGTGGACTCAGCCATTAGTTGTGACTGGGCAAGGACCTTGTGGACATGCAACTTATCCCAATGTCATTGGTGGACAAGACTTGGCTCTTAACACCGTGGCTCGTGGTTTGACATGCCATCTCCTCAACCCAAGGCCAACAAGGCCTCACATTATTCACATTCTTGTGATTTGCGTGATGGACAACCTTGTTGGAAATATGAATGTACGCAGCGGAAAATTAACGGATCTACTTTATTCACAATTGTTAATATGTACCATGTAAGTTTCGGAATTTAGGAATAAGAGAGTGTATCTTGGTGTGGTGAATTTCAAAACCGAAGATTAGAAATTCTTGAGAACACTTTCAATCTTCACTCCAATTCCACTTATTGCCTAAGAAGTGTGTTCTCTCAATCAGTTTGTTCTAGGAGAATGAAAGAGAGTCTTACACTAACATACACACCATTTCATGTTCTTAAAAATTCTGTCTGTTTCTCTCCACATAACTGATTATCTAATTAGGCTAGCCTTTTGGGCCTTTCCAATTGGATTTAGTGTGTGGCTTGGAGTGGGATTAAAAGGGAACAAATAAGACTCTACCTCCAATGGGCCTAGGGCTTTTCTGTCAACTCTTGACAAGTCCAAAGTTACCATTAATTATATTTAATACCACTATATAAATATAATTACACTCTAGACCTTATTAATAAATTATATCCCAAGACTTTATTATACATGCAGTCCCTTCATAAAATATTCGTAATAATACAAAGTCATGAATGTAGACTGTCACTTTGTAAATTACTACATCTTAATCCTTGAATACCTGGTTTAATCTTTTTTAAGTTATTCATCATATATTTATGAAATCCAATTTCATAAATATATACTTTAGTAATTTCTTACCAAAGTGGTTAGGCCTAACTCTCTGAATAACCGAACCCATTAAACTTATTTTCAAGAGAATATTTTATATCTCCGTTAAGAGACTATGAATTTCATCTTAAGAATATATGTTCCATTAACACTAAATGTGGCTGCCCAATATATTGAGGTTTTGACCGTTATATTAGATCTCACTCCTGATATATCAAAGTAACCTACACTTTATGATTAGGTCCATTATTCTCTCAGGATTAAGAGTTCATGTAAATAGAAGTCGTGAGATTTATTATTCATTTGACAGTTGTTAGAAGAATAATAAATCTCACAGCGGTCCAGTTTAATATGTCTTAACTCTTAAAACATATCAACTCATCAACTAGAAGTCTCCACTTTCATGATTAAGACAAATCATCTTAGTTGATATGTTATAGTCTTCATAGATGAAATGTCCAATTTCATCACCGACTACGAACTAAAATTCTGAGTTTACAAAGAACTTGTGACTTATATTTTCTGTGACTAAATCAAATAAATCACATACTATGCATCTCATGGACTATATGATAATGTCCAAATATTACCATTATTTCAGATAATAATAAAACAACTTTATTAATCACAACATTAAGTCATACATAATGTCATACATAGCATTATACAATAGGATTTTAGGACACTAATCCTAACAATCCTAAGCATCAACAACCTGAATACCTGATTGCTCGTGATCTGCTGCTAAGTTAGCCTAGCTTAGTCCAAACATTCGGTGTGATCCACATTGCATCTAAGCCAAGGCCCTTTCAAGATAAGAAATAAGATTGAGGTGCTCTTATCAAATATGAGCATAATGGCAACTTCCACTAATGTTGAGTGGTTTGCTAATTGGTAATCTCATAAATAAATAGTCCCTACTTAGCCAACTATATGGCCAAAATCAATAATGGTATTTGGGGAGTCCTTGTGAGTAGTGGATTGGAAAGTTTTTGGCATCTACTCAATAGATCAACCAAGTGATTGATGGATATACCATGTGAGTTGAGCTGAATGGTATCTCCTTAGTATAGCGAAATGAAGTAGCCTTGATTTGATCCCCGCGCAGGAGGGAGGAGGCTATTTGTAGTAATATTTTTAACTAGGTTAAAACAAAAAGTGATTGATAGATATGATTCTCAAATTTGGGGGGGAGGGGAGGGGGGACTATTTGTTGGATATAGCTAATGGCAAGGTTTGAGATATTGGTTAACCAATTGATTGCTTGGAGTGAGAGATATAATGGTCAAGTGTCACCCACTTTAATGCTAGTCTATCGCTTTGCTACACATCACCCATTTAATTTCTAGTGTTTACGTATTCATAAATAAGTTGTTATATATATATATATATATATGCCGAAATGTAGTATTTAGTGTTGCTACTCTCTTGACTTTAAAAAAATGTTGCTACTCTAAAAAAAAATTCATATATTTCCAACTCTTACTCTCTATTTTTAACCCCCGCCCCCCAAAAAAATAAAAAAATAAAAACTTCTCTTTATTAATTTCCAACTTCCTCCAACATTTTTTTTTCTCTCTTTTACCTTTTTATCTCCCCATTCCTCTCTACCCTATTGATACTCTTCCTTTTATTTTGACTTTTCTTATCCCATCTTCTTTATTATAAATATATTATTCTCTCCCACTAATCTATATTTTTCTCACACAAGAAGGTGTTACTCTCTCTCTCTCTCTCTCTCTCTCTCTCTCTCTCTCTCTCTATATATATATATATATATATATATACAGATATATAATGATATAATATTATTATTTTATATAGCATGACTTTGGTAATTTGGTGTTTACAATTATATCTTTTATTTTGAATTGTTATGAAATACTGAATCAATAGTTTTGTATTTCACAAGTAAAAATATATATATGAGTGCCTTTATAATAACGTAAAAACACAAACAAATTAGATCAACTTAAAGTATAACTCAACACAAAAATTCATCAACTTAAAGTAAAGATGCAAGATTGAATTAAAATTCAACCAAAATAAAGGAATATATTATTATTATTATTATTATTATTCTATTATATAGCATGACTTTGGTAATTTGGTGTTTACAACTATATCTTTTATTTTGAATTGTTAGAAATACTGAATCAATAGTATTGTATTTCACAAATAATAAAATATATATGAGTGTCTTTATATAAGAAGCAGAGTGTGCAGTACAAATATGTGTGCTATACAAGTATGTGTGTTATACAAGTAAAATAAGGTGGGCCAAAGGCCCATATCTTATTACAAATTAACAGTTCCCCTCAAACTCAAGGTGGGTGTGAGACCAACTTGAGGTTGTCAACCAAAACACAAAGACGTTACTTAGGATGTGACTTGGTGAAGATATCTGCAAGTTGGTCTTTAAAGGAGATTGAGAGCACCATGAACAAGATAATAATGGATAAAATGACAATCAATCTTGATGTATTTAGTCCGTTCATGGAAGACATTATTGTGAGCAATATGAATGACACTTTGGTTATCAAAATAAAGAGGAGTGGTAGAGGATGTAGACACACCTAAATCCTTAAGAAGCCATCATCGAAGCTAGAGGAGTTTAGATGTGGTATCAACAAGGGCACGATATTCCACTTCAGTATTGGACCGAGTCATAAAGGTTTGTTTCTTACTTCACTAAGAGATCAGAGAAAAATCAAGGAGAAAACAATAACCAATGGTTGACCTTCGATCAGTGGGATCTTCTGCCCAATCAACATCAGATAATGCACGAAAAATAAGAGGAGACTGAGCAGAATAGTAAAGGCCATGAAAGAGAGTGCCCTTTAGGTATTGAAGAATGTGCAGAACAACAACATAGTGAGTGGTGGTGCATGAAGGCGTATGGGACCTCCGATGACGCTGATTCTTTTCTGATGATGTAGATCATAGAAAGACGATTTCAATGGTAACGACAATGACAAGATCGGGCAAAATTTAAGGTGGCTTCTGGAAGAGGTAGTGGTCTTCAGTGTATGATGGTGAGTTTGATGGCGACATCGACGATGGGGGCAACAGAGAACACTGAGAAGACTAGACTGCAGATAGCACACCAAAAATGTCAAAGCAGTGGCTTTGATACCATGTTAGAAATATTGAATCAATAGTATTGTATTTCACAAGTAATAAATTATACATGAGTGCCTTTATATAGGAGGTAGAGTGTGCAGTAAAAGTATGTATTCTATACAAATAAATTAAGTTGGGCCAAAGGCCATAGCCTATTATATGTTAACATGAATATTCTTCTTATCATCTTTTATTCTATAACTTTGCTATTCTTTGTTATATTCTCTCCTGAAACAAGTGATTATGTTATCTCCATCTCTCTATTTTTAATCCTTTCTTGCAACTTTACTTTAAGTTGATGAATTTTTATATTTTTTAATAGCTTTGAGTTGATATGTTTTGGTATTGCACTTTTTGTAGTTTCTCATCACAAGTCCTCTCACTTCCTCTTATAGTTTTGGTTTAGTTTTTGTTTGAGTTAACATTTAGTTTTTTTGGAAGTGAGAATTTGAGTTTATATCAAAACACAATCTACATGACTATGTATTTGAATGTGCTTATCAATTATTTGAGTAATATCAATTGCAATTATGTAATAATTTTTTCTTATCACAATAATCTCTTTAAGAGAATTAGAAATTTATAATTCTCTTAAAAATTTTAGAAACTTATAAATTTTAGTTGTACTAAAAGGAATTAGGAAAATGTAATGCATAATAACAATAGTTAGAAGAATATGGAGCACTTAAAAAAATAACTATATCAATTAAAAACACCAAAAATGATAAAATTATATATTTGTAAAAATAGAGAGGTAGAAATTGATTTTAGAAATTATTTAATTTTTAGGGAGAAAAAATTATTTGCAATTAAATTTAGAAAGTAAAGTATAAATCATACCATATCTCAAAATAATCATATATTCTCATGCATTGTGTGGGTTTGCGACTAGTTTATTTAACAATCAACCCTGAACTTAGGCTTGAGCTTGACTCATTTGCAAATTAAAAAAATAAGAACAATTTGATTTATTGATTTAATTCATCATGATCTTTTATTTGATATTTGCAATCTGGTCCAATTAAGTTAATTTATTGATTCATCTTAAATTAATGATTGGTGTTGCTAAAACGAACTCCTTGTTATATAAGAGTGATGTTAAGAATGTATATTATTTGGTTTTTGAGTTGATATGCTATAAAAGTATGTGATAAAAGCCCCGAGAGGGGTGACCTGGTGGTTGGGTTCTGTGAATTAGATTTGTCGTCCCTAGTTCGAGCCCAGGTGAGTACCTGGGGAAGAATTTGGGTATCCTTGCTAAGGAGTCCCTGATTACTAGCTCTCTCGAAGTGCTAGGGTGAGGTCTATGATCACTCCAGACCACAGTAGTTATGGCTCAATCCAACATTCTCTAGCGGGGGGTGCCCTTATGGTCACGCCCAGGGGGTGAGTCACAATGATCACCCCTCCCCCCCCCCCCCCCCTCTCCCCTGTATTCAGCAAAAAAAAAAAAAAAAAAAAGGTATGTGATAAAAATATAGGTATATTATCATTTATTTAGTGCTTAATATATATAATTATAAAATGGATTCTTGTAGTAGGTGCCTTTGGCACCTATTACGGGAGGCTTCAAAAGATCTGCCTATATTAGAAAGGCGAAAATACCATTTCGGTCTCTGCATTTTGGTGCTGCAGTCAATTTGGTCCCTACATTTTAGTAGCAATTAATTTGGTCTATGTTATTTTCAACTTGGAGTCAATTATCATTAACAGAAAATGTCAATGTGGCAAACTATGTGCATTGTTGGCACGTTTAAAGCTGACGTGGCTTATAAAATAATATTAAAAAATTTAACCAACATAAAAAATGCCACATCGCCTAAAAAAATATTAAATTAGAAAAATACAAAAAATAAAAATAAATTAATTAGGCTGAAAATATTCATTACATCCTAGAAGAAATTCGTTAACACGATCTTATAACACAGCATCATCACCCACTGCAATCTGTTCACAATATCAAAATTTATTGGTGTCTGAGGGTTGATTGGGGTCTAGATGAGTTCTTGAAGGTTTTCACGGTGAGCTACAGTTTCTAAGTTGTTAGATATGTCGTTTGGGGTAATTTGCAAAGGGCAGAGTTTCTTGGAGCAAAGCAGTGAATGGATTGGAGGGCATAAGTGGGTCTGTTATGAACACATAATTAAGCAATAAAAATGCCATCAATAAAATCTAAGATTTAGCAATAGCATCAAGCCATTAAGCCTTCTATCAGCCACCAAACCTATATATATCTATATATATATATATATATGTATGTATGTATATATGTATGTATGTATGTGTACAGACACACAAACATGGCTAGTCATGGCAATGTCATCTCAGTTTTGCGCAATAAACAAACTGAGATTTGATGAGCTTGAAACACAACCTCTCTCACTATTGCATAGTTGGTTGCTTTGGGTCTCAAAATTTTGCTTTAAGTTGATTTGGGTTTTGTTGCTACGGATGGGTTGGATTGGTTTGAGGTTTCTAGCATGGGTTCATTTGGGGTTTTGTTGCTACGGTGTGACTAGGTTTTAGTGGGTGTGGATGATTAGTGGTGGCCGATGGCTATTCTTGGGGAATTTGATATCCAGATGGGTTTTAGTGTTTGGTTATCAGGAAAGTGGAAGAAAAGAAGAGAAAATGAATTAGAAATGATTTGTTTTGGATGTATTGTGTGATTGGTTGGCAAGAAAGTGAAAGAAAAAAATTTCCTTCGGATTTTTTTTTCTTTTTTTGATTTAATTGAGGAATTAATTTTGTTTTTGTTTTTGTGTTTTTCTAATTTTTATTTATTTTTAGGTGAGGTGGCTTTTTTTTTTTGTTTGTTATAATTTTTTAATATTATTTTATAAGCGACATCAGCCCTAAGTGTGCCAATAATACACACTGTTTGCCACATAGGCATTTTCAATTAGTGATTTAATGGTAGAAGCCAAATTGACTCTATATTGAAAATAACAAAGACCAAATTGACTACTATCAAAATGTAGGGACCAAATTAATTATGGTCTCAAAATATAAGGACCAAAATAGTATTTACACTTATAAGAAAATAGAAAAAGTTAATAAAAAAACTCTATTGTAAGTTGAAAGTGCCTTGACACCCCATTAAATGAGGGTAAAAAATTGAAACAGTTAATATAATCCATATACAATTAGCTATAATTAGTAATTATATCTCCATAACAATGAGTTGAATAGATTAATACTATTTTTTTTTTTTTAATTTTGTTAACAGGTGCCAAAAGAAATTTTGATTTTTTTTTTTTTTTTACAATTTCTTATATATATATATATATATATATATATTAAAAGTCAAAGTTAAGAGAAAATTCAATTAGATTTCAAAAAAAAAAAAAAAAGATTCTCAATTTTGCACCACGTGTCCCATTTAATTTTTAATTTTTGTACCAAGAAAAATTGAATGTAAAAATTGAAGAGTCCAAATCCAAATATAAATTCTAAAATTTATATATATATATATATATATATATAAAATAAGAAACTATTACATATATATAATGAGAAACTATTACATATTTTAGGATGGACAAAATTTAGATACAGTACTTGAGTTCTATTCCTTAGATTCCCTCTTAAGATTCAACTATTTGCCCTTTTAGAAAATACATATTTTATAAATGTATATTTTAAGAAAAGTGTAAGCTAATGTCATGTATAATTTGAACCATATAATTGTGATTTTTTTTTTAATAACAATTGTGATTTAAAAAAAAAAAAAAACTAGTATTAAAACAAGTTTCTTGATATTAAAACTTGATTTATTAACCGATTATTATCCTTTCACTTGCTCTCACTAGGGGTGTGTGTGTTGCGGCCTACAAAGTACAAAGTGACTCAATTCCTCTCAAAGTGAGAGATCAGTTCCAACATCTCCCACTATGTTCAATGATAATACGTCATTTCTTTCACTTTCGTTCTTTCTCTCTAAAAGACTCATCTTTTCCAATGTAACAAAACCATCCTAGACCTCTCTAAACTCAGTCGTGTCACAGAGTGTTAGGAGCTTTACTTGTTGCTGATGATGGCATAATGAATGATGGTGCGTAGGCAACATTAGGCCAGTCACTTGACTTCATGTTTTCTCAACACATTGATGGTTCCTCGTGCCAGATTAGTAATGCTCCTAAGGGCTCTTCAAGGAGGACATGCCCAACCTCCTTATTCGAGTTGGAACAATGAGCAGGGCATTGAGCTGGTGGGTGTTGCCTAAATGCATGGACAGATGCTAGTTAGCTGATGATAGTTACTTAATGTGTGCTACATGTGAGCATGTTGTGTGGGTTGTGTTGGCTGATGGGGGATAGCTTAGGACTAGGCCAAACATCTCAAAATGTTTTATTCAGACGTTGTGTGGGCTGCTAAATGGTGGGCAGAAGCCCTATGATCTGCTAAGACATGGGCTATGCATGTGCTGATATGCAAGAGCAGTTACGAGGCAATTACCAAGCAATTTTTGGTTTTCCTAATGTTCAAACCTGCAATGTAGGTGTTGAAAATGTGGAGAGAAAACCAAGACAACATCAATTCAAGGTGTCCTAAGTCAGATCACAAGTGGTAGATTATCCAAGACCTATGCAATTACTAGGCAGTAACTGCCATAATAGTTATTTCTGTGTATATGACCCTAATGTTGTTGGGGGTGTCAATAGCAGAGTGTATTTTGCCTTAGGGAAAATTATGTGTGTTTCTCCAGGCTTGTAAAGGGTTTTCTTCATACTTGAATTAAGTAATAAAGATTAGGGGTGGGTTCCCTGTAAACATAGTGTGTGTGTGTGTGTGTGTGTGTGTGTGTGTTTATCCCTATATAATATGTTCTAAGTGTTTCCTGTAGTGTGTGTGTGTATGTGTATGGTGTTGGTTGAGACTAAGTTAGGGACTTAGGGTCATCAAGGTTGCAATATCTTCGAACACCAAGGCAAGAGTGGCGGTCTTGGAAACCATACTTGGGATTTCTACAGAAGGAGAACAACTTTTTGTGTGTGACAGATTGGATGCACTTTCTACATAAACTTTAGTGGTGAAGAATGAACTTTCTGGACAAAGGGATGTTGTGTTGATACGTGTTGAAGAGTTGGCTACTGCATTGGATGTCCATAGCAGTGCAGCAAGAGAGACACAAAGCCAACTTGAGACAAAAATTTCCTTGTTAAAGAGGGCAATTTGTGATCTTCCTAGAAAGGGAAAAGTGGCCACAAAAGTGAAGGTGTTTGAACTAAAACACTTTAATGGTGCTAGGAGTGCTAAGGATTTGGAGAATTTCCTTTGGGACATAGAGCAATACTTCAAGGTTGCTAAGGTACCTGATTAAGAGAAGTTGACTGTCACTAGCATGTATCTTTCAGGAGATGCCAAGTTATGATGGAGAACTTGTGTGGAAAATGATGCAGATGCTAGTAGAGGGAAGATTGACTCGTGGGGTACCTTAAAGAAAGAATTGAAGGATCCGTTCTTGCCTACAAATATTGCTTGGGTTGTAAGAGACTCCTTGAAGAAATTGAAACACACTGGTATGGTGCAAGAGTATGTCAAGACATTCAGTTCTTTGATGCTTAATATTAAGAACACGTCTGAAGAGGACAAGTTTTTCAATTTCATGTCTGTGTGGTAGCTTTGGGCAGAGTTGGAATTACAAACTACCCTAAGTGTGAGAAGTTTAATGTCATTGTTGCTGAAGATGATAGAGGGCAATTTGATGAAGAAGTTCCCAGCCATGTGAACCTTTTACAATTGCTGAATGCACTTAGTGTAGGAGGTAATTCTAAGGGGTTGTCTTATGGTCGAGTGGAGATGAACAGGAATGGGGCTAAAGCTATGCTTGATACTGGTACTACCCACAATTTCTTTGCTGATCGTATGGTCCAACAACTTGGTCTAAATGTGAGTAAGTGTCCAAGTAAGATCAAGGCAGTGAATTCAGAGGCAAAACATGTTTCTAGAATTGCTTTTGGTGTGAAGTTTAAGGTTGGGAAGTGGACAAGAAAGGTGAATTTTTTAATCATGCAATTGGATGATTTTGATGTAATTCTGGGTGACATTAAGTGCGAGAAGCTCAATGTCATTGTTGCTAAAGATGATAGAGGGCATTTCGATGAATAAGTTCCCAGCCATGTGAACCCCTTACAATTGCTGAATGCACTTAGTGTAGGAGGTACTTCTAAGGGGTTGTCTTATGTTCAAGTGGAGATGAACGGGAATGGTGTTGAAGCTATGCTTGATACTGGTGCTACCCACAATTTCGTTGCTAATTGTATGGTCCAACAACTTGGTCTAAAAGTGAGCAAGTGTCCAAATAAGATCAAGGTAGTGAACTTTGAGGTAAAACCTAATTCTGGAATTGCTTTTGCTTTTGATCATGCAGTTGGATGATTTTGATGTAATTCTGGGAGATGAGTTCTTTGTGGAAGCAAGGGTTGCCTTGTTTCCATTCATTAGGGTGAAGCTTATTTTTTTATGAGAAACAGCCCTACTATGTTCCTACTAGATATGTGACAGGAAATAGGAAGACTAGCAAGGGGAAAGAGCCGATGGTGTCATCCATGCAGGTTGAGCATGGGCTAAAGAAAGGGGAAATGACTTACTTGGCTACAATGATTGAGGTCAAGCAAGACAAGTTTGTTGAAGATCCAAATGTTGTTGCTAGACTGCTAGAGGAATTTGGTGATGTAATGTCACTAGAATTACCTAAGACCTTTCCACCAAGGCGTGTTGTTGATCACAAGATTGAGTTGGTTCTTGGTTCAAAGCCTCTTTCGAAGGCTCCATACAGAATGCCTCCTATGGAATTGGCTAAAATAAGGAAGAAATTGTCTAAGTTGCTAGATGCTGGTTACATTCAGACCTCCAAAGCTCTTTATGGTGCTCTAGTTTTGTTCTAAAAGAAGTAAGATGGCTCGCTATGAATGTGTGTGGACTATAGAGCCTTAAACAAAGCTACGGTGAAGAATAAGTATCTGGTGCCTTTGATTCAAGACCTATTGAAAAATTGTGCAATGCCACTTACTTCACCAAACTGGACTTGAGATCAGGCTATTGGCAGGTGAGGACTGTGAAGGGGATGAACCAAAGACAGCTTGTGTAACTCGGTATGGTTCCTATGAATTTCTAGTTATGCCTTTTGGTTTAACAAATGCCCCTACTACATTCTGCAATTTGTTGAATGATGTATTCTATGAGTTTGTAGACTGATTTGTTGTGGTTTACTTAGATGACATAGTAATATATAGTGAGTCCTTGGAGGATCACTTGGAACATCTTAGAAAGGTCTAGATTAAGAGAACATCAATTGTATGTTAAGAAAGAGAAGTGTGAGTTTGCCCAACAAGAGATTAGGTTCCTAGGGCATAAAGTCAGTAAAGGTCTTATGAAGATGGATGAGAGGAAGGTGCGGTCTATCCTTGATTGGCCTCCATCAATCAAAGTGACTAAGTTAATGTCTTTCCTTGGATTGGCTAACTATTACAGGAAGTTTGTTCAAGGATATTCCAAGAAGGTTGATCCTCTTACAAATTTATTGAAAAATGACAAGAAATGGGTGTGGACACATGCATGCAAAGAAGCTTTTAAGAAGCTTAAAGCTATTGTGTCAAGTGAGCCGGTGCTGTGTTTTCCCGATTTTGAGTTGCCCTTTGAAGTCTATAGTGATGCTTCTGACAAAGCAATCAGTGGTGTGTTGGTGCAAGAAAAGCATCCAGTTGCCTATGAGAGTAGGAAACTAAATGAAGAAGAACAAAAGTGTTCAACACATGAGAAAGAGATGATTGCAGTGGTGCATTGTTTGCTAGTATGGAAAGTGTATCTGTTGGGGCCTAAGTTTATGGTATAGACTGATAATGTGGCTAACACCTTCTTCAGCACACAAAAGAAGCTATCCCTTAAGCAAGCTAGATGGCAATAATTGTTGCAGGATTATGATTTTGTGTGGGAGCACAAACCTAGCTAGCACAACCAAGTAGCAGATGTACTTAGCCGCAAACAAGTGCAAGAGTATGTTGCTTCCGTGATGAAAGTTGAATCAAATTTTGTGAAAAGGATCAAGGAAAGTTCAAAACTTAATGCTACCTACCAGAATTTTGGTGCAAGATGTGACTGCAGGCCTAGTGCATTGCTACTAGCTTGAGAATGGGTTATTGTATGCAAAGGGTGGCAAGTTGTATGTATGGACACAACGAGGAGTAGCCACCTAGTTTTTGCAATGGCCTAGGAACCATTTATGTTCTCTTGAGGAAGGACCTTTTTGATCTTACTACCAGAGTATGGGTTCGGAGTTTAGGTACGGTTTTGGGAAGGTGTTAGGTACCAAAAACCGCCAAACCCTAGGGTTGGCTTCCTCTCATTGTGTCTTATGTCTTAACCTTATTAAAGGCATATTCAATATTGTATCTATACTCACACACACACACACTAGCATACATCTAAGCATGCAACATGACATCAATCATCCCCAAACCTAATCATTCATCTATCATGGCATATCACAATCCAAGCCTAGTATACACTTATCATGGCATCTCATATCAACTTAGCATTCATCTAACATTATGTCATCATATCACATCCAAAGCATGTAAACAGTTAATCAAGGTAGAATATAGGCAGCAAATAATCATGGTATCATCATGGATCATTGGAAAGGATTAAGAACACAAACATGCTTATTCAAACCACCATATCATATTTATCAACCCTAAACAAGATTATGTCACACAAAAATGCATGACTTACCTCACTTACCTTGCTGCATCTCAACACCTATGGCATTAATGCATGAACATGTGAATGCGTGTTCATGGCATCAAAACAAAGAAACAAAATATAAACCCTAATGTAATCATGTGAAAGACAAATAAACAACAAACATAGAACAAGGACTAATACCTATAAATGAGGGAACAACCAAAGGCATCGCATGTGAAATAAGCAAAGAAAACAAAGTAGAAATCTAAATTAGGCTTTCTGCACAACGGCATGCACACGTATACAGAGGCCTAGGTGCATGGGCCAGCTACATGCGTGCCCATACTTTGACCAGCACGCATGTAGGATGCATGCGTGCGCAGGCTTGCTTAGAAACCCTAGCGCAAAAATGCAGCAAGCATAGAAAACAAAAAAAATACTTAAAATAATAAATCTAACAACCTAACATGCTTGAAAATACAAAGTGTAAGGACTCAATTCGTAACGACCCAAAATGATACTGGGTTCGCACGTAAAAAAGGCCCAAACAATATCATTTGTAGAGCGTGGGTTTAAAAGGCTAGGCCTTGGTCACCAGACGATGGTTTGCCGTGGTGTTCATACAGAATTAAATCGTGTTCGCTTGAGGAGTCTTTCTCTTGGAGGCGGACTGGGAGGCTCTGGTTCTTGGCCATTTTTCCCAACCTCCTTCTTGGCGAATCGACCTTCACATTATATAGCCCTTCTTGGTTGATCTTAGCCCTCCACTTGTTGATCAGGCAGGTGTCTACTTCAGTACCCGTCCCATCAGCTGCCTCCCCTTACTTTTTGTTAGTTGCGATGATCAAAGTTACCTTGTTCAGGCGTCTTTTCTCATTAATATGGTTAGGACATTGGCGGGTGCATTTAATACGGAGGGGACGTATTTACCTTGAACCAGTTTCGCACCGTACCCCCACGTGGGTCCCATTCTACTTGCCTCTCCTTCAGGGGGCTTTTTGGGGGCAGCCTTCAATGAGATGTTGCTCTTCCCTTTGAAGTCTTGGAGTGCCGAGGACAGGGTCATCCTCGGCTGTGCCCCCAGCATTTCGGCCTTTTCCTATTCGTCCTCGGCAAATACCATCCTCGGTATGGGCCCTAGGCCCTAGTAGAGCATGGGCCGGATCATAAGTTCCCTAGCCCCACATAAAGGCTATCTAAAACTAAGCTATGAAAACATATTAAAACATAAAACAAGCAAAGAAAGTAAGATTAGTAACAAGATTAAAACAGAAAAGAGAGAAAAGAGTTTAGAATTCAATATCTCAAAACAAAAGCTCCTAGGTTTGATTTTTGACCGTTCCCCTCGGTCAAATCTATTCACAATCAATAAAAAAAGTGATTAGTAATCTTAAACTCAAAGATCAAGGCCAAAAAAACCCTAATCAAAAGAAAATTAACTTGAGGATGTTTTGTGAAAAACTTCCACTTTGATTCACTATTTCTAGTGAATTTTAGTGTTTTCCCTTAGGATTTCATGTGATTTGAAAAGGTACCATGTATGGCTATTTACATTGTGAAAATGAAGGTTTGGAACGGCTCCCACACGATGTGGGATTCGTTCCAAACCTCAATCTTTAATGCAAAAAACTTGTCTTTCATAGTTTCTAAAACCCTACATGCGCGTGCAGGTTGATTCCTACGTGCGCAGGTTGGGGATTTCCTTGGCCTTACTTTTCCAAAAATAGATTTATTTGCTCATTAAAAGTTATATTTTTTATTTTAATATTTCTCAAGTTAATTTAACATCTAATCAAGCCTAAACCAACCTTGGCTCTTAGAATTTCAGCATCATTAGGGAACGAGAGCCCAAGTCGTAAAGGGTACAAAATGCGGTGTATACAGTATGTTCCTGGTGGGAAGATCTATAAAGAGTTGCTAAAAAAGACTAATGATCCACAATGGGCAAGACATCCTAGTAAGGAAGGAATGAATGCATTGCTGTCCCGTTCTTACTATTGACCTAAGATGGAGATAGACATTGATTTGTATGTCAAAACTTGTCTTGTTTGTCAACAAGATAAGGGGATAACTCAAAAGGAAGCTAGTTTGCTGCAACCTCTTCTTATTCCAAAGAATCCATGGGTTATTTTTCAATGGATTTCATTACTAGGTTGCCTAAAATGAAGGGGATGGGTTCAATGTTTGTAGTTATCGATTGGTTTTCAAAGAATGTAGTGTTTATTGCTGCACCAAGTACTTGCATAGCAGAAGTGGCTGCTGATCTGTTTTACAGAAATATGGTGAAGTACTTTGGTTTGCCCAAAGATAAAGTAAGTGATAAAGACTCTCATTTCACTGGTTGGTTTTGGATAGTTTTGTTTGGGTTGCTAGGTTCATAGTTGGATTTTTCTACGACTAATCATCCACAAACAAATGGTTAGACCAAGAGGATCAATGTTGTATTGGAAGATTACTTGAGGCACTATGTGACTGCAATTCAGAAAAATTGGCCGAACTTGTTGGATTCAACATAGTTTGCCTATAATTTGCACAAGTCTTCTTCAACTAGGATGAATCTATTTGAATTAGCAATGGGGAAGTAGCCCTTGACTCCTCATGAAATAGCAAAACAGTAGGGGGTAGATGTCCTACAGCATACAAGTTTGCTATGAATAAGCAAGAGTTGATACAAGAAGAACAAGACAGTTTGTTGAAGGCACAACAAAGGATGAAGAAGTATGCTGATAAAGGGAGGAGACCTCTTGAGTTCTAGGTTGGGAACAAAGTCCTGTTGAAGCTAACTTCACAGATTTGGAGGAAGTTTAGAAGTGAAAGTGTGCATTGAGACTTGATTCCAAAGTATGATGTTCCCTTTGAAATTGTGAAGAAAGTTGATAATGTTGCTTACAAGTTGAAACTACTAGAAACATTGGAGATTCACCCAATGATTCATGTGTGTTTTTTAAAGCCTTACCACGAAGATAGTGAGGATTCTGTAAGAATGAGATAAGGCATGCTCCGCCTACTGTCATGGTGTAGTTTGACCATGAAGTAGACATAATTCTTGACAAGAAGGTAATAGGTTATCGAAAGGGAGGAAACATGATAACATATTACTTAGTGAAGTGGAAAGGGGCAACTGAATTAGAAGCAAGTTGGGGGAAGGAATCAACACTATGGTAGTCTGAAAAGGAAGTGAAGGCATTTAAAGCTACCCTACCGATGAGGATGTCGGCTTCTTCTGGTGGGGGTGGTTTGTTAGGAGCTTTACTTGTTGCTGATGATGGCATGATGAATGATGGTGCTTGGGTAGCATTAGGACAGTCATTTGGCTACATGTTTTCCCAACACATTGATGGTTCCTCATGCCAGATTAGTAATGCTCCTAAGGGCTCTTCAAGGGGGACATGCCGAACCTTCTTATTTAAGTTAGAACGATAAGCAGTTTAAGGGAGTAGCATGTGGAAACGCCTTGCTCCATATGATGCCCCAAGGCCATGGTAGAGTAGGGCCATGGTGGGCAGAGTTGGTTTTATTATGGGTAGCAGTAAGTGGTGTTGACCTTATTTGGTGGTGCATAGCATTGGTGGCCTAGTTACCGATTGCTTGTGTGTGGGCTTGGTTGCTTGTGTGCAAGGCAAGGCTGGGCTGCATAAGGATGTGCAAATAGATGTTGTGTGCAAGGCATTAGGCTGGTGAGTGTTGGCTAAATGCATGGACAATTGCTAGTGGGCTGATAGCAGTTACTTAGTGTGTACTGCATGTAGGCATGCTGTGTGGATTGTGCTGGCTGATGGGAGATGGCATAAGCATGGGCCAAACATCTGAAAACATTTATTCTGATGCTGTGTGGGCTGCTGAATGGTGAGTAGAAGCCCCGTGATTTGCTGAGACATGGGTTGTGCATGTGTTGATATACATAAGCAGTTACCAAGTAGTTACCAAGCAGTTTTTGGTTTTCCTGATGTTCAAACTTGCTGTGTAGGGGCTGAAAACGTGGAAAGCAAACCAAGACTGCGTCAGTTCAAGATGTCCTAAGTCAGACCATAAGTGGCAGATTGTCCAAAACCTAGATAGTTACTAGGCAGTAACTGCCATAACAATTATTTCTGTGTATATAACCCTAATGCTGTTGGGGCGTCAACAGTTGAGTGTATTTTTCTTTAGGGAGAATTGTATGTGTTTCTCTAGGCTTGTAAAGAGTTTTCTTTGTACTTGAGATTAAGTAATAAAAGTTAGGGGTGGGTTCCCTGTAAACAATGTGTACGGTGTGTGTGAGTCCCTATATAATCTATTCTAAGTGCTTCCTGCAGTATGTGTGGTGTTGGTTAAGACTAAGTCAAAGACATAAGGCCATCACAGGTAGAAAATTGAGTGAAAAATTTGACCCTGTGACACAGAGGCACGCCACCTGTTCGACACCTGTTCAACTCTATCAATGCCTCACCGAGTCCCGGGTTCTTAGAATTTCATGATTTTTGAGTACTCCTAAAACGGTCTCTTACATGAGGCACAAAACTCTCTTCAGTGCGTTTCAAGGAAAGAATGTGAGAACCTGGACTATTTTGTTAACTAAGGGCACGTTTGGTAGACTATAATAGATACTGTAATGTAATAGCTATTCTTGTGGCATAACTATTCGGTTGTTTGGTTATGTTTTTATTATAATGAATAATTATTCCTTATGAATAGCTATTCTTCAAAATGAAGAATAACTATTCCTTATCAAAAGTACTGAATATCTATTCTTTCACCTTATGTAATAACATTTTTAAAAAATTCCCTAAAAAACCATTAGTTGCCACATCTTCAAAAGGAAAGAAAATAAATTTTCCTTGTTGTTAATTATTAACTCCATTTTGAACACCCTAAAATAAGTGTATTTTAGGAAATTTGACTTAAAAATGATTTAATTACACATTCTTTTTATACTCTACTAAATTGTGGATGCATATTCAGAATTCTATTCCTAAATGGTCACCAAACTAATGAATAGTAATACTTATTACATTCCAACTTAATGTATTACTTGAAATACTTATTCCTATTCCTATGTAATAATCATTACAGTGTACCAAACGTATCCTAAGTATTCCAAATTCAAGCTTGTTGATGAGGCCCGAGTGCTTGTTAAGGCAATGCTTGAGCGGAATGTGGTTTCTTGGAATGCTATGATTAGTGCCTATGTGCAGAATAGTGATTTGAGGAGTGCACGAGGTTGTCGTCAAATTCAAATTATTCAATGATTACTCGCTATTGCCATTGTGGTACTATAAGGGAGGCACATGAGTTATTTTAGGAAATGGGGGAGAGGAATTTGGTGTCTTGGATGGTTATGGTATCCGAGTTTATTGAGATAAGTGAGTATAGAGAAGCGTGGGGTGTGTTTTTGATGATGGTGGGAAGTGGGGTGAGACTGGACCAGGCGGTGTTGGTCGTGGCATTATTAATGGTGATGAGGTTGAATGATTTAGAGTTGGTTGAGACTTTAAGGACACTGACAATCAAGAAGATGTGGTTGTGGGGACTGCCATTTTGGATGATTATACTAGGATTGGTAGTTTGGAGTTTAGTTTTTTGAGATGATGCCAGAAAGGAATGAGTACTCGTGGACCACAGGTCCACAATATAATGATTTTAGCATTTGCACAATGTCATAGTTTGGACAAAGCAATTGCATTTTATGAGAGGGATCCAGTAAAGGGTGTTGCTAAACGAGCGGCTGTTGAAACTGCATATGCTCAAAAGGGGATGATTTATGAAGCCAGACGTGTATTTGATGAGATTACTAACCCCCAGTGTGGTTATACGGAATGCTATGGTTGCTGCGTATGCCCAGAATGGAACGATTGAAGAAGCAAAAGATATCTTTTTGCATATCCCTGTGCAAAATGCTGCTTCGTGGGTTGCCATGATTGAAGGGTTTGTACAGAATGGACATAGCAGAGAAGCTTTAGAGTTGTTTACGGAGCTTCATAGATCTGGAAATGTTCCAATATCATTCCAGTTTTACTAGTGCTCCCTTTGCTTGTTCAAACATTGGAGATGTTGAGGTGCGTAGACAGATGCACTCACTTACCATTAAAACAATGTGTCAATTCAATTATTTTGTAGGAAATGGGCTGATCTCTATGTATGGAAAGTGCAAAAGTATAGGAGATAGTTCACAAGTTTTTAGTACAATGAGAGTGAGGGATATTGTTTTGGAACCCACTCGTTTCTAGGCTTTTGCAGGATGTGGTCTCGTGAACTGCCGTTATTTCAGCTTATGAGCAAGCAGGGCAAGGAGATGTTGCCTTTAAATTGTTCCTTGACATGTTAGCTAGAGGAATGTGTCTAAACCAACTAACAGTTACTATAGCCTCCTCAGTGCTTGTGCATACCTTGGTGCAGCCAAGCTTGGGGAACTAATCCTTTTCCTAGTATACAAATTTGGATCTTTGTGCCTTTGAAAAAATGCCTGACCGAGACATAGTCACGTGGAATGCAGTTTTAGGTGGCTGTTCACAGAATGGACTAGGTACAGAAGCGATTGAGATTTTTGAACAAATGAAAGCCTTGGGGATTTTTCCTAATAAAATCAATTTTATTGGGTTTCTATGCGCTTGTGGCCATGCAGGGTTTTTGGATAAAGGTTGGGCCTATTTTAATTCCATGAGCGAAGATTATGGAATTACCCCTTTGGTTTATCATTATACATGTATGGTTGATCTCCATGGGAGAGCAGGACGAAGTTCTGAAGCTGTAGCTCTCATCCAAAACATCCAAATGTATATGCATCTCAAGGTATGTGGGACACATTTTTTAAAATAAGGCAATCAATGAAAGATAGGGGAGTGAGCAAAGAACCAGGTATCAGCTGGATTCAGATCAAGAACAAGTTACACTACTGCCTTATGGGGGAAAAAAAACATAATGAGATTGGAGAGATCCACTTAACATTGAAAGACCTGTATAGACGCTTTAGATACAAACTTTGTTCTGCCTGATGTGGAAGAGGAACAAAAACAAGCTGAGCTTATCTACCATAGCGAGAAGCTTGCCATTGCCTAATGGATCTTGTGCATGCCAAATGGAACACCAATTCAGATAATGAAGAATCTCTGAATTTGTGATCACTCATTTATGAAATTTGTTTCCAATTTTAGCCACTGCAAGTTTGTTATTCGAGATGGGAGTATATTCCACCATTTAAGGGATGGCTTGTGTTCTTGTGGGGATTATTGGTGAGTTCAGGCACTGAACACCTTCACTTTTAACCAAAGGGTTCAGGAGTTGAAATGCACCACTGTGGGCTTGTTTTCATTTGGATTAAACATCACGCATTTGTGATCTTAGACAAACAAGAGCCTCAAAAATTACGAGTCTGATACTTTGTAATTTAACTAGGAAAATTTGGTATTACTATGTTCTGATTCTGGTTCTGGTTCTGCCAACTATAGAATAGAAGTTAAAAATGACTTATTGAGATATGGGTTTTTTCAAATTTTGGCTTTCCCTTAGCTGAACATTGGTTAGGGGTCCAAGCATATTTTTATTCTTTCTTGTATTGTATACTATAAATTGTTTTTATCCGTTTACCAAAAAAAAAAAAAAAATTGTTTTTATCCTGATGTAATAAGATGAATGCTCCTACTCTTCTCCTCTTCTGCCTATAAAAACTAAACGTTGTAACCTTCAAATTTTTTTTTCTATACACGATGTTATGCATTACAAGAACAAGAAAATGTTAGTTCAAAATTTTGAGGTTGGCTATGAATTTCTTAAAAATTGGGCCAATCACATGTATTCTTTTTTTACTATTCTAATGTAGTGCAAAGATAAGAGACCTAAATATATTTTTGTAATTCTAAAAGAATTCATCCTTGATTATAGTTCCCATGATTCCTTAACTGCCCTTGATTCAAAAAATTTAAAATATAATAGTTACGAAAATATTTGTTTTAATGGCTTATTTGCCCTCCTTACTACTGTAACAATTGCATCCTATCTCAGCTGCATTGCATGCATGCTTTATTGTTGTTATGGTCAATGCTTCCGTTTCCAACAAAATTCTTATTCTATGGCAACTTGGATTACATTTGAAATGCAAGCATTATATTCAGTTCTTATGGCCAAGATTGTTCCAGATTTGCAGAAGACTTCGGCTCATCAGGAAGGGTAGAGGACAACTAGGCTAAAATGATGGTTTGAACTAGATTATCCATTGAACCAGCACAAACAAATACTTGTCAATGAGTGTATTCACTTTAACCCCCAAAGCATAGACTTTCCAAGTTCCATTTCCCTCGCTAGCTCCCATTGTTTTTAGATGTCATCTGAATTAACCAGCTTACTTTCTTCATGTTTCTGGCTTAACTTCATAGTGAACTGTCGAATTTCAAATATAACCAAACCAGCACTAAATAACTGGTGAATCCATCCCTGTGAGTTTGATTGCATCTAGTGCTCCAATGCATATTGCACACGACACAAACATAACACATTTCCAAAAATGACCACTTCATGCCAGTTCACTTAACGGAAGCTTTACTCCATCACAGTCCAATGATTCTACACCAAAAACCAATTGTCATAATCAATGGCATCCCACCCAACCTCTCCCAACTGTCTCAACAGCAGAGACCAGACCAGGAATAGGATCCAATTAGCCTTTTGACAATGAAAGGTTGATTTCTGCACAAATCCCAGCCATGCTTTGCTTCATAAGATGCAAGGTCTATAACAACATTTCCTTACTCAGAAAGAAATGCTAGAAGGCCTGTAATAAAATCCACACAGACAATCCAAAGTTACCCCCATAGAATTGGCAGCAATCAGTTGACTACCAAATCACTCTCACCTGGTATCTTTAAGCATTCCAAAGCCCAAACTAACAGATAATGATGAACTTAAGGAAATTTTAAAAAATAAATAAATAAATAAAAATTGATGAGGAAATGTGTAGCAGTGAAAGCTGACCAAACGCATTCATAAGAACCCTTTTAGTGAAGGAGACATCACAACCAATATTACTGACTAGAGGATACAGTTTTTTGTTAATTTTAAGGAGAGACAGATATGACTAAAGGTTCTCACTATTGCTGATGTTTATATTGGTTCTCAACTCATTTTAATCCAAACGAAAAAGAACAATCTGATTAAATACTCACGGTTGCTCAGTAAGCACAAAGGAACCTAAAGCACTATTATTATGACTTTTTTCAGCAACGCATTCTACAACAACCACGTCTTAGTCCCAGAAGAAACACATTCACTGCACCCTTCCCCAACACCCCCTCCCCCCCCTTCTTCCTTTTTCTTTCAAGTGTTCCATAAGAAGCTTTAGGTAGGAAGTGCATCAGTAGGACTAGCTCACCAAATAATCATACAGCACCTGAATTGTGGCTTTGTAAGCTTTTAATTGAATTGATGAACATCCATTTGAGAAACATGATCTCTAGTTGGTATCATATAATCATAGAAGGAATGAACAACCTGGTTCACTAAATGCATGTGATTTTGTTAATAAAACACAGCGAATATGAATTTCAAAGGTTTATTGTGAGAAATTGGAGAAGAGGGGAAATAGGAAAAGAGAGAGAAAGAGGCAAAAATCTGCAATACATAGACCATCTTCACTTAAAATATAAAGTTAAACAGAGTATTGATTTAAGAGAACAGATGAGGCCTTTAGATCATTTTCATCTTCAAAAAAAAAATCCTGAGTGTAAGTATTGAATACAGCAACAACAATAACAATAAAGCCTTAGCCACAAAAACCTTTTTTGGATCATATTCATAATGATACTTCATGCATTATCTATCAACTACCCAGCAATCATGAAGGATTATCCAGTGTAACATGATGACTAGAAGAACAAAGCTTTGTCCAAGAAATGGAGAATGATCCTTGCTAATAAAAGTGAAGTATTCATTTAAACAGCAGTATTATTTCTGAATTATACAGTTACAACTTACAACAGCATCCCCTGTTAAGAAAATAAATGTGGGACTAAGAATATTTTGACATAAATCAATTTGAAAATACAGTACAACCTGCATGTGGTGCATATATCAATGTACTCTCCTCTAAAACATTTCTGAAAAGTCAGCTTAGCTTGTCACAGTTCTTCTGAAGCATAAAAGAACATTCTATCTGAACATAAGTGGACTCCTCTGATCTTTCAATCACCACATACTGAAGCATTGTGTTTAAGATCCATCATTGCCCAATTTCATTAGATTTTTCAAATTGGGCAAGAAATAAACCTTAAACAGAGACTCTTTGTCCATTAATCTGCATAAAATTTCCAAATCAATACCCAGAAAAACCAACCCTCAAATCATTACGAAAGGATCATTCGGATTGGCTTTCGATGCTATATATATTGCCGATCATTCCAAAAACGCCAACTAATATGGCAAGTACTAACATCAACCTGGACAAGAACTTTTCCCCAAAACTCAAACAACCCCTTTGCCCAGAAAAACCAACCCTCAAATCATTATGAAAGGATCATTCAGATTGGCTTTCGATGCTATATATATTGCCGATCATTCCAAAAACACCAACTAATATGGCAAATACTAACATCAACCTGGACAAGAACTTTTCCCCAAAGCTCAAACAACCCCTTTGCTGACCTAACCTTAATGCTATAAGAGATGGGAATATAAAACCCAATGACACCGCTGTTGTTGCCCCCGTAACCTTGAAAGCTGTCCAAATATTGGGAATCATAGTGGACCCAAAATATATAAGTACCAACAAAACTGCTGTTAACCCTAAAGACCTCTTCCTACTCTCTAAAAGTGGAGCCGACCCCTCAAACAACAAGGCATCCATTGTTTGACGTAGCGAAAAATGAACCACTGGGAAAACAAGAACCAAATGAAAAATGTATCCAACCCGGACAATATAGTTCAATTCTGAACTGAAACGAATCCCAAGGTTCTTATCAAAATTGGTCAGCACATCAGATTCTGTACCCTGCCCAAATAATAAATACCCTGATACGGATGTAAAAGCATAGACCACAATACAAATAACAGTTGTGATCCTACCTACCCGATTCATCTTCTGAGGAGTCCGCCCCTCAAGCTCGTTATATATAGGCTGAACATTGAAATGACAAACATAAGCATTCGTCATGATGGGAACCACCACAAGTAAATCCAGAATAGCCTTTTTCGACCCAAAGTCTGGACCAATTCTTGGAGACTCAATTTTCCCTTCAACAAGCTTAATAAATGCAATAACACAAGCCACCACTACAAACAAAACTGCAAGAGCCACCGAAGCAGCTGAAGTCAAGCTCAATGATTCAATCCTCTCCAATGCACAAAGTGGTGCAAGTAACAACACCACAATAACCAAGATCAGCAGCTTCCTGTGATCCCACACCCCATGCCCCAACCACTGATCGAAAACCCCAATATGATTAAGCGAACCCGACATCACATCCCCCATAATAATCAAATACACAATCAACACACCTGCATTGTTCACAATTATAAAAATCTCTGATAGCACTTTAGCCGGTCTCCCCAACGCATGTTGCACAACCTCACCATACGAGGAGGCCTTAACCAAAACAGAAAACTTCACCAGCAATTCGACACTATATTCCGACAGCAGACCCATCAAGATAATAACAAAAATCCCCAAAACCAACCCAAGAACCTTCATTGCAGCCGGTAAGGCCATAAGCCCAGCCCCAATAATGGTAGTAGTTAAATTAAAGACAGCCCCAGAAATCCCAGACCCAGTTTTAGACCCGGTATCAATAAGAGGATGATTATCAAATTCAGGACCAAGATCTTCATCAAAATCATCATCATTATGTACACCGTTGGAGGAATGTAAATAACCATTACCAACAACTTCTTCATCATCAAAAGGGACCAAATTGACATGGGTTATGGGAGGAGATCTAAGATTTTGAGAATCATTGTGGGATTGTAATTCTAAATATGATCTTTTGGGTATTGAAGAATAAGCGCTATTCATATTTTTCTGTGTCTATAATACAAAATTTTGTGCAATAAGAAAATTATAGATCTCAAAAAACGGATGAGAGAAAACTTACCAAAAGATTGAAGCTTTTGTGAGTCACTTACTTCCTAGATCTTAGGGTCAACGGCTTTCTCTTTTTTCTGTTGCACAATGGAAGAGAAGAGAGGAAGAAAGAGATCTCAGTTTTTCTGTTACTTCTTTGTTGCGGCTTCTGTTTCAAGTTTCAACTTCAACTTTCAAACGTGGTTTTTTTTGGACTATTCCCAGAGATAGATACGTGTCATTTACCAATTCTTGTCTTGTTTTGCAAAGATGGAAGTCTCCTGTTATCTTTGAAGTTTCAACTTTCAACCAATAATCTTAAAATGAAAACTAGCCAGTGTTTTTTTATCTCCAAACGTTGTCCCTCCCCCCTTTTATTTAAACAAACCTAAGAAAGGAATGTTTCAGTTTTTAGTTTATAAAGATACTCTAAAAACCCATTGGATTGATAGTTTGTTATATTAAATCTAGGACCTACGATTCATTTTACTCTAGAAACCAACTGGATCGATAGTTTGTTATATTGAATCTAGGACCTTCGGGTTTATGTTACACCTCATATTAATGAGTCTGTCATCTAAAAGACTCCCATGATGTAGTGCCCAAAACTTTTAAATACATTGTTCTCCCTAAGTGTATAGTACCCTTTGCACACACCAGATAACAAAGATGAATCTCTTAATGATGACCCTAGAATTTTATTTTATTTTATTTTTATTTTTTATTTTTTATAACAATAAACCTAGAATGTTGGTTAAGAGTTGTGAACTCACATGTTTGAACTATTTTAATTAAATCATACAAATTTTAATTAACTCACATGTTTCACTATATCTATATATAAATTTAAATTTTTAGTATTTATAATTCAATAGTCACAATGGGGGAATTTGAACCTTATAATGCCTTGTAAACACCAAAAGATGCCAACTAGTTGAGATTAAAAAAAAAAAAAAAAAATGCAAACTTAAGAATTAGTTCCATCTCAAGTTCTTTTTTGGTATGTAATTCTAGACTATTTTAGGTTTTATGTTTTGTTGGTCTTTGGATATAACAGGTGTTCCTAACCTAATATATATTTTTGGAATGATAATTGTTACTCAAAAATACCAATCGGTTTTTTGGTGTATGCCAGATTGAATCTCAATCCTCTTAAATAACTATCAGAAATTTTAATAGTTAAGCTAATTGAAACCCACAAGGACCCATGTCCTTTATTTGGATAGATCTATATGTTTTTATTTTTGCAATCTAAGAAACGTGGAGGTAGTAACTATTTTCTATGTAGTTACTTATATGTAATTAATAGTCTTTCTTAATTGTTCTTTATTGCTCTAGTATATCAATATGTGGGCCAATGTCTTTATTTATTTATTTATTTTGATACAGTAGAATTTAAATATATAGTGTTTATTTCATGATAATTACTCTTATTATTAAGTTAAGACACTAGTTTCTCAAAAAAAAAAAAAAGTTAAGACACTAGTTGCTTTTTAGTATAGACAAAGTATGAACCCCAAATTTTTTATTCTATAAAACAGACTATCAATTGAACTAATTGGAGCTCATTGAAAAAAAGAATCATATACATGTCCACTTAAGTAAAGGAGTATTGATTCTCAAAAAAAAAAAAAAAAGAGGTAAGGGAGTACTAATTATTTAGTTCTTAGTACTAACTATTGACTTATTTACTTTTAGGGATGTGCTGTAATGACGACTCTAGAAATTTTTCTTAGGATGTTCCTTAAGAAGTATTGATGATGCCGAAAAAATCACTAGTGAGCTACACAATCCTCACACGCTCGCAACTATACCTGCACAACAACACGAAAGGACCTAACAAAGAGTACCGGTGTGGTGCCGGCCAAATACCCTCCGAAAGTCAAGTCAGGATGTTTTCACAACTCTAGAGTGCCAGAGCTAGGGTGAATTATGCGTACCTGCTTTTTGAAGGTCTTTGGGTTTTTATAATGGTGTAGAGTTGAACTATTATACTTGCGTAGCAAGTCTTTTCCATATAGGGAAGATCCTCATTAATAAGCGTATCTTCTGGAATCTTCTTTGTATTAGAATTTTATTTGCATTGGGATTCTATGGACTAGGGTTAACCGTAGAGTCATTTCCAATTAGGATTTCTTAGGGCCCACATAATGAACAACTAAGTGCCACATGGCCTTTTGGTCCGTCCACCCCTTTTGTTCGTCCATGTAGGGTCAATCTATTATTGGCCCATTTGCTTAGTAGGCCGTCCATATAATCTGATCCATCACCTCCAATATTTTTCCTCTTCAGTTGCCCCCTCACCCCGTGAGTCCGTGCTCTTCAAGTGGACGAGCCCGCGGGGTGACGGTTTAATTTGGACTTTTGACAAATGCCACCTAGCCTGGATAGGCTGGCCTAGGATCATTAATGATGGACACGTGGCATTTGCTGAATGGTTGCTCACTTGGATCGAAGTGCCCCTTCGTCTTCCATGTCGTTCTCCCTATATAAACTGAGATTTCTTTCGCTCATTACTTTACTTTCTACTGAAATTCACGATCAGAGCACACTTGTCACCCTTGTTAGATGCCTATACCATTCAGCTATTGCATCCATCACCATTACCTCTTCATCGTTTGACTCCAACCTGGTAAGCATCCTTTTCCTTTTACTTCAAATTTTTATGCATTTTTACTTTTCTAGACTCTTACACTTTTATCAACCATTATAGTACTCAGTCTTAGGATTTACCGTCACATGTAGGTAATGTCTAGTGCATCAAGTAACCAATCGTTTGTCCGCGATGGAGCGGGCTACGATGAAGTGTACCCGTCAGGTCATAAAGACCCTGATAGTCCCAATGAGGAGAGGAGTCCATCAGCTTCCTCTTCAATGGATGAGGATTCAGGGACGGAGAAATTAAATGGTGACTCTAGTGACGGTCTAATGGATGTTGATCCCTTAATCCAATCCGTCATAGGACCTGATGGGCTTAGGGAGTTCATCCTACTTCCCTTATGGACGGTCAATGATTTTATTTCTAAAATCAAAGAAACACACTTCAAAACACTTAGGGATAAGTATCAAATACCCGACAGTATACCCATGTGTCTACCCTACAAATCAGAGAAGTGTTACTACGAGGGTCTTGAAGACATAGGAATGTATAAGCAAATGCTAAAGGTAGGGCTCAGGTTTCCCTTAAGCACCCTCCACCGTCATCTCCTTCAATACCTTGGATTGTCCATCAACCAGATCTCCCCAAATGCTTGGAGGGTCTTCCTCAGTGTGGAGGTATATGGTGCTATGTCAAACGAAGCACGGAGGTTGATAGTGGAAGAGTTTTTCCACTGTTACTGTCCTGCCGAGGTTTCTCAGTCCAAGGGCATGTACAACTTCACACCTAGGGGCCTGTTACTAAGGCTCATTTGTGAGAATCCTGACTCCAACAGGGATTGGAAGAGTCATTATTTCTTTTTTGAGGGTGACGAATGGATGTGTCATCCCGATGACAACGAATTTATGCCTGTTGACAAAACATGGGGCATAATGCCACAGTCGGGTATGCATCCGTCAACAAATATTTGTTTATGTTTCAACTATTCTTCAAAGCATAATTGTCTGTCTTTCTATGCAGCTCGGGACCGTCCTCCAATCACACTTAAACAGTTTAGTTTTTGGAGAAGATTTTTAACAAAACCAAGCTTGAGGAGAGGACATAGGCTAAATTGGTCAATCTAAACACACTGCATTGGTATTATGATGGACCAGAGTCGACCAAAGTCGCCCTTCGATACAAAGCCCAAGTTCGTCAACGTAAGTTCGTCACTTTGAGTTTTTGTTATGCTTACTCAATTTTCAACATCCATCCTCTATTTTGCAGAAATGGATGCTACTAGAAGAAGGGCTTATATCAAGCAGCAAGCCGTGATGAAAAAACAAGTGGACGGTACCTCCAAGGGTTCATCCAATCTATCCACTAAGAGGAAACCACAAGAGAAAACGGACCGTCCTCAAAAGAAACCCAAGACCGCTCCTGAGACCGTTGTGGGTTTGAAAGCCGAAACAAAGAAAACGGTTACCCCAATTGGAATAGGATGAGGGAAGGGCTTAATGAAGGGTCCAGATACCATTCCTGAGAAGCCACCCGACCTCCTTCGTGAGGATTCTAAGTACGCTTTGGAGAAGCTCGCTTCCATAATTTTTGTTGACGATTATGAGGATCTGAGAAACCATGCTACTTAAGCAATGACGGGGCTTTTCTGCATTGCTCAGGTAATTACGTCCATCCACCTTCCATTTATATTTCTTGTATTGCCATTTTTCTAATTTTGGTTTGCTTCTAGGCAATGTTGATGATGAAAAGGCTGATGGGTTGTTACCTGAGCCATGAGATGGCCTTGGAGTATGTTAGGGCGAAAGCCAATTTGACGGAGGACGAGCTGAACAAGCTAAAGGCTTGAAGGATGGGCATGGAGAAAAAACTTGCCTGTTCGGAGCAAGGCAGAGTGGAGCCTAAAAAACAGGTGGAGTCATTGAGGAAGGTTCTGGAGGACAAAGAGAAAGAAATTGATGACACCAAGAACCAACTCCGTCAAGCGAAGGAGGAAGCGGTCCGCGAGTATCAGGACTTTGACGCCCTCCTTTCAGAACTTGGAGAATCATTTGCTGAAGGTTTTGATGATGCCTTCTGTCAGGTGAAGAGGTCGTATCCAGACCTGGACGTGTCCCATGTCTCCATTGATACTTAAGCCCAATCGATAGCTCAACCAATCCTTTCAGAGAGTACAAAGGACCTTTTTGTTGAAGATATAGATGATGCAGCAGTCGCCTTTCAGGGTGACGGGGATACTGCTCCTGGAGGCCAGGAGAAAGTAATGGAAGAACGTACCTGTCATCCTGAGGATGCAAATGTGGATGATACCTCGACCGTCCAGCAATAGATTTTTGTTTTATGTAAAGACTATTTTTTTTTTTTTTTTGAACGTCATCCTTTTATTGACTCTTTCAGTATATAACTTATTCGTCGTGTGGTTGATGTGAATGTGATAAACTTGTTTAATCTCAATGTGGTTTTGACCCCATTCACTGGTTATTATTTAGTGAATGAGTCATTTACTGAGGGACGAAACGTTAATATTGTCCGCTTAACAGGTCCGTTTACCGGTCATGTAGATTATTATTTGTTTTGGACGAATCCCTTTAAGAAAAGCTGTCATTTTATTTGACTTCGTAATACATCCGTCTATATATTTGACGGTTATTCTTACCGTTCTTGGATGATTCGTCATAAAAAAATTCGTCCACTTTATGGAGAGTAAAAACTTGTCCTTTTTATGGACTTCAGGATACCTCTTCCCAGATGAACCGTCCACTTTGCAGATTTATCTGTCCACTTTATGGACTTATATTTGTCCACTGTTGGGCTTAACAAAATATCTGTCCTACTGGGACGATCTGTCCACATTATTACTAAATAATATCTCTATCCTCTTGGGATGTACCGTCCATTTTATGGACTAGTAGAATTTTCATCCTACAGGGATGAACCGTCCATTCTATGGACTAAATAAAATTTTCATCCTCCTAGGATGAACCGTCCACTTTATGGAATAAAATTTTCATCCTCTTGGGATGAACCGTCCACTTCTTGGACTAAGTAAAATCTTCATCCTCTTGGGATGAACCGTCCACTTCATGGACTAAGTAAAATTTTCATCCTCCTAGGATGAACCGTCCACTTTATGGACTAAAATTTTCATCCTCCTGGGATGAACCGTCCACTTCATGGACTATGTAAAATCTTCATCCTCCTAGGATGAACCGTCCACTTCATGGACTAAGTAGAATTTTGTTGAAAAATACATCAGTCATATCTGAAAATTCCTCTTATTATTAAACCAAAAGTTGTTCTTAAAGGAAAAGAAGCTTAAAAGGAATACTTAAGTATTGTAGCAAAAATAAACCGTCTATATAGTAAACTAGAAAACTGGAGAATGTTGCAATAATTAACTCAAACTAGCAAAATTTGAATAAACTGAAAGTCTGTTGGATGTTACTTTCTACTGGTAGTACTTTCTTAGGCGTTCGGTATTCCATGGATGGCGCAGTTTCTGCCTATCTAATGTCTCGAGGTGATAGGTGCCTTTCCTTTACCATGATGTAATTCTGTAGGGTCCTTCCTAGTTGGAGCCGAGCTTTCCTTGGGTAGGATCTCTAGTAGCACCCATTACCTTCCTCAGGATAAGATCTCCGACCTAGAAATCCCTATGTCTGACTCTAGAATTGTAATGCTTAGTCATGAGGTTCTGATAACGCACCAGTCTCTGCTCAGCTATTGTTCTGACTTCGTCTAGTAGGTCCAACTCCAAGCGCATGGCCTCGTCATTCTTCCGTTCATCATGGTAGTCCACCCTGTAGCTTGTGAGTTCAACTTCAGCTGGGATGACTGCTTCACTCCCGTACGTTAGTCGAAACAGTGTTTCCTCGGTGGGTGTTCTTGCTATTGTCTGGTATGCCCATAAAACGCTCAGAAGTTCCTCTAGCCAAATGCCCTTTGCCCCCCCGGGCTGAGTCTTGATGATCTTGAGGAAGGATTGGTTCGTAACCTCAACCTGTCCATTGGCCTGCGGGTGGGCAGGTGACGAGTAGTGGTTCTTAATCCCTAGTTACGAACAAAAGTCCCTGAATGCGTTGTTGTCGAACTGCTTTTCGTTGTCAGAGACAAGTACTCTTGGTATTCCATACCTGTAGATGATGTTCTTCCAAACAAAGCTTCGAATATTCTTTTTCGTGATAGTGGCTAGGGCTTCTACTTCTACCCATTTAGTGAAGTAGTCGATTCCAACCACAAGGAATTTCAGTTACTTCACTGCTATCGAGAAGGGGCCCATGATATCTAATCCCTATTGGGCGAACGGCCATAGGGGTGAGTTCCTCTAAGGGTTGTCTAATGGCATTACTGAACCTCTGACACTTGTCGCAGGTTTTGACATAAGCTTGCACGTCTTTCTACATGGTGGGCCAATAATATCCCACTTTGATCAGCTTGTGTACTAACGATCATGCTCCCAAGTGGTTTCCGCAGATCCCTTCGTGAACTTCTCTCATGACGTACTCTGCCTTCTCGGGTACTAAGCATCTCAGGTAAGGGTGGGAGAAACCTCTTTTGTACAAAACGTCCTTCATGAGAACAAATCGTAAGGCTTGAACCTTCCGCTTCCTTGCTTCGTCCTTCGTATTTGGCAACATACCATTCTTCAGGTAAGAAATTAATAGCGTGGTCCAGTTGCTTTCAGAACCTATCTCTTGCACATTCGTACTATCGTCTATGAGTGACAAGGTTTGGACGAAAGATAATACCTGATTTGGGGCAACCATGCGTTCTGCTGATGCAGCCCTAGCAAGTTGATTAGCGCATTCGTTCTCTTCCCTTGGGATTTGGACGAACTTAATTTGGAGACTGCCAATTCGACCCTTCACCTTATTAAGGTATTTTTTCATTCTTTCATTCTTACATTTGTAGCTGCCGTTGACTTGACTAGTTATGACTTGGGAGTCATAATGGATGGTCATGTTCTCAGCCCCTGCTGCTTTTGCGAGGTCTAGCCCTCCTACTAAAGCTTCGTATTCCGCTTCATTGTTGGTCATTGAAAACTCGATTCAGATCATGCACTCGATCATATCTTCCTTTAGAGCGATGAGTACTACACCGACTCCTCCTGCCTGCTTATTGGAAGACCCATCCGTGTAAATGTTCCAATGCAGAATCTCTTCTGCCCCCTGGCCATCCATTTGAGTGAATTCGGTGATGAAGTCAGCCACGACCTGTCCCTTTATAGCTGTTCGCAGTCGGTACTATACGTCAAATTCACTTAACTCAACTGACCATAAAGCCATCCGTCCTGCAGCCTCAGGGCTGCTCATGGCTCTTCTTAAAGGCTTATCCGTCAAGATAACAATGGTATGTGCTTGGAAGTACGGCATGAGTTTTCGTGCCACGGTTACTAGTGCAAATGCCAGTTTCTTTATCTGGGGGTACCTTTCTTCTGCTCCATGGAACGTTCAGCTTGTAAAGTAAATGAGTCTCTGTGATCCATCTTCCTCTCTCACCAAAGCTGCGCTGACAGCGGCTTGCAAGACAGCTAAATATAGGTAGAGTTCTTCCCCTAATCTTGATGGGCTGAGCAATGGGGGAAATGAAAGATACACTTTTAGGTTTTCAAACGCCTACTGGCATTCATCCGTCCACTCAAACAATTTCTTCAATATGCGGAAGAAGGGAAGGCACTTGTCCGTTGCCCTTAAGACGGACCTGTTTAGCGCAACTATCTTGCCGTTCAAGCTTTGCACCTCTTTGACTATCTTTGGTGGGGCTAGCTCCATTATAGCCCGTACTTTCTCCAGATTGACCTCTATACCTCTTTGGGACACCATGAATCCCAGGAATTTTCCCACAGTAACCCCGAATGCATACTTACTCAGATTTAACTTCATGTTGTATGTTCGAAGGGTGTCGAAAGTCTCTCGGAGGTCACTCAAGTGATCGTCTTCTCGTATGCTTTTTACTAGCATATCGTCTACATCTTATGTGCAAACATCTTGTTCATTAGTCTCTGGTACATCGCCCCTACATTTTTGAGTCCAAATGACATTACTTTGTAACAGAAGAGTCCCTAGCTAGTGACAAAGGAAGTTTTTTCTTGATCAGCTTCCACCATTTTGATCTGGTTGTAGTCTGAAAAAGCGTCCATGAAGCTCAAAAGTTGGTGCCTTGCGATTAAGTCTACTAAGGTATCTATCCGTGAGAGTGGATAATTGTCCTTGGGGCAGGCCCTATTGAGATCCATGAAATCAACGCACATCCTCTGCTTTCCATTGGCCTTTTTGACCATGACCACATTTGTCAACCAGTTGGGGTAGTACACCTCCCAAATGAAATTCGTGTCCAGCAACTTTTGAAATTCTTCAACTATAGCTCTGTCTCTTTCTTGAGCGAACACACGCTTTTTCTGTCAGATGGGAGGTGATGAGGGTGACACATTCAACCTGTGGACTATGATTGAAAGGTCAATCCCTGGCATGTCCTCGTGACTCTAGGCGAACACATCTTGGTTCTCTTTTAGAAACGTCGTGAGCACCTGTCGTACCATTTGACTAGACGACGCTCCCATTCTAGTTGTCTGTTCGGGCCTTGACTCATCGAGGGTCACTTTTTCTAGTTCTTCAACTGGCTCCGCTATTGCCCGTTGTTCTATGCACATTGTTTACTGGTGATCATTCATCTCAAGCATGGCTATGTAGCATTCGTGTGTAGCCACCTGATTCCCCTGTAGCTCTCCTACTCCGTATTCCGTAGGGAATTTGATCATCAAGTGGTCGGTTGAAATCATAGCCTTCCATGAATTAAGAGTTTGTCATCCAAGAATGGCATTATAAGCGGACAAGCAGTCGACCATGAGGAATGTCACGTCCTTAGTGATCTGTTGGGGGTAATCGCCTACTATTACTGACAATGTGACGGCGTCTAGGGGAAACACCCTTGTCCCTCCAAAGCCTACGAGGGGAGCATTTGTTGGGACCAGTTCTCTGTCAATCCTTATCTGCTGGAATGCCGGGTAATATAGAATGTCCGTCAAGCTACCATTGTCGACCGGAACTCGGTGCATGTTGTAATCCCCTAATTGTAGGCTGACAACGAGTGCATCGTCTACTATTACTGACAATGTTGTAATCGCCTACTATTACTGACAATGTGACGGCGTCTAGGGGAAACACCCTTGTCCCTCCAAAGCCTACGAGGGGAGCATTTGTTGGGACCAGTTCTCTGTCAATCCTTATCTACTGGAATGCCGGGTAATATAGAATGTCCGCCAAGCTACCATTGTCGACTGGAACCCGGTGCATGTTGTAATCCCCTACTTGTAGGCTGACAACGAGTGCATCGTCATGCGGGTGGTGAAGTCTTCAAGAATCCAATGACGGGGTTGTTTATTCGTGCATCTTAGGTACGAACCCTGTAAGTTGGACATTTTGGACCATCCTAAGATAGGTCTTGCGGGCCTTTTTGGATGACCTAGTGGTCATTGTGCCCTCTATGATCATTCTTATATCTCCGATAGGCAGTCTAGGACATTCATTCTCTTATTGTGGGGCTTGCTCCTGTGGTGGATCTGTCCTTTCCTTACTAATGAACCTCTGTAGTTTCCCTTATCTTATAAGAGCTTCTATTTGCTGCTTCAAATCGTAGTAGTCGGTTGTGTCATGGCCGTGATCACGGTGGAAACGGTAGTACTTATCCCTTGACCTCTTATTGGGATCTCCTTTTAGCTTGCCGGGAAATATCAGAGCTCCTTTGTCTTTTATCTGCATCAAGACTTGGTCTATCGGGGCCGTCAGTGATGTGAAACTTGCGAATTTCCCAATAGGGGGTCTAGAGCGTCGGTCATCCCGTTGTTCTTCGATCCTAGCCATCTTTCGCCCCCTATCTTGCCGAGTGTCCTCCTGTCTTTCCCTCTTTCTAGGCTTATCTTCTTGGGCCAATAACGCATCCTCCGCATTCATATATTTGGTAGCCTTGTAGAGCACATCCGACATGGTTTTTGGATTGTTCTTATATAGAGAAAATAAGAATTTTCCCTTCCATAGGCCATTAGTGAATGCTGCTACGAGTATTTTATCATCCGCTTCATCGATTGAAAGGGCCTTATTATTAAAACGAGTTATGTAGGTCCTCAGTGTCTCATCCTCTTGCTGCTTAATGTTCATCAGGCATGCAGTAGATTTCTTATATTTGTGTTCCCTGATGAAGTGCAAGGCGAATTGGGTACTTAGTTCTTTGAAGGAACTAATGGAGTTGGATGTCAGCTTGCTGAACCAGATCCTTGTGGGGCCCTTCAATGTGGTGGGGAAGGCTCTGCACATGATCTTGTCTAGTACCCCCTAAAGGTGCATCAAGGTCTTGAAAGACTCCAAGTGGTCTAACGGGTCCTTATTTCCATCGTAGTTTTCCACTTGTGGCATACGAAACTTCGGTGGAAAGGGGAAAGAAGTGACGAGTGCTGTAAATGGTGAATCCATTCGATGGACCAAGTCATCGAGGTCGCTTGATACTTGCCCCTTGAGGGCATGCATCATAAAGTCCATCCATTCTCTCATCATTTGCATCTCCACAACAATGTGTGGAGGAGCCGTGTTAGTGATTGATGGACGGCTCATGTCCTTTCTTTCTTTTCTACTTGGGGCATTACTTCCTTCCGGCCCCTCGTGGTCTCTTCGTTCAGTACGGGTACCTCATTAGTCCTCCTTTTGGGTACCCATTACCACATTCTCCTGCCGTAGTTGTTCCTCCAGGTCTTGGTTTTGTTTGGTAAGACATTCCACTGCTGCCGTGAGGGTTTGGACCTGCCTTTCCAAGGCAGTAGGTCGTGGCTCGTCTCCTTGAACTTTGTTGGTGGTTGCCATTGAATGAGTAAGTACCATGTAACTCTTTGTCCGGGAAGCATTTGTATGGGCTTACAAATCGCAGTCATCCCCATAGACAACACCAATTGATGATGCCAAAAAAATACCAGTGAGCTACACAATCCTCACACGCTCACAACTATACCTGCACAACAACATGAAAGGACCTAACAGAGAGCACTGATGTGGTGCCGGCCAAATACCCTCCAAAGGTCAAGTTAGGATGTTTTCACAACTTTAGAGTGCCAGAGCTGGGGTGAATTATGCGTACCTGTTTTCTAAGGGTCTTTGGGTTTTTATAGTGGTGTAGAGTTGAACTATTATGCTTGCATAGCAAGTCTTTTCCATATAGGGAAGATCCTCATTAATGAGCTTATCTTCTGGAATCTTCTTTGTATTAGAATTCTATTCGCATTAGGATTCTATGGACTGGGGTTAACCGTAGGGCGCAAGTTGTTTCCATTTAGGATTTCTTGGGCCCCACATAATGAACAACTAAGTGCCACGTGGCCTTTTGGTCCGTCCACCCCTTTTGTCCGTCCATGTAGGATCCATCTATTATTGGCCCATTTGCTTAGCAGGCCGTCCATATAATCTGATCCGTCACCTCCAATATTCTTCCTCTTCAAGCATAAACTATACAATCTAATATAAAGATAAATTCATATATTAACAACAACAATAATAAATAAATAAAACATGTAAATACATAAAGTTTACAATAGCCTTCTACAAGTTTTCATATTTTGAAATCGATGCATAATAGTCTCATTATCAATGTTACAAGCTACATCTCTTTTGATATACACAACCAAGTAATCATTCATTCACTAAATGTAGAACAAATTATAGAGCAAAATTTAATTTTATTGGCATAAAAATAACTGAGGGTGTTCCCAAATTTTTTTTGAAGGGTAGACAAATAAAAAAAATTTAAATTATTATATGTATATATATATATATATGTATGTATATATATAAATTTCAGGTTAGGGTGGTCCTGGGACCACCTTGGCCTTAAGGTGGCATGCGTCCATGGATGTGCAGCCAACTCACCAACCCACCAAAATCGACCTAATCCAACCCAACCCATCAGGTTGGGTCAGTTTTTAGGGGTTGGTGGGTTGAGTTGGGTTGTGAATTTTTTTTTTAGTGGGTCAGATTGGGTTTGGGTAACCTGACTCGACCCACCTATATTTAATATATATTATACAATTTTTTTTATTTACTTTTTTACTCCTCTTCCTAAATAAAACCCAAACCCTAAGTTCTCATTTCAATCTCCTTCTTATCTCACGTGTTAGCTTGAATTTTGAAGCACTATTAAATTTTAAAATAGTTTGTGGTGGTGTTGTTCTAATGTTAAATTTAATAATAATTATAGCAATTAAAAAAAAATTTCAACCCATGGTCCAACCCAACCCATGAGGGTTGGGTTGGACCCTTGTAATGGGTCGGGTTGGGTTGGATTTTTTGACCCACCATGGTTGATTGGGTTGAAAAAACGGGAGAGGATCACCTCTAGTTTAGAAATCTACAGTTTCCTTCCATTTTAAAATGGATGAGTGACACATGGAAATAAAGTGATCTAACGATTAAAAAAAGCCAACAATTTATCATCTCTCTCTTGCCTCTCCCTTCACCATCTTTGAACCACCGTCGCTTTCACCACCTCCATTGCTCAACTCAAGACCACCACTGCCTTCACTACCTCCACAAGGCCTCACAAATTCCTCTCTGCCGCTACCTTGCCACCATCAAAAGCCACTGATCCAAGCCATCAAGCAATCCAAGTCTTCGTTTAGATCTGTGAGTTTTCTTCAGTCCTTTCACAAAACCAACACCACAAATCTCTTCATTAGCCTCCAATATGCAAAACCAAAGAATCTGGCCTCCATCATCAGCTTCACACACCACCATGTGCAATTTGAACTTTGACCATTGATCCATGTGTTGTTGTTGACTGTGGCTCCAAATCCAATAATTGTCGCATGAAGGTTTACTTTTGCTTCTGTTTTTGAAAACACAAATTGCTTATTTTCTAGTCGTTAGATCATTTTATTTTCACGTGTCACTCATCTATTTTTAAATGGGAGGAAACTACAAATTTCTAAACTGGAGGTGATCCTCTCCCTAAGAAAACCTCTCAACCCATCCCAACTCTACACACGCACACCCCTTATTTACTTCCTATATCTCTCATGCGCAATCAAGAATGTTGTTACATTGTTCTCTATTTATATACTAAATACCAAGCTAAGAAATTAGTCTAAAAGTATACTCTAAGAAGTCTACTGTAATGATTGACCCAAGCACTCTTCATGTAAGCTATTGTGAAAGGGGCATTGCCCCTAACCTAGGGCATCTCCTATTGACCTAAATGATTAGCACAACCAAGTTAGATATCTTATATTGAATGTATGACATGCATTGAGTAGAGCCTACTTTGATGCATGTCATACACTCAATCAAGATTAGCACAACCAACTCACATGGGTAGGGGCAATCATGCAAGCGGTCTAATATACTAAATAAGTTCGTATGCATATGCGTGCTACTTTCACTTTGGGCACACTCACAAACCTTGAGGTCAAGACATACACACTCTCATAGTTTTCTTCGCTTTGAGCAAGCATTTCTCTCTCCTAAGCATGCTTAGCACATTAACCCAAGATTGCCATTTTTGTCCAATTATTTGATGGTATGAAAATTCTATTAGGAAAGAGAGAGCCTTCATCAAGTACATCTATTAGGGTTGTAAATGAACCAAGATGTTTATGAACAGCTCGAGCTTAGCTCGAGAAAAAACTTGTTTATATTCATTTGTTTAGAAATCAAGACAAGCTCAAGCCTTAAGTTTAGGCTCGATTATTATACAAGTCAAGTTAAAAAAAAATAATGTGTTTGTGAACACGAGGGGTCAAGGGCTCTATTTAACTATATATAGTATTATATTTTATTTGTATATTTGTCTAAAAATATATTTATATATATTTGAAATTATATTGTATAAATTTGCCAATAGATTCATACAAAATTAAATTATTATTTATATCTTATTAATGATATAAATAGTATATTTAAAGTTAAAATTCATAAAATTGTGAAGAGGTAAAACATTTTAGTCATGGTTTCACACTATATAGGAAAAGAAATAGTTAATCAAGTAGCTTGTGAACGAGCTTGAGCTTGCTTGACAAAGAAATGAGCCAATCATCTGGTCTTGAATCTCTAGTCGTACAATCAGATATTGAGTGTCTGCCATCTAGAAGGATTAATTGCCCAGAAATTGATCGATTTCCCACAGACCCATATTGAACGTGTGTGTGTGGGATAGCAACACTCGAGCCCAAGAAAGTGAGAGGGCGACGTAATCTTTGAATTAAATACAACTAACCTAACTCTTTTAAAAAGCATGGCAGCCTTATTGTCCAATTTATACCCAAAGTTTTTTAGCACATGCAAAGAAAACTCAATGGATAAATTTGGATACGTTTGGCTGGATTTTGGAGTCCATAATCCCAATTGATTTGAGCCATGGACAAAGCAGCAGGAAATATCCTTAGGGGACTTTCATGGAAAACTCAATTTTAATTTTTTTAAAGAAAACATCACTACTTGAAAAATTAGAGGGAAATAAAGCAGTAAGTGCTAATTGGCACTATTAAAAATGGTTTGAACTACTAATGGCAAGCATCAATTTCTGATAGGCAATTCAACGTCTTTTTATGACTAAATTCATTTTTGGGTCATGCTAACTAGTGCCCTAGTGCTAATCGGCACTATTAAAAATGGTTTGAACTACCAATGGCAAGCATCAGTTTCTGATAGGCAATTCAATGTCTTTTTATGATTAAATTCATTTTTGGGTCATGCTAACGAGTGCCCTAGTGCTAATCGGCACTATTAAAAATGGTTTGAACTACCAATGGCAAGCATCAGTTTCTAATAGGCAATTCAACGTCTTTTTATGACTAAATTCACTTTTGGGTCATGCTAACGAGTGCCCTTAGGGAACTTGTTAATGATCCATTTTAAGAAAGTTTTGATACCACTTTTATGGAAAATGAAAAAAACTGTTAAAATATTAATTACATTTTTTTCATTTCCCATAAAATTTTTCTTTAAATGGATTATTTAGGGCACTCATTAGCATTTTCCTTTATTTTTTGTCTTTTAAAAACATGTCTTTCAAAGGGAAGGAAAATTCCATGGTTTTTAGATAATTTGAATTTTAAGGAAAAGAAAATCCCACGTGGAAAATAATTTTCAAATGGATAAGGCATTTATATAGGTTTCTTTGGAATAATTATTTTCAAAAAATGAGATGATGATGGGCTTTTGGAAAACAATTTTCAAAGGAGTCTGAATTTGGTAAGGATGGGGTGTAAAACATGGATTTTACACCATCTAATAAAAAATTGTCATATTAGCATTTTACTTAAAATTTAATACATCCTAACACACCTAATAACATCTCAATAAACTTCTAATTTGGTTGGATTTATATATGGGTATTAGAATTGATTAAGTGTGGTTGTATTTATTCTTAAATATGTGATAAGACGATGTGACATGTTTGGATTGAAGGGATAAAACATGATTTTTACACCACATCCTTAATCTATTTTCAAATGGACATAAAATTTTCATTGGTTTTGAAAAGTTCGAAACCAATTAATTTTTGAAAAACATTTTATTAAGGAAAGATTTTTTTTTTTTGAAAATGGGTTTTGGAACTACTCATTTCTTGGAAAGGGGATTTTCCAAGGAGAACAACTTTATATTGGAAAAATAGATTTGATATAAATCATTTGAAAATATTGAAAACTTAAAATGCTTTGGAGAAATTAAGCCATATTGAAATATGGGAAAAATGATTTCACACCAATGTGCGAATCACACCCATTCAAACGACCTTTATTTGTTTGGTTAAAGGGAAGAGGAGAGAAGTAAAAATAAACAACAAATTTTCATTTGTTTGATTAGAGCACTCGTGTTAGTATTTGTATAATAGAATATATATATATATATATATATATATATATTAATATATGTATCATTTTAGTTGCTAAGCCCAAAATTTATCCACATTAAATTATATAAAATTGTGTAAAAATACATGATTGTTTACAGTAACCTAATAAATTTATTTTGGTAGTTTTTTATTCTTTCATTCTTTTAGAAGAAGAGGAAAGAAAGGAAAATCAGGGAGAAAAGATTTTCATAGGTCCACCAATATATATATTTTTCTTTACTTTCACTTCAAATCAATATTACTTTTATACCCTTAAAATGTACTTTTATATTCTTAGAATAAACTAGCCTTATCACACGCGTTTCGCACATCCGATGAGACTTTTTTTTTTTTTTTTTTCTTTTTGAGTTTAATATAATTTTTCAATTTGAATTTACCTATTGTTAATGAGGTTATACTGAAAGGAATTTTTAAACAACTAAAATTTAAAATTTGAAATGGATTAAACTATTGGGTTTAGTGTGTGCTAGTTTTTAGGAAAAAAATGTATCAAACATGAGTGAGATATATTGAGAGTGTGCTAATTTTTAGGAAAAAAGTTTCTCGGGTATTTTTTTTTTGAATTTTGTTGAATTACAATTTGAACTCCTTTTTTTAATTTTTTAAGAATAAAAATTATCTAATTAGGTTATTAGTATTTTTGACATTTTTTGAATTCATAAAACTTTTTCAGCCCTCTTAATATAGGGAAGATTTTTTTTTTTTTTGGGGGGGGGGGGGAATATATAGGGAAAATTAAAATAATCTCTCATTTCTCATCCACTCTTCCTCGGGACCAAGGGCCTGTTTGGTATATGTGTTTAAAAAATGAAAATTGTTGTTTAAAAATATATGTAAAAATACATATGATTGAAAAAAAATGTATAAAAATACGTATAATGATGTTTAAAAACTTAAAATTGTTTTACAACCCATACCCCCCCCCCCCCCCAAAACGGTCGAAAGGAACAGAGTTATTTCTCACTCAGCTACAAAAAAGGATCAAGGCTGCTCCTCTCTCTCTGTGAAAATTTTGAGAGATTTGATAATTTATAAATTTGATAACAGAATTAGATGGAGCCCAATTACACCACAGAGTCGCCAATAAGATGTAATCATCCTCTATCTCTGATTCTTTCTGTTCCTTCTTTTTTTAGTGATCAAATTAAAATCTAAAATAGCTTCAACTGGTTCATTATTTGTTTGATTCTGTACATTTAGTTATATTTTGCCTTCAATAATAAGAATCATGAAAGCATGTATTAATATAAACATTTTCTTTTTTTTTGGCATATTGGGTTTTCAAATTTGATATCAATTTTATCAATTTAAAAATGATAAATATATATATGTGTGTGTATTTTCACTTTCTTTGAGGAAATGAAACATGAGATTTAAAAAATATATATATATATATATATATATACACTTATGGAACATGTTAGCTTTGTTCTTAGAGATGTTTTCCATTCTGGTGGCTTGAAGAACGAAAGAGAAAAAAAACTTGTTTGCGATTGTGTAGCAAGAGTTAAACTTTTTTCTGGAATCAACTTATTTTTCCTGGAAAATAGCGAAAAGTTTTTATTTGTTTTATTACTTCCTTCAGTTTGAAAGGGAGAAATGAAAATGTCATATTTCCAATATTTCCTTTGTAATTTATTTGTTATTGCTTAGCATCTGTTGGACTGCTTTCACCTCTAAACATGTTATAAAAAAGAATTGAGTTTCTCAGTATGTGATGAGTAAGCTAATGAGCTCTAGCTCAAATTTCAATTCCTTTCCTTGTAAGAGCAAGATGTAGCGTCAAGGGTGAGGTCATGGATTCAAATATAAGGAATGCAATTGACAGACACACACATGCGCGCACACAAACACACACATATATTTCCATTAATATTTCTTTTTCAAGCATCAGGTTCCTTGCTTCAATTGCAGAATGTAATTGATTAACAAAAACGGTTATATCTATCACAAAGAGCTCTTGCAGAGACATCATCAAGTATATGTCATTGAATCTATGCAATTTTCTTTCTTGTTCTTAAATCAAACAGGAAAATCCATACATCATTCTTTCTTTCTTCTCTCTCTCTCTCTCTCTCTCTCTCCCCTCCTTCCCTTTTTATTCCTTATCCATGTTTTCAACTGGGCATATTTTACATTCTCAAAATGCATTGTGGTTGATATATTTTTTTTTCCTTAAAAAAAAAAAAAATTTGCATTTGTTTATTAGATGCAAGGCTGGAAATGGAACCTCCTGCCAAAATTGCTATGTTGAACTTTAAAAAGTACATGACAACTGTCAAATATAAAAGAATCAAAGCACAGACAAGCTTATTGCGTAGATTTAAACTACGCAGACCAATCTAGTAATTTGAAAAAATTAGTTGTGAACATGGTTAGTAAGGATGCAGTCAACTAGGTTGGTTGGGACATGCCAATGAATGTCCATCCTCCAACCTTTTTTCTTTTTTTTTTTTTTTTTACTTTAGTATGAAATATACATGCAAATGGGAGGTCAAATTTCTATCCAAAATGAATGTTATTATATTTAATGATACGGCTAAAACTAGCGGTGGAGGCCTCTAAAGGGTTTTACGGTGGATGACAGTCATGCACAGTGGATCAATGTGAAACTATATATTGATTGATATGAAACTATAGTACGAGTCTTTAAGTAAGTTAATGTGCAGAGGGTGTGTAAAGTAATTAGCTTTTAATTTTGGGCCCTATTTTCATTTCATTTCATGAGCTTATATTAGAGTTGTGTATAGAGATATGGTATTTTGTTTTGAATGAAGATTCTTTGATGTAAGCTGTATGTCGTTTGCACAGGTCAGTGTCCTTTTTACTAGTATTGTGTTCAATGAGTAATGCTTCTTCAAATTATTTTCCTTAGAATGTGAACTTATTTACAAATATTTATATATCTTTAGCATCTCTAGATTCCACAGCTCAGACAGGACATGCAAATGGGGCTGATTGGCAAGAAGAGACCTATCAAAAGGTAATATTCCATGACTTGTAGTTTTCTAATTGGATGAAGTTGAGGTATGACATCAAAGGAATAGTTGGAGGGGTGGGTATTGAATTTTAGTGGAGTTGAAATTTGGTTAATTGCAATAATAGTTGCTGACCATCAAGAAATAACAATTTTGAACAATGTTACCTATCAAAAAAAAAAAAAAAAAACAATTTTGAACGATGTAGATATGGAATAAAGGGCAAAGCTTCCCAACTCAATAGGATGTGAAGAATTATCTTAGCAGTAGAGAATTTGAACTTCTTGTTCTTTTTAAAAGAAAGAATAAATTATTTTCGAACAAATACATCATTGAAGCTTATATGAATATTACAATCCTAGAAAGGGTACTCGTAATGATACTTTCTCAAAAAAGAAAAAGAAAGTGAAGATAAAAGAGCCTAGATACTCATAAATCTGACATTATTATGATGCGTTATTGATGATAATAGTGTTGCCATATGCAACTTACATTAAGATAGGAACTTAGATGATAAAATAGAATACTATATTATATATATATAGTCACAATCAGCTAAGCCAGTCTTATGAGGGTAAGGGTTGTCAATGGGCTGGGTCAGGCCAGCTTAGCCAATTTTTACTTGGCCCGTGGGCACAGCAGGCTGGGCATAATGGACTATTAACTAATTAACGGGTCGGGTCGGGCTAAGCCGAAAGCGAAAACCTCGGCCCATGACCCTGCCAATGGGCAATTCCCATTTTGTCTTTAGCAAGCTGGGCTATCGGGTTGGGCCTAATGGACTACCCATGGGCTTGTGTTAGCATATTATTTTATTATTTTTTTAAGGAAAGAATCAATTTTTTATAAGGGAATAATCAATCTATTTTTTTTAAAGGAAAGAATTAAAAAAATTTAATACTTAATTACAAATTTTTTTCAGTCAAATCTATTTAATTTTTTGTTTTGTTGATGGAAACCTATTTAATTTTTTTAAAAATTTTTTATTAAGGCTTTAAATAGTTTTTTATTTTTATCTTTAATAAAAAAAATGTCAAATGGTTAATTCAAATTTGCTAGACTACTAGAAAAATATATATTTAGTAAACTAAGTTTAGCACAATTACTTTGAGTATCTTAATGGTTGAGGGAGTTTTCTTAAAAAATTCCTTTATAATATCTCAAGATCAATCCTTCATAATAAATCACAGTGTATGACTATTCTTCCATATTTTTCTCCAATATGGAACTTTAGTGATTGATTTCCATTTTCTTCAAGAGATTCTCTTATGCTAATATGCTATGCTTGTTTGTTCTTCATATCATGAATTTTATGTTGCACATTTGGTGGTGCTTGGCAGACCATAGAACTAGTTCAATTTAGCTTTGACCTAAATCTAAAATAAAAACTACTTCAAAAATGAAGTTTTTGTTTTTATTAGTTTGTTTAAATGATTCATAATCACATTTTAATCCTTTTATAGAAACCATTAACACTAATATTGGAAATAAAAATGACCAATTAAGAACCACTTCTATATTTTACAAAGTGGGAAAACAAAAACTTAGTACTTGTTAGCCCACTTCTATGGTTTTATTCTTCATGATGATACCTAGATGGGGATATCTGCATTGGGTACTACTACTAGTTGTCTAGTGTGTGCCTAACTCGATACAACAACAACAAAGCTTTAGTCCCAAACTTTTGGGGGGACTATAGATCCTTGAAAAATTAATTAAGGTCGACCACATGCATTTTTTTTCCCATTCTATTCTATTTGAAGTCATTCTCTCTGCTATTTCTCTAATTTACATATTATTTTTTATTACTTCTACTAATGATTGCTCTTCCTCTACCTTCATTTGTTCTCTCAACTTGGATCAACTCACTCTTTCTTACTAGTGCATTAATCACTCTCCTCTGAATATGACTAAACCATCTCAAGCGACTTTCTCTAATCTTTTAATCAATAGAGGTTACCCCTATTTTTAAGTGAATTTCCTCATTTCAAACCCTATCTTTCCTTGTATTTTCACTTATCCATCCTAACATTCTCATTTCAGCTTCAGTCATTTAATAGATATGTTGCCTCTTTATAGCCCAACATTTGGTACTGTAGAGCATTGCTGGTCATATATATTTTTGTAAGTATAACTTTCACAGGTGACTGAACCTATGAAGACTTGATAAGGAAGTGTTTTTAATAGTTGTTTATTGTGTATTTGAAACCTAGTCTTAGTAGTTTTAGGCAGGAAAAAAAATCTAAATCATCTTGTTCAATTTGGTGTTTTGCAGAAAAGATATGCTACAGTGCTTGAGAGATTAAAATTTCCTCTTTACAAAAGGGATGGGTTTCTTTTGAGTTCATTTCATGGCTATCTTCATCTCCTAGATTGATTATTTATATTCTGAATTTCAACTTTTTGGAGGCCCTTATGCTGCTGGCTGAACATTTTGTACATGGGTTGCACAGCCTTTATATATATATATATATATATATATATATAGGGGGGAGAGTCTGTATTTTAATCGTGAGATGATATTTTTAATTCATAATTTTTTTAGGTTTGTAGCAGATTGAGTTATTTAACTACTTACTTGATTTGACAAATAGTGATTTTTGTGCATTGGAGAGAATATGGTCAGAGTGGGGGTTAGGCAATGATATAAAAGTTGCTTTTGGGTGCTAAGATTTATAAATTAAAAAAAAAAAAAAAATGTTTCGCATGAGTTGTTTAATAGATTATAGGAAAAATATCTACAGCCATTATCCTGAGCCAAAAATAATATAAAAGCGAGGCTTGAGAGTAATTTGTAGAAAATTAGTATTAAATTAATTGTAATTTGGTTTATCTAGCAAGTTAGTCTGGTGATGTTCTTATTAGGAAAGATGGTCAACATAAAGTAAAAATGGAACCACCCATATCTTGATTCTTGAGTAGAAATAAAAAGGAATTCATGAAGATGAAATCTAGGTCAAATGTAGTGAGTCTTATCCATCAACTAGGCTGCCTGGTTTACGTATCAAGAAAGATGTGTGGTGCATCAGCATAGAGAAGAAGAACCAGGAATTCTGTTTAGTGCATGAGTGGACATGTGTATTTATTTTTTTATTTTTTCATATCGAAGTTCATTAAATAGAAATATTTTAAGAAAAACATCATACATGAGGTCAAAGAAAAAAGATGATTATTGTAGTGCAGCTGAACATGATTTAGGATCAGTAAACATAGGCATGTTTGTCTCCTGAAATTAAGAGTGAATAGTACTTGTGGATGATGGATGGATGTTATCAATTTAAGACTCCTTTTGTTCTCCCCCTCTTTTTTTCTTTTCTTTATTAAATTTCATCTGGAATATGTTTGTACATTACAATGACAGCTTCATGTTTGTATTGTTATAAAATCCACTGGTTGAAACGTTAACTGAAGCTTGTGTAAAACCATATACAAACTAATGCTTTAATGGATATGTATAACCTTTCCCCAAGGGGAAACCTGCATTAGTGCATGGATAATGAGGAAATAAACAAAGGCTCCTGAAGAAATGAAGTTTGATAATCTTTCTTGCTAATTTATTTTTGCAGATCAAATCCATGAAGGACTTGTACTTGCCTGTAATAAATGAAATGCACCAGAAAATTGTTGCTAAATTGCAGCAGGTATGTTGTGCTTCAAAAATCCCTTGTGCAATTCATCGAATAAGTTTACTCATTATTCAGCCTTTCACATCATAGTTATGGTGTTAATGGCATCCTTCTGGAGAGATGGATCTGTGATTGAAATTAGTGGCAGCTGTCCTCATGGGGCTGTTAATACACCCGTGCTTAGAAACGCCCTGCTCTTTACCATTTAGGAACAAATTAAAAATAACTTGATTATGTTTTGTAACTTGATCTTTGTCCTTCACTAGAATTCTTGTTCTTATAATGTTTTTTATTCTTTTTGCTCTCGAGCATGATTCTCTTCCACAACAATCAAAGTCAGATCAGCTTGAGAAGTTGAAAGTATTTAAGACTATGTTGGAGCGTATTATAACATTCTTACAGGTTCCAAAAGTAATATACCACCTGGTTACAAGGACAATTTGGGGTCATATGAGGAGCAGATAGCAAATTTTATAAACACAAATTGGCCTAAGAAGCCTGCACTGCAGCAAGGACAATTTCCTGCGCCTCATATGCAACCCATGCAACTGTCACAATCTCAACTTGCTCAAATGCAGTCTCAGACAGGACATGCAAATGGGGCTGATTGGCAAGAGGAGATCTATCAAAGGGTAATATGTCATGACTTGTAGTTTTATAATTGGATGAAGTTCAGGTATGACAGATTCTCAAAGGTATTGTTGTTTTTTTTTTTTTTTTGGGGGTGGGGGGGGGGGTGGTGTGGGGTTGTTGAATTTCAGTGAATGATATTGACATGGAATAAAGAGCAGAGCTCCCTAACTCAATAGGATGTGAATAATTATCTTATTAGTAGGGAATTTGAACTTGGAATTCTATTCAAGGGAAAGAATAAATTATTTTCAAGCTGAGACATTATTGAAGCTTATATGAATTTTTACTATCCTAAAAAAGGTTCTATGAATGATACTTTACCCAAAAAAGAAAATGACAATAAAAGAGTCTAGAATCTAGATACTCATAAATCTGACGCTATTATGATGCATTAGTGATGATAATAGTATTGCACATATGCAACAGTCTTGTTAAGTGTCAATATGAACATCACAAATCACAGTGTGTAACTATACTGCCATAGTTTTCTCCAATAATGAATGTTAGTGACTGATTTCCATTTTTTCCAAGAGATTCTCTTATGTTGTTCTTGTTTGTTCTTTGTGTGATGAATCTTATTCTGGTCATATGGGGGTGCTTACCATAGAACTAGTTCAGTTTAGTTTTGAACTAAATATCAAATAAAAAGTTCAGCTTTGAACTAGTTCTGCTATTATTCATTTGTTTCAAAAAAATTATTCAAAATCACAATCTGACCCCTTTAAGAAACCATTAACAACAATTATGGGAATGAAAATGACCAATTAAGAAACAGTTCTATGTTTTACAAAATTGGACAAACACAAAATTTAATACCTGTTGGCTCATTTCTATGGTTTTCCAAATGCCCCCTTGGTGTCAGTATTACTTCATGATGATACTTGGATGGGGATATCTGAGATGGGTATGATTTGTTGTCTAGTGTTAAATAGATAACTCACCCCAAAAATAAATCATTTTGTGGAGTACTAAACTTTTCACTTTAGGATGTTTTTATGTGGCGAGCTGCACTTGAGTTTTAATATCTGTGTGACAAAGGACCAAATTATGAAAGGATTGATGGAAGTAACTTGTTGCTGCAAAGCTTGGTAAAGTAGATCGTGACTTGATATGAAATATAACCAAGGTTTGGCAGGCGTTGCTGTGATTAAGAGAGAATAGTATTTGTAGATGATGGATGGATGTTGTCAATTTAAGACTCCTTTTGTTCTCCCTTTTTTTTCTTCATTTCTCTATTAAATTTCATCTGGAATATATTTGGGCATTACAGTGAGCTTAATATTTATGCTTTTATAAAATTCACTGGTTGAGACATTAACTGAAACTTAGTGACGGTTGCATTTATGAAACCATATACAAACTCATGCTTTAATGGATATGTATAACCTTTCCCCAGGGGGAAACCTGCATTAGTGCACGGATAATGAGGAAATAAACAAAGGCTCATGAAGAAATGAAGAGTTTGATAATCTTTCTTGCTAATTTATTTTTGCAGATCAAATCCATGAAGGACTTGTACTTTCCTGAAATAAATGAAATGCACCAGAAAATTGTTGCTAAATTGCAGCAGGTATGTTGTGCTTCAAAAATCCCCTGTGCAATTCATCGAATAAGTTTACTCATTATTCAGCCTTTCACATCATAGTTATGGTGTTAATGGCATCCTTCTGGAGAGATGGATCTGTGATTGAAATTAGTGGCAGCTGTCCTCATGGGGCTGTTAATACACCCATGCTTAGAAAAGCCCTGCTCTTTACCATTTAGGAACAAATTAAAAATAACTTGATTATGTTTTGTAACTTGATCTTTGTCCTTCACTAGAATTCTTGTTCTTATAATGTTTTTTATTCTTTTTGCTCTCCAGCATGATTCTCTTCCACAACAATCAAAGACAGATCAGCTTGAGAAGTTGAAAGTATTTAAGACTATGTTGGAGCGTATTATAACACTCTTACAGGTTTCCAAAAGTAATATACCACCTGGTTACAAGGACAATTTGGGGTCATATGAGGAGCAGATAGCAAATTTTATAAACACAAACCGGCCTAAGAAGCCTGCACTGCAGCAAGGACAGTTTCCTGCGCCTCATATGCAATCCATGCAACAGCCACAATCTCAACTTGCTCAAATGCAGTCTCAGACAGGACATGCAAATGGGGCTGATTGGCAAGAGGAGATCTATCATAGGGTAATATGTCATGACTTGTAGTTTTATAATTGGATGAAGTTCAGGTATGACAGATTCTCAAAGGTAGTGTTTTTTTTTTTTTTTTGTTGGGGGGGGGGGGGGGGGGGTTGTTGAATTTCAGTGAATGATATTGACATGGAATAAAGAGCAGAGCTCCCTAACTCAATAGGATGTGAATAATTATCTTATTAATAGGGAATTTGAACTTGGAATTCTATTCAAGGGAAAGAATAAATTATTTTCAAGCTGAGACATTATTGAAGCTAAGATGAATTTTTACTATCCTAAAAAAGGTTCTATGAATGATACTTTTCCCAAAAAAGAAAATGACAATAAAATAGTCTAGAATCTAGATACTCATAAATCTGACGCTATTATGATGCATTAGTGATGATAATAGTATTGCACATATGCAACAGTCTTGTTAAGTGTCAATATGAACATCACAAATCACAGTGTGTAACTATCCTGCCATAGTTTTCTCCAATAATGAATGTTAGTGACTGATTTCCATTTTTTCCAAGAGATTCTCTTATGTTGTTCTTGTTTGTTCTTTGTGTGATGAATCTTATTCTGCTCATATGGGGGTGCTTACCATAGAACTAGTTCAATTTAGTTTTGACCTAAATATCAAATAAAAAGTTCAGCTTTGAACTAGTTCTGCTATTATTCATTTGTTTAAAAAAATTATTCAAAATCACAATCTGACCTCTTTAAGAAACCATTAATAACAATTTTGGGAATGAAAATGACCAATTAAGAAACAGTTCTATGTTTTACAAAATTGGACAAACACAAAATTTAATACCTGTTGGCTCATTTCTATGATTTTCCAAATGCCCCCTTGGTGTCAGTATTACTTCATGATGATACTTGGATGGGTATATCTGAGTTGGGTATGACTTGTTGTCTAGTTTTAAATATATAACTCCCCCCAAGAATAAATCATTTTGTGGAGTACTAAACTTTTCACTTTAGGATGTTTTTATGTGGCGTGCTGCACTTGAGTTTTAATATCTGTGTGACAAAGGACCAAATTATGAAAGGATTGATGGAAGTAACTTGGTGCTGCAAAGCTTGGTAAAGTAGATTGTGACTTGATATGAGATATAACCAAGGTTTGGCAGGCGTTGCTGCGATCAAGAGAGAATAGTATTTGTAGATGATGGATGGATGTTATCAATTTAAGACTCCTTTTGTTCTCCCTTTTTTTTCTCCATTTCTCTATTAAATTTCATCTGGAATATATTTGGGCATTACAGTGAGCTTAATATTTATATTTTTATAAAATTCACTGGTTGAGACATTAACTGAAACTTAGTGACGGTTGCATTTATGAAACCATATACAAACTCATGCTTTAATGGATATGTATAACCTTTCCCCAGGGGGAAACCTGCATTAGTGCACGGATAATGAGGAAATAAACAAAGGCTCCTGAATAAATGAAGAGTTTGATAATCTTTCTTGCTAATTTATTTTTGCAGATCAAATCCATGAAGGACTTGTACTTTCCTGAAATAAATGAAATGCACCAGAAAATTGTTGCTAAATTGCAGCAGGTATGTTGTGCTTCAAAAATCCCCCGTGCAATTCATCGAATAAGTTTACTCATTATTCAGCCTTTCACATCATAGTTATGGTGTTAATGGCATCCTTCTGGAGAGATGGATCTGTGATTGAAATTAGTGGCAGCTGTCCTCATGGGGCTGTTAATACACCTGTGCTTATAAACGCCCCGCTTTTTACCATTTAGGAACAAATTAAAAATAACTTCATCTTTGTCCTTCACTAGAATTCTTGTTCTTATAATGTTTTATATTCTTTTTGTTCTCCAGCATGATTCTCTTCCACAACAATCAAAGTCAGATCAGCTTCAGAAGATGAAAGTATTTAAGACTATGTTGGAGCGTATTATAACATTCTTACAGGTTTCCAAAAGTAATATACCACCTGGTTTCAAGGACAAGTTGGGGTCATATGAGGTGCAGATAGTAAATTTTATAAACACAAATCGGCCTAAGAAGCCTGCACTGCAGCAAGGACAGCTTCCTGCGCCTCATATGCAATCCGTGCTGTCTCATGAAAATCAAATCAACCTTCAGTTTCAATCAATGAACTTACAGGATAATTCAATGTCAGATTGAATTTGTCTCAATGCTCATAAACTGGCAGGGTAATAGGATACTTATATACTCATGTCTAGTCTCACTCTATGTAAATATCTATTGCTAGTCTGACAATCATAGTCTTCTTATTTTGGTTATTATGTACAATTTTTGTAGGCATCGTTTTTTATTAAGGAACGGTTATTTGAACTTCTCTGGATTTTTTTTTTTTTTTTTTCTTTCGAAATAACACTCATTTTCAAACAATTTTGTTAGTTAGCATCAATTTCAAACTATTTAGGAAACTAACATCTTGAGTCTGAAAGACTCGATTTCACTGTAGCAACTTGAGTATCAAAGACTTGATTTCCATAAAAATATACATGGAAAAGACTCGAGTTCCACAAAAGAAAAAAAACGCAAGTCTTCTTCTAGACTCTTCCTCTTCTCAAAACAACCAATTCTTCTAGTCTCTTTCTCTTCTCAGAACAACCAAAGAAAAACAAAAGAGATCAAAGCACTTTCTCTTCTCAAAACAACCAAAGAAAAAGCAAAGAAACCCAAAGCAAAGACAGAGAAACCCAACACGAAGAGCAAAGAAACCCAACAAGTAAAGACAAAGAAATCCAGCAAGCAAAGGCAAAGAAATCTAGCCATGCATGGTCGGAGCGGAGAGGAAGATCAACTTTGCTCGAGTACATCAGTCAAATTCTTCTTCTTCACTCTTGTGTTGTTGCCTGCATCTACATCATGAATAAGGAAATTGAGTCTCTTAGGCTTGAGTTCTAAGAGAAAAATTGAGTTCCTTACACTCAAGATGTTAGTTTCTTAAATAGTTTAGAAACGTTGCTAACTAATGAAAATGTTTGGGGATTGATGTTAGTTCGCAATTTTTTCCAACTTCACTTATTAAACTAGGTCCCCCATGGGTTTCGCTTTTTAAAAATCAGAAGGGGAGGAAATTAAAGAATTAAAAACATTTATACCTATGTTTCAAATGAAGTTCTTAGTGTGGATTTCAGTTAGCTCAACTGATAAATTCAAAAGAAAAAAAGATGACAGGTTGAAACTCTTTTTCAACAAGAAAAAAAAAAAAATGATGTCCATGGTTTTTAATTTTGTCAATTAAAGTATTTAATTTTTTTTTTAAATGATTGCAAAGGGAAAGGTCTCTAGTCTCCTTTCATCTTTGCTTAGAAAACCTCAAGACTATTCAACAATTGATTCCCATCTCCTTTTTTTTTTTTTTTTACCTCTATTAACTTAACATAAATCTATAGGGATTAAGATTCTCTTAATTTCAAATGAAATAGATAATTTGAGGTTTAGGATGAGTCGTAGACCTAGACATTTTGGTTTGATTCTCACTATAAGTTGTTTTGGATTAATACATGGTTGTGGCAATGCCGTCTCCACTTGTAGTGAGGGTGGTCCAAGATCACCCTGACTTGCCAAAAAAAAATTAGACTTGTGAAAAAAAAATTATATAAAAAATTAGTTTAAAATTATATGTTTTGTGATCACCCTTACTAATAGCTTGTTACATAAGATTTGTTGTAAAAATATAGTGGATATAACATTATTCCAAAAACAATTCTGGTCCCAAACATAATTCTTAACCCCTTAAACCAAATTTAAAAAAAAAAAAAAAAAAAAAAGCTTAAATAACAACAACAACAACAACCAAAAAAAAAAAAAAACCCAAATAATAACAAAAATAACCCAAACAAAAACAAGACTAGACCAAACAATAAGTAAACAAATTTTTCACAAAAAGCCTATTCAAATACAAATAATAATAATAGAAGTCTCTAATCATTTAAATTTGTAACTTGTTCAACCCATTTTTAAAAATAATTTTTAATTTTAATTTTCCTTAAAAAACAGTTTTAAGAAAAATACTGTGATTGTGAGTTTTCTTTGGCAGCGCCAATAACTATGCTTTCCTTACCTACGCAGTTACACCAATTTTTTCTCCTTAGCAATTTGACTTGCAGTTATAGGAAATATCATCTCTCTCTCTCTCTCTCTCACTCAATTTTTCTCTTCCCTATTATCATTTTAGACTATCTCTCACTTTATTATTCTCATATCAACATTTTCAATTTCCACTTTATTTCTTATTAATCTTTTTCTCTTTGTTAGTACAAAGAAATTGTAATACTTTATGTCTTTGCTTCTTTTTTTTGTGACGCTGATATATTCTAGTTATCTTTTTTATTAGATTTTGTATAATTTAAGTTTCTTTTAGTAACCCCTCTAAAAAAAATTCCTAGAACTGCCACTAATTTGTGGTGGGTGGAATCGTGTATCCTTAGTTTATTGCTCAGGAGTAGGTCGGTCTAAAGGTCCTTACTGTAGTGAGGTTCCATGTATAATAAAATTAAAAAAAAAAATGAAATGGTCAGTTTGATGGAAAAATACCTAATGTCTTAGGCTATGTTTGCTTCATGTAAGTGATTTTTCGAAAAATACTTATTTTCCAGAAATGCCATTTTTCGGAAAGGAAAATATTTTTAAGTGTTTGGTTGCATTTCAGAAAATGTTGTGAAAAATATTTTCTGGTGTTTGGTTGTATGGTTGAAAATGCTATTTTCCTACAAATTTTTTATACAGCAATTCAACCCACGGCAACAAACTCCGGCAATCAAAAGCCACAACCACCAAAACACCACCACCAGACCACCACAACAACAACAAAAATCAAAATCACACAGAAATCAAAATCACACATAGAGAGAGATCGGTGGGTCGAAGGCGAGATCGCGCGGAGGCGAGATCGAAGGTGCGATCGGCACGGTGCGATCATCGGACTGGAGCTCGTGAGATCGAGTAGCGCGGTGCGATCGTCGGATTAGAGCTTGCAAGATCGATTGGTGCATGCGATCAGCGCGAACTGGAGCTTAGGGTTCACCGGCGATCGTCGGATTGGACTAGAGCTCGGGGTTCACCTATTTTTCCTCTCGCTCTCTCTCTCTCTCTCTCTCTCTCCGGAATTCATTCGAAGTGAAAATAGGAACGGAAATTCATTTCCGTGGTCAAAGCATATTTTTTTCGGTCAACTGAAATTGATTTTCGGAAAATTCTATTTTCCGGACCAACCAAACACCCGCATTTCCGGAAAAGTATTTCCGGAAGTGATTTTCACCCAAAACAAACACACCCTTAGTCACAAGTGTTTTTTTTTTTTTTTTTTTTTCCAATGAATAAAGATATTTTGTTATTCCTTGTTGAGAATTTTTGACTTTTACTGAATTTATGTATTTTTTAATTTTTGTTAGGAACCTTGTGGCTTCTAATGGAGATGGATAAGAATTGTAGGGGAATTGATTTAATTCGAAATAGTTACCTTCCATAAAAAAAAAATAAATAAATAAAAATAGTAAGAGAAAGAATATGTACCAATTAATGAATTGATTTATTTTTCAATATCTAATGTTGAATTACAATCATGTATTTATAGGATATTAGACCCATCACATGCACTTTGTGCATGCATGGTGCTCTTTTTTATTTATTTGTTTTTTTGGTTTAGTGTTATAATGTTTAAAAGTGATATATAAATTACCATATTTAAAAAAAAAAGAAAAAAAAAAAGAGGTAAGATAACATGGAATAATGTTTAAAAATGAGATAGTGATAGTGTCCTAAGTTTTAGACTGAATGGAGAAGATAAAGTAAAAAGTCTAAAACTTTGGAACAATAAATTACTCTTTTAACTTGTTTGTGTTTCTTAATTTAAAATTATTTAAGTAAAAAATATGGGTATTTTAAAGAGTTTAAGAATTTGTGTGAGAGTATTTTAGTACGCATGTTGAAAACCAAACATGAATGTTATTAATAGTATAGAAGATTAGCTCTAATGTCATTAGCTCACATAGCCTAAAATAACTGACTTCTTAATTAAACATATACTTTAAGAATTAAGTTATCTGTTAAATGAGCTACATATGTGTAACTAACTCATCCTAATCTTCTTCTCAAAAATTGATCATAATCTCAACTAATTAACTAAAGTGTAAATATGTGTAACTAACTAACTGCAAATTGAAGTGATAGAACTATAGGAATTATTATTATATTAGAATATTACATTAAAAAATTAGCAGTTGGTAAATACGCTTAAGGGAAGTTCGTGACCATTAAAAAATAACTTCGGCACAAGCTCAATATGGATGCCTCTGGTTTGTCGTCTTCAAACTATGCGAGTGGAGGAGGTCTTCTTAGAGACTCAAATGGTTCATGGGTGAAAGGCTTCTCTAGAAAAGTTGACACTTCTAGCTGCCTTCTAGCTGAACTCTGGGCCTTAAGGGATGACCTTATTATGGCTAGAAACATTCATGTTGAAGAAAAACTCATTATAAATGTGGATGCTCTAGAAGTTATTAACCTCCTATCTAACGCAAAAGCCACCAATCAGCTAACCCAACCCATTGTGGATGATTGCAGGAACATTCTCCAAGCTTTCTAGGAGGTCCATCTGCAACACTGCTATAGGGAGACCAACAAAGTTGCTGACTTCCTTGCTAAACTAGGCCATAGATAGTCTGATCCTTTTGTTTATTATGTAACCCCTCCTTTTGGTATTTTGGAGGCTTTATCTGATGATGCTAATGTTGTTTTGTATAACCAAACCACTCGGGTTGTAACTAATACTTAGTGTGCATTTGGCTACAAATTAAAAAACCAACTTATTTTACTATTCAGCTTATTTTTGCTACTATTCATGGGCCTCACTACACTTTGTGGTACTATTCATGGGTTCCACTGTATTATTTCAGTTAACTTTTACCTTTAATTAAGTACTTTCAGCAAAAAGTTTTCAGTTTTAGCAAAATAAACGAATCCTAAACAGACCCTTATTAATATAAGGCTAAAATTCGAAATTGACTCTCTAAGTTTCACCTTTTATCATTTCAGTCCTTTAAGTTTCAGTTTTATCATTTTAGTCCTTTAAGTCTTAATTTTTTTTCAATCCAGTATTCTGTTAAAGTTCAGTTAAATTGTGATGTTAAGTAAGTCAAAACTACACCAGGTATTTTTTTTTTTTTTTAATTAAGACAAATTCAAAAACCGTGTTATTAAAACCATAAGAAAAAAAAATGTTATTAAAAAAAAAAAAATTTCTGCCCCTAAAAAATCAAAACTAATCGATACCCTAGATCCACTCGATTAACTGAGAATTATGGGGAGAAAGAAAAAGGGGGAAAGAGAGAGACTGCAAGATCAGACTGTGGGAGAAAGATAGATTGAGACAGAAAACTCATCCTCAAGCTGATAACTCGGAATTGGACCAAAACGATAACTCGTCCATTAGATTCAAAATCTCATCAATCATCGACAAATACTCATTGGCCTCGTCACCCGAGTCCTCCCAATTCAATGACCTTCTCGAACCTTCCAAACTCGGATCCCATCATAAAATCACCTTCTTCGCCGAAGCGAACCAGTCCTCCTCACTCTTCAATGAATCGTCGCCATCGATCAAACTCGTGATATTAACGAGCTGATTATCAATCTCGGTCTCTTCCCCTGCCAATCCCTAACTCTCTTCTCTCTTTTTCCCTCTCCCTTTTTCCCTCGATTTTCTCAGTTTGGCATACAGATTCATCGAGTTTGGGCATGTTTTTTTTTTTTTTTTAATAACATTTTCTGATTTTGTTTTAATTGCAAAATTTAAATAATAAAAAATAGAGGGAGAGAGCCCAAACGGTGTCGTTTTGGCTTTATTTAATGGCACTACTTAACTGAAATCTAATGAAATACTGGATTGACAAAAATTGAAACTTAGAGAACTAAAATGACAAAACTAAAATTTAGAGGACTGAAATGATAAAAGGTGAAACTTAGAGGGTCAGTTTTAAATTTTAGCCTTAATATAATTATTCCCTCTGTTTACCCAAAAAAAAAAAAACTTCTATCTCTCGGCCTGTTGTCAAATGTATGCAGTTATACACGTGATTTTCAAACCATAAGTCCATATGCAAACATATTCCTCTGTTGGCAACTTGGCATTGACGTCAAACACGTATCTAATAAAAATATTATTAAAAAAAGAAAAAGAAAAAAGAAATGTATTCCTCTATTGACTGTTAACTATTGTTATGTTAGTAGATGACCCAAATTATAACCAATAACAACTTGCCGCATAAAATTTGTTGTGAAAATATTGTAGATATTGATGATGCCAAAAATCGTTAGTAAGTCACACAGTCCTCACATGCTCGAGACAACTCTTATGAAACAGAAACAAAGAAAACCTTGTATAGAGTACGGGTGTGATACTAGCCAAATACTCTCCAAAGGTCAAGTTAGAGAACTTTCACAATTCTAGAGTGCTAGAGCTGGGGCAAATTATGCGTACCTTGATTTGTGAGGGTTTTGGGGTTACTATAGTAGCGTAGAGTTGACATCCATTCCTTGGCGGAGAGGGTCTTTCCTTGTATGGAAGATCCTCATTAATGCGTGCATCGTGTAGGATCCTTTCCTTGTAGAAATCCTCTTAATTAGGGTTAACCGTGAGGTGCAAGATGTTTTCTTATATGCTTATGCGTGGAGGCCAAGCAAGGCCTTGTCAAACCCGTCAAAGGTTTCCTTATCCCCGTCAGCTTCCTTCCATTAGTTTCCTATCCTGTCCAGGCATTCTAGTTGTCTCATACGGGTGTCGTGATTTTAAGGTGGAGTCGTCGGCCTTGAGGTGGTGTCGTCTATGCCCCTGAATGTATAAGTAAGGCTGACGAGTTCATTGGGACCGTCAGCCTCATTTTACATAAACGAGTTTATCATGCTTTTAGAATTATCCTTATCAGCTACCCCCTACTCCATAGCTACGTCGACTCTAGCTGATAGGTTATGGAGTTTGATTTGTAGCTTTTCTATTTGTTCAGGAAAAGGTGTGTTCATTAATGGTTCCTCGAGCAGCCATCATTTAATGCATAGGACACATGACACAAGTTGGTTAGCCTCGTTTCTGAATAAAAACGTCACTTCGTTTCCCATGTATTTTCGTCCTATAAATATCTCACCTCTTCCTCACATTTCTCCTTATTTCATCCTTGCAAACCTTAAGAGAAAGAGAGTTGTTATCCGTCACTTTGTCGCCATCAACTTGTGGATCCCATCATCTCCAGAGTCGTCACTTTATCCTATAAGTTCTCTTTTCCCTTCGTTTTCTTTCTTCTTTATATTTTGGCTCTTGTAGTTTAGTCAGCACTTCTATAAAGACCCATCAAATAGGTTCTTAGATTACTCCATCACTTGTAGGTGAATAGATGCCTAGAGAAGTGATGAGTGAACAGTCGTCAGTTCATGAGGGAATGGGCTACGACGAGGTCTTCCAATAAGGTCATAAGCCTGAGGAGGGCTTTTCCTGGTTGTCAGAAAGGGAAACATCTGCCCATTCTCCTAACGATGAAGTGGAAAGTTATGATGGAGGAGAAGGTGAAGAAGAAGAGAGAGAGAAGAGGATGAGGATGAGGGTGATGAGGGAAGAGAGGATGAAGAAAACAGGGGAGAGGATGACGGGGACGAGGGTGAAGTTGATGGGAGAGCCTCTAAAGGAGGAAGTTCAGGAATCCCTAAGGATGGCCACACTCGTCCATTTATTCTCCCTAAAATGTGGACTGTCAATGACTTTAAGCCGGTGATGACGGTCAACATCTTTAAGAATTTATGGGACCGTTATCAAATTCCTAAACATATCCCAATCCGTCTCCCTAGGAAGTTTGAGAGAGGCTATTCAGGGAAGATCACGGACTTCGACATGTACGATGCCATGTTCGCGGCAGGACTGAAGTTGCCACTGACGGCATTGCACCGTTAGTTGGCCAATTTTCTTGGACTATCCGTCAGCCAGATTGCTTCCAATAATTGGAGGATATTCATTGGAGCTGAGATCATATGGGAACCGTCAACTTTCACTGGACAAGTTCTTTTGGTGCTATAAACCCCAGCACATCGTCTCGTCTCAAGGGATATACCACTTTACTGTGCAGAAGAAAGAGCTTAGGCTTGTGTCAAATATGCCTAAATCCAATAGAAATTGGAAAGACAGATATTTCTTTGTTTAGGGGACGGATTGGGTATGCCATCTAGAGGGGTGGGTTACAATGCCTCATGGCTTCGACAATACTTGGGGTATTGTCAAAGACTCAAGTTTAGCACCGTTAGTTTTTTCTTTTACTTCTTTCTCTGTTTATTTGTTAAGTATTTAACGTCATCGTTCCTCTTTTTTAGCCAGTGTTCATCCGCGCATAACTGACCAGCAGGAGGCTTTTCTACGTCGGGTTCTTGAGATTCCATTCAAGGAACAGAAGTGCAGGGATCTGTTCACTCTTGATATGCTGCACACTTATTGTGGTGGTCCAAAGCTTACGCCTCTAGCAAGTAGATTGAATAGTTACCCTTGTCGGCATAAGTCCTTCCTTCTTTACTTATTTCTTTCCGTCGTTTCCTTGTCGTCCTTGTGTTTAACTCCTGTCCTTTTTCCTTAACAGAAATGAAGGTAGCCAGACAGAGAGCGTTGGTAAGGGCGTCAGCCGCGGTGCATAAAAAAGAGGAGAAGGAGGGAGCATCCTTGTCGGCCCCTAAGGTCGTCGGGAAGGGGGTGCCCAAGAGAAAAGCTGAAGGGAAGGATGATCGTCCCCTTAAGAAAGGAACGGTCACTCCTGGCTATAAATAGCCCAAAACACTGTCACCCCCGAAGCCAAGTCATGGAGCTAGCAAAGACTTAATGACGGTGATGGGCCCTGTCACCTAGGGAACTTGTTGTCTCCTTATGCATAAGGGCTATGCCATCGAGATGGTTAAGTCAATCATCAAAGAGACAAACTTGGACCCCTGCGCCAAACAAGAGACAGAGGATTTGGGGGTATCGGGTTTTTTTTACCTCTTTAGGGTATGTTCTTTTTCCAGACTCTTTTATTTTGTTGTTTATTCATCAGTTGACGGTTGTAATTCATTTTCAGGCGCTAGTATGCATGAAGGCACTCCAACATAGGTGTGTCACTGAGGAGGGGGTGATCAGCTGTCTTAGGAAGCGCAATGAAACCTTGACCAACAAACAGGATCAATACAAGGAGGCCCTCCGTACACTTAACAAGAAGGTGACGGAGTTGAATGAGAAGTTGAAGGAGGAGACTCGTCAGCGGGAAAAGGAGTAAGAGGCCAAGGCAACCTTGGAAAAGGAGCTGACAGTTCTCTACGGCCAGGTGGAGATGGCCAGGGCTGATGCCGTAATGGAGTTCAAGGCTTCACAACCTTTTATTGATGCATGTGCTGTCTACTATAGTGATGGGTTTGAGGATTGCTTGAAATAGGTCAAGTCTGTCTACCCACACTTGGATCTATCCAAGGTCACCATGGACGCCCACCTGCCATCAACCCCTATGGGTGGCGACACATTCAATAAGGAGACCGACGACTCTACTCAGTCAAAGGGGTAGAGCTCTTCATGCTGTCATCTACTGGTAATATTTCTTAAGATGCTCGATGTTCCATGGATGATGCAGCTTCTGTTTGTCTAGCGTCTCCAGGTGGTAGGTGCATTTTCTCTGCTATGAAGTGATTCTGTAGGGTCCCTCTTAGTTAGGCCCGAGCTTTCCCTAGGAAGGATCTCTAGTAGCACTTGTCACCTTCCTCAAGATGAGGTCTCTGACGTTGAAGTCTATATGCCTGACTCTGGAGTTGTAGTGTTTGGCCATTAGATCTTGGTATCGTGCTAGTCTTTGTTCAACTACCGCCTTGACTTCATCCACTAGGTCAAGTTGTAGACGCATGGCCTTGCCATTCCTTCTTTCATCATAATTTTCCAGCTTGTAGCTTGTAAGTCTGACCTCAGTTGGGTTAACTGCCTCACTTCCATATGCTAGTCGAAACGGCATCTCTCCTGTAGGTGTTCTGGTTGTTGTCCTGTATGCCCATAGTACGCTTGGCAACTCTTCTAGCCATATACCCTTTACCCCTTCGAGCCGAGTCTTGATGATTTTAAGCAAGGATCGGTTCGTGTCCTCAACTTGTCTGTTGGCCTGAGGGTGGGTGGGGGAAGAGTAATGGTTTTTGATTTCTAATTGTGAGCAAAAGTCCCTGAAAGAGTCGTTGTCGAACTGCTTCCCATTATATGAGACCAAGACTTTAGGGATCCCGTATCTGCAAATAATGTTCCTCTAGACAAAGTTTTGCACGTTCTTCTTTGTGATGGTGGCCAAGGCTTCAACTTTTACCCATCTGGTGAAGTAGTCTATGCCGACTATTAGGAACTTCAACTGTCTCATTGCTATTGGGAATGGGTTCATGATGTCCAATCCCCATTAAGCGAAAGGCCATGGGGCCATCATTAGGGTGAGCTCTTCTGTTGGTTGTCTGATGACGTTGCTGAACCTTTGACATTTCTCACAGGCTTTGACATAAGCCTGGGCATCCTTTTGCATAGTAAGCCAATAGTATCCAGCTCGAATCAGTTTGTGCACCAAAGACCATGATCCTGAGTGGTTCCCGCAAATTTCTTCATGGACTTCTCTCATAACATAGTCCGCTTCTTCTGGGCTTAAACACCTTAGGAACGGGTGGGAGAAGCCTCTCTTGTACAAGATGTCCTTTATTAGAACGAATCGTGTTGCTTGGACCTTCAGCTTCCTTGCGGCTTCCTTACTGTCGGGTAGTATGCCATTTTTCAAGTAGGAGACTAATGGTGTGGTCCAGTTGCTTTCGGAACTTATCTCCTGCACATCGATGGCATTTATTAATGGTGAAAGTTGAACAAAGGAAAGTACCTTCCCGGGGATGATCATGTGTTCCGCTGATGCGACCTTGGTAAGATGATCAGCTTGCTTGTTCTCTCCTATTGGGATTTGAATAGTCTTGGCCTGGAAGTCATCCACCCTTTTCTTTACTTGCTCCAGGTACTTCTTCTCACCCTTACATTCATAATCACCGTTTACTTGATTTGTGATGACTTGGGAGTCGCAATGAATAACCACACTTGTGGCCCCTGCTGCTTTAGTGAGATCTAATCATGCCACTAGAGCTTCGTACTCTGCTTCATTGTTGGTTGTCGGGAAGTTGAGACAAACCATTCAATTTCATCCCCTTCTAGAGAACGAAGTACAATACCCGTTATGCTAGCCTGTTTATTGGATGATCCGTCCGTGTGGATACTCCACTGAAGATACTCTTCTGCCCCCTGGCCTTCCATGTTAGTGAACTCCACAATGAAGTCAACAACTACCTATCCCTTAATGGTAGTATGCGGTCGGTACTGTGTGTCGGATTCGCTCAACTTTATTACCCAAAGTGCCATTCGTTCGGTGGCTTTAGGATTGCTCATTACTTGTCGTAGGGTCTTGTCAGTCAGGACGACCATCATGTGGGCCTGGAAGTATGGCTTGAGCTTGCGAGCTGCTGTAACCAAAGCGACGGCGAGCTTCTTCGTCGGTAGGTACCTCTAATCTACACCACAAAATGCCTAGCTGATGTAGTACATAGGCTTCTGCACCTTGTCTTCTTCTCTGACCAAGGCCGCACTAACAGTAGCTGGGGATACAGCCAAGTAGAGGAATAGTTCTTCCCCTAGTTTAGAGAGACTTAGCAGTGGTGGAGAAGAGAGGTAGGCCTTCAGATCCTCGAATGCTTGTTGACACTCAGCTGTCCACTCAAAATACTTCTTTAACGTGTGGAAGAAAGGTAGGCACTTGTTTGTTTCCCTTGACACAAACTTATTCAGTGCAGCTACCTTACTGTTAAGGCTTTGTACTTCTTTCACATTCCTTGGTGGTGCCATCTCTATTATGGTCCAGATCTTGTCTGGGTTGACTTCGATACCTCTTTGAGACACCATGAACCTTAGAAACTTTTTGGCCATCACCCCAAATGCACATTTGCTCAAATTGAGCTTCATGTTGTAAGAGCGGAGGGTGTCGAAGGTTTCCCTGAGATCATCCAAATGATCGTCCTCCCTTCGACTTCTTACCAGCATGTCATCAATGTAGACTTCGACATTTCTTCCAATCTAATGTGCGAACATCTTGTTCATGAGCTTTTGATATGTTGCGCTCACATTTTTAAGGCCAAACGATATCACTTTATAGTACAAGAGGCCTTGGCTGGTGATGAACGAAGTCTTCTCCTAATCCACTTCGTCCATTTTGATCTGGTTGTAACTAGAAAAAACATCCATGAAACTCAGTAACTGGTGTTGAGCCATAGAGTCTACTAGGACTTCAACCCGTGGGAGGGGGTAGCTGTCCTTGGGGCATGCTTTGTTCAGGCCTGTAAAGTCTATGCACATCCTCCACTTCTCGTTGGCTTTCTTGACCATCACCACATTCTCCAACCAGTCGGGGTAGTAAACTTCTCTGTTGAAGTTTGCCTCTTACAGCTTGTGGACTTCTTCCGTTATAGCTCGGTCTCGTTCTTGGGCAAACGCCAACTTCTTCTAATGGATAGGTGGAAAAATGGGCGACACATTTAACCTGTGCACCATGACTGAACGGTCGATCCCAGGCATGTCTTCATGGCTCCAGGCAAAGACATCTTGGTTCTTTTTGAGAAAAGTCATGAGTGCTTGGCGGACCAGCGAATTGGCGAAGGTGCCGATCCTAGTCATTCGTTCTGGTCTGGAGTTGTCAAGAAGTATCTCTTCAAGTCCTTCAAGGGTCTCTGCCACTATTCGCTATTCTTCTATATTCATGGTCTGTAGATGATTGTCCATCTCCAACATTGCTATGTAGCACTCGCATGCAACCACTTGGTCTCACGTTCTTCTCCTACTCTGTACTCAATGGGGAATTTGATCATCAGATGGTAGGTCGAAGTTACAGCCTTCCACGAGTTAAAGGTAGGTCGTACTAGGATTGCATTGTAGGCGGATGAGCAATCGATAACAAGGAATGTAACATCCTTAGTGATTTGCTGAGGATAATCACCAATCGTTACGGGCAACATGACCACGCTGAGGGGGTATACTTTTATCCCTCCAAACCCAACGAGTGGGGCATTGGTCAGAACCAGCCATTCTCTATTAATCCTCATCTGCTAGAATGCCGGGTAGTAGAGGATGTTAGCGGAGTTTCTGTTGTTAACCAGGACTTGGTGTGTGTTGTAGTCTCCTACCCGTATGCTAACGACGAGTGCATCTTCATACGAGTGATGGAGACGTCGAGCATCTTCCTCTGAGAATTCAATGATGGAGTTATTGATCTGTGCCATCTTTAGGACGAAGCCTGTCAGCTGAACATTCTAAACCATCCTTAGGTAAGTTTTACGGGCCCTTTTGGACGAGGCAGAAGCCACAGTGCCTCCCACAATCATTCTTATGTCTCCTACGGGCAGCCTAAGACGCTCGTTCTCCCGTCAGGCAACCTGCTCTTTTGGTGGGTCCGCTCTTTCCTTGTAGATGAACCTTTACAACTTTCCTTGTCTGATAAGAGCCTCTATTTGTTACTTCAAATCGTAGCAATTAGACGTGTCATGATTGTGATCACAGTGAAAGTGGGAGTACTTGTCTTTAGACCTCTTATTTGGGTCTCCCTTCAGTTTGTTGGGAAATGTCAGGTTTTCTTCATCCTTGATCTGCATCAGGACTTGGTTGACCGGGGCAGTCAATAGGGTGAAGCTTGTGAACCTCCCAGTGGGGAGTTTTGAGCGTCTATCCTCTCGTTGGTCTCTAGTCCTTGTCGCCTTTCGTCCCCTGTCATGTCGTGCCTCTTCCTATCTTTCCCTTTTCTTAGGCTTCTCTTCTCGGGCCAGCAACGCGTCTTCCGCGTTCATATACTTAATTGCCCTATAGAGTACATCTGACATAGTCTTTGGATCGTTTTTGTATAAAGAAAACAAAAACTTACCCTTCCGTAACCCATTTGTGAATGCAGCCACGAGTATCTTGTCGTCAGCTTCATCGATCGAGAGGGCCTCTTTGTCAAAGTGGGTTATGTAAAACCTCAAGGTCTCATCCTCCCATTGCCTAATGTTCATCAGGCATGCAGTGGATTTCTTATACCTATGTCCTTCGATAAAGTGCGAGGCAAACTAGGTGCTCAACTCTTTGAAGATACTAATGGAGTTGGGTGTCAATCTGCTAAACCAAACCCTTGCAGGGCCTTTTAGCGTAATGGGAAAGGCCCTACACATGATCTCGTCCGTCATTCCTTGCAGGTGCATCAGGGTCTTGAAAAACTCCAGGTGATCTAGGGGATCCTAAGATCCATCGTAGGCCTCTACCTACGGTATGCGGAACTTCCGTAAAAGGGGGAACGAAGTGATGGATGCAGTGAATGGTGAATTAATTTGATGGACCAACTTATCGAGGTCACTGGACACTCGTCCTCTAAGGGCGTTCATCATGAAGTCCATCCGTTCCTTTATCATTTGCATCCCCGCGGCCATATGTGGTGGAGTCGTATCTACGGCGAATGGACGGCTCGTGTCCTGTCGCTCTTGTCTACTTAGGGCGTTGCTACCCTCCGACCCTTTTTGGTCCCTCCTCTCAGTGCTTGTACCTTCTTGGTCCTCCACTTGAGTGTTAGGCCCTATATTCTTTTGGCACAATTTCTCCTCTAAGTCATGGTTTTGCTTGGTGAGGTGTTCTATGGCCGCGGCGAGAGTCTGAACCTGTCTTTCAAGGGCAGTGGTATGTGGTTCGTCTTTTTGATTATTGTTGGTGGTCGCCATCAGGCGAGTAAATACCATGCAACTCTTTGTCTAGGAAGTGGTAGTATGGCTTACAAATGATTTCCCACAGATGACGCCAACTGATGATGCCAAAAATCATTAGTAAGTCGCACAGTCCGTATATGCTTGAGACAACTCCTGCAAAACAGAAACAAAGAAGACCTTGTAGAGAGTATCAGTGTGGTACCGGCCAAATACCCTCTGAAGGTTAAGTTAGAGAACTTTCACAACTCTAGAGTGCCAGAGTTGGGGTAAATTATGTGTACCTTGATTTGTGAGGGTTTTGGGGTTTTTATAGTACTGTAGAGTTGACATCTGTTCCTTGGCAGAAAGGGTCTTTCCTTGTAGGGAAGATCCTCATTAATGCGTGCATCTTGTAGGATCCTTTCCTTGTAGAAATCCTCTTAATTAGGGTTAACTGTGAGGCGCAAGATGTTTCCTTATATGCTCATGCGTGGAGGCCAAGCAAGGCCTTGTCAAACTTGTCAAAGGTTTCCTTATCCCCATCAACTTCCTATCCCATCTAGGTGTTTTGGTCGTTTCATATAGGTGTCGTGATTTTAACGAGGAGTCATCAGCCTTGAGGTGGTGTCGTCTCTGCCCTTGAATGTACAAGTAAGGCAGACGAGTTCATTGGGACCGTTGACCTCATCTTACATAAACGAGTTTATCATCCTTTTAGAATTATCCTTATCAGATATAATATTACTTTTACTAAAATTGTAAGTGAAATGCTATGTCTACAACATTTTCATAACAAATTCTAAGTGACATGTTGTTATTGGTTGTCATTGATGGGCAAAAAGGAAATTTAAGTGTTAAGTTCAAATTAAAACTAGTAACAACTTATCACCTAGGATTGTTGTGAAAATATTGTAGAAGTAGAAGTAGTACTTCTCAAAATTGTAAACTCAAAAAGAAAAGTAAAAGTTGCCAATATAAATGTTAAAGTCTATTCCTTGTGCTCCCAACGCCTAAATAATCATTGTTTAGTTCATAAAAAATGTTAAAATTACTACAAAAATTACGAATTGATGATAATGAATATAATTGATGTTATTTCAACATGATATAAGTGTTCGTATTATCTTTTATGAATGACACATCCATTTGTAAGATTTATATAATAAAATTTGTTATATCTTTAGTACCACTCTAAAAAGAAATCTGTTTGGGATGTTCAATTAAATCACGCATAACTAGACGTAAGGGAATGATATAAAGATTATTCTTTTTATTGAAAAAAAAATGGTAAATGTCTTTGTATTTTTGTTACATTATTTTTAAAAGATAAACGTAATATATTCATGTGGGGCCCGGCCCAAAACAACGGGCTACCTAAACACAGGCCCGTCCGAGAAGCATCGTGTCCGAGGAGAAGTCATAGCCAAAACATTATTCAAGCCCAACTACGGTAAAAGAAACCTGTCCGAGGAGTAACACCTCCTCGGACGCTACGAAGTCCAGACCAAAAGCTCGCCCCTACCACTGCAGCTCATCCTCCAAGCATATAAAAAGAATAAAACCCAAAATATCTCATGGAAAGCTGCTACCGCCACATTAAATGTGTCACAACCACCCACTTGGCCGCATTAATGAGGAAAAGACCCCTGAACAGTACTACCTTGGCCACTGCAACTCACAAAGGGATGATAAAGGTGTCTGATAGGACAGGTGCTCAAGTGGGGGCTTAGATGATCAACAAGTGTAAAGTTCAGATAAGAATAAGAGAGCTATATAATGTAATAGAGTCCCTCAAAGAAAGGGGACGAAAAAAAAAACTGTATTCATCACTCAGGAAAAAAAATCTTCTAGAGAGTATCCATTCTGGTGTTTTTATCCCTGCAACAACATTCTCCATACCTAAGGCCGACTAGGTTCACTGAGGCTAAGTTCTTTCACCCATCCTCCACAAACATTTATTGTGTGTTGCGCTTTGGGCCAGGGCCTGATTAAAAGGGTTTGGGCCAGAAAAATCGTGCAACTACAATTGGCGCCGTCTGTGGGAAGAACTAGAGCATCAGCTGGCACAACGGTCGAGTATGGCAGAACTAGGCCCACTCCAAGAGAATCCTTACCAGGCAAACTCCCAACAAACACAACCCGTCGAGTCCCAGAGGCAAAATAGCCCCACCAACCCAGGCGGCAGGGGGAATCATGAGGGAAGTGTGCATACTATCCGGACGAGCCAGAGTCACACTCACACAGGTAGTCATGTGTCCCAGAGGCGAAATAGTCATCAGGCCATGCAGCGGGAAATAGACGACCTGAAAAGGGAGTTACGACGTGTGCGGCGGAAACAATCCCACTTTGACTCAGACGAATCTTCTAATGCGGAGGATGCGAGTTACCGACGGAGGTCAAGGACCCCCCCAAGTGAAACCTTTTCCTACGAGAGGGAACCACGCCCTGTACGGAAATATGAGAACCCGTCCAGCAAGGGTTCAGGGAACGATGTTATGAAGAAGGCGCTGGACCAGGTTTCGAGATCACCCTTCACATATAGAATTGAAGGGGCTAAGCTGCCTCGACGCTTCAACCAACCGGCGTTCGTCATCTATAATGGCCGAGCAGACCCGGTAGAGCATGTGAGCCAGTTTAACCAGAAAATGGCAATCTACTCCCAAAACGAAGCCCTAATGTGCAAGATCTTCCCATCCAGCTTGGGATCAATGGCGATGAGGTGGTTTAACAGCTTGAAGACAAATTCCATAAGCTCCTACAAGCAGCTCACTCAGGCTTTCTGCTCCCATTTTATCACAAACACCAGAGTCCCTCGACCCTTTAGTTCATTACTATCCTTGTCCATGCACGAAGGAGAAACCCTGAAAGCATACTCGGATAGATATTGGGAGGTGTATAACGACTTAGATGACAACCATGATGATGTTGCTATCAGCACGTTCAAGAGCGGCCTCCCCACCGAACATGGCTTGAGGAAATCCCTCACGGGTAAACCAGTTGCCGACGTTCATCAGCTGATGGATAGGATCGACAAGTACAAAAGGGTGGAGGAAGATCAGCTGCAAGGAAGGGGAAAGGAGAAGGTCATTCCCCCCAAAGCAAATGACTTTAGGTTGGAACGGTATAACCCTAGCCAGCCGAGGAGAGATTTCTTACGACAGGCTGGACAGAGCCACCCACAAACAGTGAATGCCGTGTTCAGGGAGCCCGTACAGCAGGTGCTGGAGAAAGTAAGAAACGAGCCCTACTTTAGATGGCCGGGGAAGATGGCCAGAGACCCTTCCAAACGTAACCAGGACCTGTACTGTCACTACCATCAGGACCATGGGCATACCACTGAGGACTGCAGGAACCTATGGAATCACCTAGATCAGTTGGTCCGAGAAGGGAAGTTACGTCACCTTCTGCACCCCTCGAGCGGACATCCCGGTCAAGCAATGCTAGAGTCTCGAAAGGATGTGTCCTTAAGACCCCCTACTGGAACGATACATGTCATCCTCGCTGCACCAGGAAGAACTGGGCCACCCATCCCCAGGGTACTGGCTGTAGATCGGCTCTACTCCAAGGACAAAACATAGGGGACCCAAAAGATCGAAAAAGCGAAGCTCTTTGGTACTGGGATTCTCGGACGAGGATAAGAGGGGAACTATTCAACCTCACGACGACGCCTTGGTGGTTACGTTAAGAATTAGAGGCTTCAATGTGAGAAGGGTGTTAGTAGACTCAGGAAGCGCAGTAGAAATAATGTACCCTGATCTATACAAGGGGCTGAACCTGAAGCCTGAAGATTTGGCAGCTTATGATTCCCCTCTTCTCAGCTTAGAAGGTAGGATGGTTACACCGAAAGGGCAAATCCGGCTACCCGTGCAGACTGGGTCGGAGGTGGTGGAGGTAAATTTTATCGTGGTCAACGCTTACTCCCCTTACACCGCGATAGTTGCCAGGCCGTGGATCCACGCCCTAGGAGCCGTATCCTCCACACTCCACCAAAAAGTAAAATACCCATCCAGAAGGCAAGTAGAAGAAATCCGAGGAGATCAGGACGTAGCCCGGAAGTGTATGGTTGCCGCCATCCTACATCGGCCTGTTGCCGAGTCCTCGGCCCCACAGACTCATAGCAACCAGCCTCCTCGGCAGGGCAAGGGGATGAGCTAGCCGAGGAGATCAGGTGTGAAAGTTTAGAAAAGATCGCTGTCAACAACGACTCGGACAAGTTTTTTCAAGTCGGCTCTGAATTGCCTGCTCAAGAAAAAGAGGAACTGGTCGGATTTCTCAGAGGAAAGGAAATGTCGACGTGTTTGCGTGGGACGCCTATGACGCCCCGGGGGTTGATCCTAGTCTTATTTGTCACCACCTTAACGTCAACTCGTCTTCCACTCCGAAGAAGCAGCCACCCCGACGCCCTTCAAAGGAACACGCTAGTGCCGTGAGAGACGAGGTTGCAAAACTGAAAAAAGCAGGGGCTATTAAAGAGGTCGTTTACCCCGAATGGTTGGCAACGGTGGTGGTAAAGAAGAAGACAGGTAAGTGGAGGGTCTGCGTGGACTTCACGAACCTGAACAAGGCGTGCTCAAAGGACCCATTCCCCCTACCACGAATAGATAGGTTGGTGGATGCAACCGTGGGTCACCCTCGGATGAGCTTCCTGGACGCCTTCCAGGGCTATCATCAGATCCCCCTTGCGCTAGAGGACCAGGAGAAGACGGCTTTCATGACGCCCATCGGGAATTACCACTATAAGGTGATGCCGTTTGGACTAAAGAACGCAGGCTCAACCTACCAAAGGATGATGACCCGGATGTTCGAACCACAGCTGGGCAAGATCATTGAGGTTTACATAGACGATATGGTTGTGAAGAGTAAAAGGGTGTCCGAGCACGTGAAAGACCTTGAAGAAATCTTCGCTATCTTAAGAGAACACCGGTTGCGGTTGAACGCTTCCAAATGTTCATTTGGAGTTGGGTCAAGGAGATTTCTAGGGTACATGGTAACCCACAGGGGAATAGAAGTGAGCCCCGATCAAATCAAAGCAATAAACAGCCTACAGGCTCCTCGGAACCCGAAGGAAGTGCAGAAGCTCACTGGTATGATTGCAGCATTAAACCGGTTCATATCGCGGTCAACAGATAGATGCCGACCTTTTTACCTCCTGATAAATAAATGGAAAGGGTTTGAATGGTCGGAGGATTGTGCTCGGGCTTTCCAGTAGCTTAAGGAATATCTGTCACGACCCCCCATTATGTCCAGCCCTGAAGCAGACGAAGTTTTGTTTGCGTACATCGCTGTAGCTCCCCATGCCGTAAGCCTGGTACTGATACGGGATGATAACGGGGTGCAGCGACCAGTTTACTACGTGAGCAAATCATTACATGACGCCGAGGTGCGATACCTACCTCTAGAAAAGGCAATTCTGGCGGTAGTACATGCCACCCGGAAGCTCCCTCATTACTTTCAGGCGCATACGGTTATTGTTCTAATTCAGCTTCCCCTTCGAGCAGTGCTTCGAAGCGCTGATTACACAGGAAGGATCGCCATGTGGAGTGCGCTTTTGGGAGCCTTTGACATTAAATATATGCCCAGATCCTCCATCAAAGGCCAGGTCCTCGCAGACCTGGTAGCGGAATATGCTGAACCCTCTATAGAAACAATAACCGAGAAGAAAGACATGGATGGAAAATCGGTTGGTGTCGTTTCGGCAGGGGGAACCCTGCATTGGAAGGTCTATGTGGACGGCGCGGCCAACCAGAGAGGATCTGGAGTTGGGATAGTTCTAATATCACCAGACGGTGCCGCCATTGAAAAATCGCTGAGGCTCGGATTTCCGGCTACGAACAATGAAGCCGAATACGAGGCCTTACTTCAAGGGATGACAATGGTTCAAAGATTGGGCGGAAGAGTAGTAGAAGCATTCTCGGACTCCAGGTTGGTCGTCGGACAAGTGATGGGTGAGCTGGAAGCCAGAGATGCTAGGATGCAAGAGTATCTAGGACAGGTCAAACGCCTACAGACGAGTTTTGAGTCATTCAATCTGACGCACGTTCCTCGAAGTGCAAACACTCATGCAGACTCGCTGGCCACTCTTGCCACGTCCTCGGCGCATAATCTGCCACGAATGATCCTAGTTGAAGATCTAGTCAAGGCAAGTCCCATCAGCGGAAACCCGGCCCAAGTCCACCAGATCAGACAGAGTCCCAGCTGGATGGACCCCATAAAGAACTTCCTCTAGGATGATACCTTACCAGGAGAAAAACTAGAGGCCGAAAAGATACTCAGAAACGCTCCTCGGTTCTGGCTATCAGAGGACCACAAACTATATCGACGCTCCTTTTCTGGACCGTACCTACTCTGCGTACATCCAGAAGAGTCCAAGTCTCTACTTGAAGAGTTACATGAGGGAATTTGTGGAAGTCACACCGGAGGAAGGTCGCTGGCGCACAGGGCACTCACCCAAGGATACTGGTGGCCGAACATGCAAAGAGAGGCTCAAGAGTACGCTAAGAAGTGCGACCAGTGCCAAAGATTTGCCCCGAATATCCACCAACCCAGAGGGGTTCTCAACCCACTCTCTAGCCCATGGCCGTTCGCACAATGGGGACTTGATATTGTCGGACCATTCCCCAAAGCTGCGGGAAATAAGCGATACATAATAGTCAGAACGGATTACTTCACTAAATGGGTGGAAGCTGAACCCTTGGCCAACATTAGGGACGTGGATGCCCAGAAATTCATCTGGAAGAACATTATCACCCGCTTCTGGACTTCGCGTACACTCGTTTCCGACAACGGTCCTCAGTTCGACAGTAAGAGCTTCAGGGAGTATTGCCGCGAGTTTGGGATTATTAATCGATATTCCACCCCCGCATACCCCTAGGGAAATGGGCAAGTCGAGGCCGTGAACAAGGTCATTGTGAACGGGTTGAAGAAAAGACTGGATGAGGCAAAGGGGAGATGGGTAGAAGAGCTCCCGCACGTCTTGTGGACATATCGGACAACGCCGCAACGTTCAACCGGTGAAACCCCCTTTTCGATGACTTATAGGGCTGAGGCCGTGCTTCCAATCGAGAACAACTTCCCCATACTAAGGTCTAGCTCATTCACCCCAAACGGTAATGACGAGTTATTGGGAAGAAGTCTAGACCTAGCCGAGGAAAGAAGGGAAAAAGCCACGATTCATATGGCCTATTATCACTAGAAGCTGAGACAAGGGTATGATGTCAACGTTAAGCTGCGGCCTCTAGCTCCAGGTGATCTCGTGATGAGAAAGATTCTCGGTAGCGCAAAAAACCCCTCTTGGGGCAAGTTCGGGCCCAATTGGGAAGGACCATACCGCGTCACATCCGTGGCCGGGATAGGCGCTTACTACCTAGAAGATCTGGATGAAAAAACCGTACCACGACCATGGAATGTAAATAACCTCAGAAGATATTGTTATTAATGAAAATGGCTTCGCCCATGTTTTGTTTCTTGCTTATCCTCTGCCTGCTGATCTGTCTACATTTATTTATACAAGTTTTAAACAGAACCTAAGTCCTGCATGGCTCCTCGGACCACAGACTTAGGGGAAATTATTACTTATGGCAACTATTCATAGTTTTAAACAGAACCTAAGTCCTGCATGGCTCCTCGGACCACAGACTTAGGGGAAATTATTACTCATGACAATTCATAGTTTTAAACAGAACCTAAGTCCTGCATGGCTCCTCGGACCACAGACTTAGGGGAAATTATTACTTATGGCAACTATTCATAGTTTTAAACAGAACCTAAGTCCTGCATGGCTCCTCGGACCATAGACTTAGGGGAAATTATTACTTATGACAATTCATACAAGTTTTAAACAGAACCTAAGTCCTGCATGGCTCCTCGGACCACAGACTTAGGGGAAATTATTACTTATGGCAACTATTCATAGTTTTAAACAGAACCTAAGTCCTGCATGGCTCCTCGGACCACAGACTTATGGGAAATTATTACTTATGACAATTCATACAAGTTTTAAACAGAACCTAAGTCCTGCATGACTCCTCGGACCATAGTCTTAGGGGAAATTATTACTTATGGAAACTATTCATAGTTTTAAACAGAACCTAAGTCCTGCATGGCTCCTCGGACCACAGACTTAGGGGAAATTATTACTCATGACAATTCATACAAGTTTTAAACAGAACCTAAGTCCTGCATGGCTCCTCGGACCACAGACTTAGGGGAAATTATTACTTATGGCAACTATTCATAGTTTTAAACAGAACCTAAGTCCTGCATGGCTCCTCGGACCACAGACTTAGGGGAAATTATTGCTCATGACAATTCATACAAGTTTTAAACAGAACCTAAGTCCTGCATGGCTCCTCGGACCACAGACTTAGGGGAAATTATTACTTATGGCAACTATTCATAGTTTTAAACAGAACCTAAGTCCTGCATGGCTCCTCGGACCACAGACTTAGGGGAAATTATTACTCATGACAATTCATACAAGTTTTAAACAGAACCTAAGTCCTGCATGGCTTCTCGGACCACAGACTTAGGGGAAATTATTACTTATGGCAACTATTCATAGTTTTAAACAGAACCTAAGTCCTGCATGGATCCTCGGACCACAGGCTTAGGGGAAATTATTACTCATGACAATTCATACAAGTTTTAAACAGAACCTAAGTCCTGCGTGGATCCTCGGACCGCAGACTTAGGGGAAATTATTACTTATGGCGACTACTCAGTTTTAAACAGAACCTAAGTCCTGCATGGGTCCCCGGACCACAGACTTAAGGGAAATTATTACTCGACAATTTGGGAAACTATTACCTAAGGGAAATCATTTTTAGGCGAGCACATAGTCTAGCACCGTTGCAACCCTCATTCAAATTCGCTACAACATCCTCTTCACCATGACCGTTTATATCGCTATCAGCGCTAAATAAATGGATGGTGCTAACATAAATCCATAAAAATGAAGGAAACATTCTATATTAATATTCCGAGATCAATACAAAAAGAGAGATCCTTACAAAAGAGTGCAAAAGCAGGACAACTCTCGTTCAAAAAAAATATAGTAAAAACAAAGATGAAGGAACTACAAAAGTTAAAAAGCCTAAAAACTAAGCCTTCGCAGGAGGGTCTTCTTTCTGCTCTGGCTGAGGAGGAGAAGCCTCGATGGTAAGGTCCGCAGCCGGATTCTTCGTGTTGTCAGGCACAGGGACGGCGTCATGCACCGCCAAATCCTGCTCAGAAGCTGCTTGGGCGCCGTCAGGATTCTCTCGGATCTCCTGAGGGTAGAAAACGTTCTCAGGCAACCTTAGCGGCGAATCCGCGGGATCTCCTGCAGCATCAAGAGCCTGAGCCCAAGAGATACTGCAGTAGTCCCTACACACCTCGGGAATCTCCTCGGATAGCCTGGCCTCCGTCTCTTGGACCCCGAGCTGGCGAGCAGCATTCTTTTCAGCCTCCGCAGCCTCTCGGATCAGCTGAGCCTCCTCTCTAACCCTCCGCAGCTCACCCTCGACTCTTTGCAGAGCAGTCTTGAGATCCACCACTGCCTGCTTCTCAGTGGCAAGGTTGATCTGGGTCGAATACAGCTCTTTACGCTGATCCTCCGCCTGGGTCTCGGCACTCTTCAGACCAGCCTCAGCACTTTTGCGCCGTTTCTCTGACTCCTTGAACTTCTCAGTAAGTTCAAGGTGATCGTGCTTGAGGGACCCCAAGGTTTTCTCCATCTCCGTTCGAGACTGAGCCTCAACCTCAGCCCGACTCCGGTTATCACGACAAAATTCCTCAGCCACAAATACTTGCTAAGTAATCTGCAAACGAAACAAAATCGGCTCAGAATTTAGCAGGGTTAAATAAGTTAATAAAACAGTAAAAGAATTACTTACCATCGCAAGATCCCTTTTAAGGGATAGGAAAAGCTCGGGCTGAGAGAACCGCCTATAGGCCTCCATATCCCGAGGAAGCAGTAGGGGTTGTTCTAAGGCATCAGCCACGTACCCTTCTCGGCCCCGGTTGTACTCTCGGATCGACGAGTTGTAGGGGATAGCAACCCCATCCAACTCCAACTTAGGGCTCCACGTACGCGAGGTAGCGCGCACCTCAGCACGGTTCTCCTCGTCCCTGCTCTCAGAGGAGTTTGCCCTCTTACTCCTCGGTCCCTTGGCAGCCTTTTGCTGCTTAGTAGGCCGGGTAATCAACTCACCCTCCTCAGGGATGTCAGCCTGCCTCTTTTTTTTCAGGTCAGGGATAGTCTTGAGGCCAGGATTAGTAGGGACCTGAGGGGCGATTGGAGGTGGGTCCTGGGTTTGCGCTTTGGCAGGCGCCTTCGAGGACTGACCCTTGCCTCGGCTGGACATCAACTCTCTTAGAGACTTTTCCATATCACCTCCTTCTCCGTCCCAGGAGTCTTCCGAGCAGGTTATGATAATTGGACCACCAGCCACAGAGTTGCGGTCTTGCTCTCCTTCAAGATCAGAAAGCTCAACCACGGGGTCTTGCTGAACTTCCTCCTCAAAATAAAACTCGTCTATTTCTTCCTCAAGGGAAAGACGAGATGATTCGGTGTGCCCCTCAACTGGAACAGCAACACCAGGCTCTTCTGGCGGGGGTAGTTGCTCTGCTATACGGGGATGCTGAACGACGGGTAGTACGACTGGTGGAAGATCCCGCTGAGCTAGGAACCCGTTTTTGGATACGTCAATCCTAGCCAAACTCGGACTGCCAGCCCTTATGGCGTGACCAATAGCTTGAAAAGAGCGGCTTAGAGGTTGATAGCCCAGAATCAGATGAGCCGCACGTAGCTGTCTGTCCTCAGCAACGTAAATTTCCGATCTCAGAAGGTAGTTCAGCGCCGGCACATTCACGAAGTTTAGCCGAGGAGCGACGTGCACTTTAACTACAAGCATTCAAAAAAAGTGGGATTAGTACATGAAGTTCTCCAAGCGTAAGGAAAGTAAGAAAAATAACCCCCCAATGCTAAACCTTTCCTCTAAAAGGATTGGCCCTAAAGACGCCGCACCTGGGGTTCCTGCCCGAGTCGGACAATGAATACCATCGTACCATTCCCCTGAAGCAATAAGAAAATCGTTCTTCACGGTCTTATTGGATACTGGAAGACAAGAGATCAATCTAACCTCCTCGGATCGGGATTTGAGATAATACCCTCCACTCTCGAGGCGGTGACACTCATACAGATAAGCCACGTCGTGCCAAGTAAGGCCTAGATTCATCCGTTCGTCTAAGACATCTACACAGCCTAGTATCTTGAACATATTTGGGGCATACTGATGCGGCGTCAACCTATGGTTGGACAGGTACTCCCTTGTAATCCTTCGCATGGGAAGTGTCATCCCTCCCTCTATGAAAGCAATCATGGGGATAACAACTTCTCCCTCGCCTCTATCTGTCAATACTCCTTCAAGAGGACAGTACCGCAACCCCACACCCGGGGGAATATGGAATTTAGCCCTAAAGGCCTCCATAGCGGCCAGAGTATTTACTAATTTTTCGAATCTACCCATCTGAGCTGTACTGGAAGAATGAAAATAAAGACCAAGGGAAAAACAAAGTCTGAGGAGGAAGTCGAAGCGACAAAGCAAACGAAACTTACAAGTATCTTCTCAAATGACCGATGAGGAAATCGGAAAGGTCTTCTATGGAGGGTGCCTCGCAGAAATGACTATGAAGATCTGAAGGAAGGATGTGCTCAAGGATTCCTGGGCGCTGGAGTTCTCTGGAGGTCTCTATTCTGATGTGCGGATAAAAAAAGAAGAAGAAGGGAGCCTGTCTGACGTCTTATATAGCTGGGAGGAGAGAGAAAAGATCGACATCATCTAAAAAGTTGAGAAATAATGATGGCCGTTCGATCCACGTCTCACCGTTGGATGAAGGGGACAAGAAACCTCCGGAAGTAAATGGCCGTGCCTCGTAAATTATAGCGCGTCCAAAAGTAACTGCCCGCACGTGCGCCCCTGGGCCTTCTTTGCTTCCATCCTCTCACTGACATCAAAACCCCGCTTTTCTCCTCGGAAGGAGATAAAAACCGGAGTTTTGAGGGGCTATTGTGGGGCCCGGCCCAAAACAACGGGCTAACTAAACACAGGCTCGTCCGAGAAGCATCGTGTCCGAGGAGAAGTCATAGCCAAAACATTATTCAAGCCCAACTACGGTAAAAGAAACCTGTCCGAGGAGTAACACCTCCTCGGACGCTACGAAGTCCAGACCAAAAGCTCGCCCCTACCACTGCAGCTCATCCTCCAAGCATATAAAAAGAATAAAACCCAAAATATCTCATGGAAAGCTGCTACCGCCACATTAAATGTGTCACAACCACCCACTTGGCCGCATTAATGAGGAAAAGACCCCTGAACAGTACTACCTTGGCCACTGCAACTCACAAGGGGATGATAAAGGTGTCTGATAGGACAGGTGCTCAAGTGGGGGCTTAGATGATCAACAAGTGTAAGGTTCAGATAAGAATAAGAGAGCTATATAATGTAATAGAGTCCCTCAAAGAAAGGGGACGAAAAAAAAAACTGTATTCATCACTCAGGAAATAAAATCTTCTGGAGAGTATCCATTCTGGTGTTTTTATCCCTGCAACAACATTCTCCATACCTAAGGCCGACTAGGTTCACTGAGGCTAAGTTCTTTCACCCATCCTCTACAAACATTTATTGTGTGTTGCGCTTTGGGCCAGGGCCTGATCAAAAGGGTTTGGGCCAAAAAAATCGTGCAACTACAATTCATATTTCATATTATACATGATTAACTTTTTCTCTATTTTCGTATTTTTATACTGAATATTTGAAAAGTAAATTTTCAATATATGCTAAATTATACCCGTATGTATGCGTATAGTATTTTACAAACTATGTTTTTGAGTATTTTATAATTTAATAATAATAATAATTTTTTTTAAAAAATTTATTGTGAAAACATATGAGTAAATAACCCAAATAAGCTGACCCACCCATATTCTCAACTGACTCACTAACTCTCTTTCTCAACCAAAAAAAAAAAAGACTCACCGATACTAACTCTGAAACCAATATTAGTGGCAATATGATAGGGAAAATTTTCCATTGGACATAATATTTTAAGGCTAAAATGCAAAACCTACCCTCTATGTTTCACCAAACTTCATTTCAATCTTCTAACTTTGCTTTTGCTCATTTTAGTCCTCTAACTTTTCATGCTTCAACTTTTCCATTCTCTCTACCAAGCACATATGGTGGAAAAAAAAATATATTTTAAATCCTATAACTTTTCTATCATCTCCTAATTTTCCATCCATCCAAGCAAACAAAGCCAAGATTTAGTGTTGCCGTTGCTTTGTTGGTGGGGCTTACATGGAGAAGGTGGATATTATATGGAATTGAATTTGTATGTTTAGTGATAATAGCTTAATTTTGCATATTTATATCATTATTAGAAATTGTTATCATACTTATTTTGAGTTAATTCATGCATTTTATAGTTGATTTTGGAATAATGCTTAATAATCAATTTTGTGCTTAATTGAATTTTAATGCCTGAATTTTTCTTTTATAGGATAATGAAATTAAATAAGTGGATTTGTGCAAAGAAGAAAGCTAATGGATTTTAATTTTACAAGGGCCATGATGAAGTCAAAGAAGGCCAACCCAATTAAATTCAAGTCCAATTGGAGCAAGGAATCAAAATCCAAGTCCAATTCGGATTAGGATTCCAGCTTGCACACCAGTTAGTATTTGGAGCATAACTTTTGGTGCAGATGTCCAATCGAGATGATTCACATTGGGATGGAAAGATAAATTAAAGGGCTACAACTTTGTAGTTTATGAAAAGTTTGAATTCTGAAGTTAAATGGACCAGAAACGTCGGTTAAGTGAAGCCTAAAAACTGATTTCCTCCAAACGGGAATTCAACTTGTAATAGGATTCCTTGACCTATTTATAAGATCTTTAGGGCAAAATTCAGAGAGGAGCTACTGTAGAACATAATTTAGGTTTTCTTAAAGTTATTTTATTTTATTTTATTTTTATTTTTACAGTTTTTAGAGTTTTATTTGTGTTATAGTTTGCTAGAAGCCTTGCTAAGGCAAGGAGTGAAACCCAACCGTTTATTGGTATGTTCTTAACAATTATTTATTGGTTTTAATGCTTATGTTTTTATGTTCTTGATTGTTTTAATCATCTAGAAAAGTTTTTAGTTCTATATAACTCTTTGATTTATTGTAGACTCCAGACACGTTAAATGCTTAGTATTCCCTGCGAACTAATTCACTAGTTTTGTTTTGCCTAAAATCAATCAATTGCATGAAACTACCTTAGACAATTAATTCTTGAGTTTTTATTGTTAAATCATCCGACTAAAATCATCTTTCGTATGAATTTTAGTTGAGTTATAAAATAAATATTGTTAAGACTATCAATAGATGTGTTGTGTGTGGATCCCTAAACTTTAGCACCTTAATATATTGTTATTTTCACTCAATTTAAATTACCTTTACCAAACTACCAAAAATCTCTTTAGTTAAACTTTATTATTTTAGTTTTATTCTCTTGTGGTTTGCTAATCAATTCCCTTTTCCCTGTGGATTCGACCTCGGACTTACCGAGTTATTACTTCGCGACAATCCTGCACTTGGGAGCATTATTTAAGTCGCAGCATTTAGCATCTGTTGGACAGCTTTACCTTCTAAATAGGTTATCAAAAATAAATGAGTTTTTCAATATGTGATATGAGTAAGCTAATGAGTTTTCCTTCAAATTGCACTTCCTTGTAAAAGCAAGGTAGAAGATGAGGCAATGAGTTCAAATCAATCAATTATCAATCATCATCAATCTATATATATAATAATAGGTGAAGCTGAGAGAAACTCAAATTAGAATTTCAAATTAGAGTTCCAATTTTGTGCCATGTGTCCTAAATTATTTATTTTTAAATAGTTTTATTTCTTAATTTTAGAATAAAATGTGGGACCACATCATAAATATTCATTCAAGTGAGTTATTAAGTACAAAAACCAAAGAGTCTAGAATAAATGAATCGTAAAAAAAACAAAAAACAAAAAAGTGCTTCACAATCATTTTTTTTTTTAAATGGACAATTTACATTTTATACCTAATAATATCCTTACAAAAATTTTTAAAGAGTTAACAAAATATAAAAATGACTATCAATAATATTTAAATTATATATACATAAATTATATTATGTATCTTATTCTATATCTTTAAGTGTATCTATGCATATGCATGGAGTTACAAGCTAGTATACATATAAAATTAGAAACCTCATGTTAGAGAGTATGAGATTCTGCCAAGTGGCATATTCCTTGAGGCTCTCTCATTTAGGCTTCCACATCATCAAAATTTGCATTTATATCAAATTTTTAGTTCATTGAATGTGTTAATGGAGTAAATACACATATTAATTATCTATAAGTGTGCACTAATTATATATATATTGGTTTTTTCTTTTTTAGTTTTTTTTTTAAATCAATATATGTACAAAATTTAGCTACAAAATTGGTTGTAGCTTTAGGCTACAACCTTACTCAATATCTTTTTATTGAAAGTGGATTTTGACAAATCCACCATTGAATTACATCTTCTTCTTATATTGTCCATGCTTGCAAAATTTCTAGAAAATCAAAAATCAATAGCTATGTCATCAATAAATTATTTAAATTGCAAGTTTTGGTAGTTTAAAATTATATATAAAATATAAGTGTGGGGACCGGCCCAAAATAATAGGCTGGCTGGGCCCTAGGCCCGTCCGAGGACGCAGCTCGTCCGAGGAGACATTGTGGCCCAAGCGATCCTTATTTAGGCCCACGAGCAAAGAGAACATGTCCGAGGAGTAATTTCTCCTCAGATACTGCAAAGTCCGGATCAAAGGTGCATTCAAGCCACTATAGCCCATCTTCCAAATACATAAAAAAGAAAGAAACCCGAAATATCTCAGCAAAGGCTGCTACCACCACATTAAATGCATTACAACTACTCTCCTGGCCGTATTAATGAAGAGAAGACCCCTAAATAGTGCTATCTTGGCTACCGCAACTCACAAAGAATTGATAGGGGAGTCTGATGGGACAGGTGCTCAAGTAGGGGTTTGGATGATCAACAAGTGTAAAGTCCAGATGATTGGAGAGGGCCTATATAATATGTAAAAGTCCCCCAAGAGAGGAGACGGAGAAAAAAGAAGAGAAAATACTGTAGAGAAGTCTTACTGCATTGATCTGTGTCCATTAATCAAGTTTTTAGCCTTATTATCTGGGAGGGACCTCTCTTCACAGTGGCATTTTCGTTCTTATTTCTGTATTCCCTTAACTCAGGCAACAAACCGTTTAAACTAACTGAAACCAAGTTCTTTAACCCATACTCTACAAAAAATTCATTGTGTGGGACTTTTTGGGCCAAGGCTTGACCGACAAGGATTGGGCCACTAAAGTTGTGCTCCTACAATAAGTTTATAGATTATATAGTAAATAATATCTGATTGACACAAAATTTGACATGTGTATTAAGAGTATAAATAACATACAAGTCAACAGTTAGATTTTCAAAATATGTAGTGATGTTAATCTTATTGAGTAAGATTGTAGCCTTAGGCTACAACCAATTTTGTAGCTAAACTTTGTCCTTATTTTATTATGTTATTTATATTATTTTGTTGTGTTGAAAGCTAAAATAAAATCACTGGATGTTTTGTAAAATGAGATGGTAAAATAGATAAAGTAACTTTTTGTGGTGCTAAATTACTACATTTATAGCTCCACCAACGTGCATGCTCGCAAAAAGTGGCTTTACGCACCACAGAACCAATCAGTTGATTTCTGTCACTTTTATGTTTGAAGAGTTGATTTTTGTAGCTTTTCTAGGAGATTCTAGGCTTTTGCCCCTATTGAGCAAAATATTTGGCAATATGTCCCTATTTCCAAACTATATAAGGGCGTGCCCCTATTTCGATACTTGAACACCCAATAATCGAGGTATTTAAGGAACTCGACTATTGTAAAGCTAAGTTCTTGGTAGGTTCTTGCCACGGTGGCAATCCAATGTGGCTTTTGGGCAATAAAATATTCCTGCGTAATTGTTTAGAACTAGGCAATGTAGAAACCGAGTTATGCAGAATAAATTGGAATTTTGAATGTAACGTCTCCAAAACAGTTTGTCTCCCTTCCTCAGTCTGATCAGTAGCCACCCTTAATCCATTCTGTCTCCCTCCCTTAGTCTGTTCTGAGTAGACAAAGCCAAGTTCACATCTTCAAGTTCTCTTATTTCTACCCGTAGGCTGAAGCTCAACGCAAACCCACACCCAAAACTCTCACCATAACCCTCACCATAGCTGAAGGTCAACCCAATCCATCTTCAGAGTTAAAAGATTAGAAACATATTAAGGTAATTTGTAAATGCTGAGTTCAATTTTTTCCCTTTGCATTTAATCTAAGTTAATTGTGGCTTGTGCATGTACTTTGATTTGAGTGTGGCTTCTTAAGTTTTTCTTTGTTAGATTTTTCTCTATTCATTATTATTGTTGTTGTTTGAGCTTTGTTGGGTTTGGTTTTGAATTGGGTTTTGATGCATAACTAGGGCACAAATTCAAGTAAAATACAGTTGGCATGACAATGGTGTTCATTATTAGGGAAAATTGCTTTTTAATTCATATAGTTTGAAGCTATATCAAATCAAAATCTATAATTTCAACAGAAATTTAAAAAAAAAAAAAAAAAAAAAAAATCTAATCTTTACCCTAGAACTATATCGTATTTGGGCTTTAATATGGATTGTGGGTCTAATTTGTTCTCCTAAAGTAGGAGCTTTAAAATATAATTTTTCCACATACTTATAATAAACTAACCAGAGACTCAATAAAGCTATAGACATATCATATGGCAGGAAATGTGAATTGTGTCTCAATTACGTTTCTTGATTTCTCTAACAAAAGGTATAGCTAGCCTGAATTTTATAATTTAAAAAATAATATTCATCTTGAAAGCTAGCTAGAGATTTCACTTTCATGACCCGACTTTGTGGATGCTATTGACAATGGGATTACATTTTAGATAGTATTTACTCCACACTCCATCCAAGTTTCTTATTATGAATCTTGAAAGACTGAATTTTAATGCAAAATGTTGTGAGGTGGGTTTGTGAGAGACTAAATTTTATTGCAAAATGTTGTGTATGTAGTAGAACTCATTTTTTTTTTTTTTTTTAGGAAAGTAGTAGAACTCTTTTGTGAAGGAAAATGCTAAAGGTGATGCAAGTTTTACTACATAAAGCTTACAAACTAATGAGTCAATGAATGTGATTAGTGGGTTTCAATGACCTCTTAACTAAACATTTGAATTGTCTCTTTATGACTGGTGACATATCAATTTGTTAGTTCAATGTAGTAAAACTTGTAGTATTTGTAGCAATACTCGTTTGTAAATAATTATAGAGAAAAACCTAATTTCACAACTTGCTGACTTGTGTAACTGTGAGTGATGGACACATTTTGCCCATGTAGACCCACCACTTGCTATCACATAAGGCAACAAGTTGTGAAATTGGATGTGAGGATGGATGTGTCCATAGGAGAACTGATATTTTGAATTTGGTTCACGCAAAAGCTATGGCTACATGTGTACTCATTCTTGATTTAGTTGATTAGCCTGTGTATGATGATTAACGGTTTGGAATTAAGTAAGCCTTCTTAAATAGACATAGAGAGTAGAGGGCATTAATGACTTATTTGGGAGTTCATTCGAAGAAAAAATAAGGTTTGAGTTGGGTGGTTTGATGTAGGCTTTACTAGTGCTATATATATTTAATCATCAGTGAGTGATGTCAAAAGACAAGGTTGTTGAATTGAGGTTGACTATGATTGTGGAATTTGAAGTATATTTTGTGGTTCAAGAATATTTTTAGGTTTAAACTCTAGTGCTTTTTCTTTTTTTAAATGTAAACCTATTTTGTAAAGGTAAGTACAATGCACACAACCATATGGGATTCAAACTTTGAGTTTAAAAGTTAAGGTCTTTTCCCTTATATTAAAGATATAGCTACATATGTACTCACTCTTGAGTTAGTTGAGACTCAAAAAAAATGGGTTTGGGGGGGGGGGGGGGGTGTAATTATGAGCTAAACTTACATTGCATTGCCTACCAATCACCTTTCCTTGTCTCCGTACAAGTGTACAACCTATTTTACGACCTTTTTATTTGTTTATAAAGCACATGGATTTGGGTTGTATGATTATAATCTAGCTCTGATAAAGTCATGAGTAAAACATTCATTGTAGTGGACTTTATTGGTTTTAGTTTAGTCCTGGTGTTGATCTGCGGGAATTCAACCTGAATTGTTGTTATCTTTTACCTGAATCTTAAGTATGTCTATCTTCTTGATATATGTAATGGTTTTGATAGTTTAAAAACATAATTTCTATAGTAAGTTTCCCCTCCAAATTTCATGGTGATTGGTTCTGAAGGAAAGTTTAAACTTTTTGAAATTCTGTTCTGCCAGATTTGAACCTCATGCATGTTCAATTTTAACAGTGTGAGCATGGCTTGCTTGGATTGTACTTAATCTCATTTAGATGTCAGAGATCAATTACAATATTCAGTAATGACAAGAATTTCGTAATGATTTAAGTCATGGGAATTATATGATTTCATAATTTTATAGGACTTTTGAACCCTTGTTACATGTTTATAGAGAATACCATGAGTTTGATAAAATACCTTTGTTTGGAATCTTGTCTTGGTTTTTTCTTTTGGCAAAAGGAAGACTGCTTTATAGTGTAATTTCGACTGACAATTCTTGAGACTGGTTGTAGTTGTAAGTCTGACCATTTTAAGGTTCGAATTTAAAAGATTTTTTTTTTTCTATTTATTTATTTATAAAATTGATGATTTTTTTTTTTCTAACTAATTTGAAGAATAAGAGAAATAGAAAAGATTCATTATCCGTAATCTCAAAATTGTTAACTCTTGGACTGTATTCATAAAAATAAATAATAAAAAAAAAACCCAAAAGAAAAGAAAGCAAAGCTCTTGGACTGTTATGGTCACCAATTCAATGTTCATTTGACACATAACTATGCACACACCATCATTTGATGGCACACACCATCATTTGATGGTATAGGTCTCACAATTGTTTAATCCATTTAACTAAGCTCAATATTAATTTGATTATTATTAGTTGCCTCCAAAGCTGTGCTTGTGAGTGAGATGTCCATTACCTACTTCTATGTTTGTCTCCCCTTTTTTCTTGAAAAAACTCCTCACTAGCCACTAACTTACTATGAACCCTTTTCACTTCTTGCTTTATGAAATAAAATATCTTTTAGAATGTGATGTCAAGTACGGAGATACTTAAAGATTAGGGGAAAAAGTATTTTTCCCCTAATATCTTTATCTTTTCAAAAGTTGTTTTCTGTCTAAAGCTGCATGTTAGTTGTTATGATACTTTCAAAGTTAATATGCAAGTTCTATTTTTTTGCAAGTCCTAGCTGTATTGGAAATTATGAATGTTTATAATTGCAAGTCCTAGTTGTATTGTTAATGTCTGCCTGCGATCAATGGTTTATTAACATGATTGCATGTGTGTCAGATATGTAACAACTGCCAAATATGGATCCTGGACCCGTGGTTGACGCAGCAGCCGGCTCATCGATCCACGGCGCTGTGGGAGACGCCTGCTGCTGGTTAGGTACATAGTTGTACTGAACTTCAAACATGTCGAAATCATTTCTTTTTCTTTCTGTAGGGTTCTTTGATTATTTGTAAATAGATGTTGGAAATGGTATCATTTCTCTTTTGATTTAGGTAGAATTTTATTTAATCCAAAGAGAAAATGGTATGAAGCAAAAATAATCATGAAACTTCTAATGCTAAAAAAAATATTAAACATTAGTAGTGGCTAATGAAAAGGTATATTCAAAGTTAGTAGATCTCATTTAAAAGTTATAGTAATCAATTAAAATGAACCCGCTGCCATTATTTTTCCAAATGTGCACACACAAATAGGCGTGGCTACACATAAGACAACTGACTTTGATTCCTAATTCCCTACTCCATTTGACATAGTGAGGCACTTTGCTCATTCATTTCAAAACATAATGCCCATCACCTTAGTGCTAATTTTAAACAATGTCATTAATCTTAAATTGATCCTATATGCTATTGAGCTAGAGTGAATAACCAGTTAACATCGTAACTAACATATTGCAAAATGTTCGTAACTAACCAGTTAGCCTATTGTTTCTTGCATATTATTATTATGTAGCATTCTTATAGTTATTTCGTGTGCACTATCCTAAGACAACTCTCTTTCGTGTGCAGGTAGTGCTAGGCGTGCTAAAGTGCAGACGTCGATCTTGCAAGTTAACCCGGCATGGGCTAGACCCACAAATTGCCCATTATATTGCTAAGGCGGGTTTTGAAGGGTTATTTAAGGTTCCAAACATGGAACTTGATCACGCATTGATCACAGCATTGGTCGAGCATTGGCGTCCGGAGACGCACATGTTCCACTTACCGCATGGAGAGTTGGATATCACCTTACAAGACATCGAGGTGATGCTAGGGGTTCCTGTTGATGGGTTGCCAATGACTGGGAGTGTCAAGCTGGATTGGCCTGTGTTGTGCCATGATTTACTAGGTCATCGTCCTCCAAACCTGGTACCACATCCCCATGAGAACATGTCTATCATTGCTAGGGTGAGGATAAGACTCAGCTGGCTGAAGGAACAATTTAGAGGTCCCCTACCTATGGATGCTACTGACGAGATAGTGTAGCAACATGCGTGCTATCACATACTGGTGTGGTTGGGGTCCATTCTATTTATGGACAAGTCGGCAAATCGAGTGTTGGTGATGCCTCTACAGTTCCTAAACCCAATTAGCGATGCGAAGAGGTATAGTTGGGGCAGTGGAGCATTAGCTTGGCTGTACAAGCACCTATGTAAGGCATCAAAGACGAAGGTGAAGCAGATTGGAAGAGCACTGATGTTGGTGCAGTTGTGGGCATATTCGAGGTTCCCACTTATATGCCCTGTTACGAGGCCGCCACAACCGCCAGTGGAGGTAGGTCCCCTTGCCAGGAGGTATGTTATTTGATTACTTTGATACAATTGTCATGCCATTTGTCATTCACCATGCATGTGTCTATAGTTGACTTTAATAATAAATCCATGTTGGCACTAATCTTGTTTAGCACATGATAGGTTTTGATTGAGATATGACCTTCTTTATTTTGTGAAAAATATATTATAATTTATAATATATTATAATTCTAGAAAAATACTGCTTACATTAGTAAATCTTTTATTTTCGCTCATTTTGTCAAGATATCACGCTGAGTAGAGTCCTAGCTTGTAGCCTAGTAACATAATTGGCGCATCATGGGCCAATATTTTCAAGAACCTTGAGTCAAACAAAAGGGAAATTCAAGAGAATTGTGTATCAAAACACACGCATAAAATTCAAGCTATGTTCCTGACTTTTTGATTTTTGACATTTTCTTTGGGCTTTTGCTTGAAAATAACAGTCATTTATTTATTTATTTTTTCTTCTTGTCTTTTCCTATCTATATATTACTAAAAGATGAAGCGTAGCATTTAATGCTGCTGCTCTCACATTGCGCCACATCAGTTGCCACATCGTTTAAAATATATATATATATATATATATAATTTGTCCTACAATTTTAAAATAGTTTTTACAATTTTCAGCCATATAAATGCAGTCCACTACTTATTTATTTACTTCCACTATCACCCTATAACAAATCCAGCCCACTACTTATTTATTTACCTCCACTATCACCTCATAATAAATCAGTATAATTAATCCAACTCACCTCTTATTTATTTAGTTCCACTATCAAGCCCATCCCAAAACCTTTTCAGTTTACCTTTTGTGTGAGCCTTTTCAGCTAAAAAACGAAAATGTTGAAGCCTTTCAAGCTTTAGGGTTTTTTTTTTTCCCCAATTTTCTTATAATTATTTTTAACATTTATTTTTTTAATATTTACACTTCTCCAACCTTTCTCTCTCCCTTACCATTTCATCTCTCCACCACTTCTTCAATCTTTCTCCCTCCCTTACCTTTTCATCTCCCCACTACCCTCTATATTAATATCATTCTTCCTCTTTCCCTTTATCTTCCTTTATTTTTGTCTCTTCTTATTCACACCCTCTTACTATAAATTTATCACTATCTCTTCTATTCTATGCATAGTTTTCCCTCACACAAAAAATGGTTCTCTCTCTCTCTCTCTCTCTCTCTCTCTCTCTCTCTCTCTAAATTTTTTGGTGGATTTTATTTTTATTTTTCTTGCATCTCTACTTTAGGTTGATAATTTTTTATATTCTTTAAAACTTTATTTTGGGTTAATACGATTTAGTTTTTTTTTTTAAATTGTTGTTGTTGTTTTTTTTTTTTTATTTTTTTTTTTTATATTCTCTTTGATTGTTAAATGTTATCCTATTGCGTTCTAAAAAATTAAATATAGCATATAAAAATATAATGTTATTCTATTACATAGCATGATTTGGATAATTTGGTATTTATTCTATTACATAGCATGATTTTTTATAGTGCTTAATTTAGATGTTAAGCTATGAGGCTTTACTAATTTTTGTTTATTTTCTAATCCTTTGTGGTGGATAAAGTACTCTTAATAGTTGTATTAGAAGTACTCTATAATACCATTCATTTGAAGAAAAGTAAAGGTTAGCCAAACGAAAATAATCGAATATGTGACAAATTTTAACTTTTGCAATTTTATTTTAATTATTATTATTTTATAACAATGCATGTATAGAAATTTAATTCTTAGCTTTTGCTAATAATTTTTTATTTGATAATATATTTTGGGTGGCCGAAATTATAATTTCTACAAAGAAAATAACCTTAATAGATTATTAAAAACAAAATTTTATCCTAATATTGGTTCAATTAATCAGTGTTAAATTTTTTTTTTTTTTTTTAGTTTACGGTTTTTTGGTGTTTTGGATTGTTCCTATATTAGATTTATAATTGTTCCTATAATAAATAAAAATATAATTATGAAATACATTACTCATTATTAGATTAGTTTAAATTGTAAAAAAAAAAAATTAATAAAACCACCATAAAAATAATTATCACGCGCAATGCGCAGGTTCGCGGCTAGTTATACTAATAATAAAAGATATTTGTCTTTTCTTCTTTCGGTGCTGTAACAAAAATTAATGAGGAATAGGTATGAGAATAGGCTCTTGTCTAGTAATTGATACAAGTGCTTCTCCTAATCATAGATGAATATATAATTGAACAGTAGCAAAAAGAAACAACATCCTTTACAAATAATAGCATATAAAATAGAAATTAAACAGTGAGTTCAGCTTCATCCACAAAGAAACGTGAAAGGAAACACAGTAGTAACTAGAAGAGAAGGGATGCAAAATGATGACACTCCACCAAAAAAATAAGAAAAAGAAACCAAAGATCAATACTAAAATCTCATATACATATCCTCATAGTTAAATGATTGGTTGGTATTCTATTTGGAAAACAATAATAAGAATAAACTGTAGAGATATGTCATTATTGTAGTAGCCCTAATTAATTGTATATAAAATGGAAAAGAAAAATTACAAACCACAAAGATGGATGAAACTTTTTTTTTTTTTTTTACCTCTTCTTCTTTTTATTTTTTTTTCTTAATTACTTACCTATTAGAAATGGGATTTGGACCACTTGGATCTTCATGTTCACTTGCATTGAAGATCTTGTCTTGCCATGGCAACGGTGATTTACTAGCTTGGTACCTTCCTTTCCTTCTACTTGGTGAAGGAACATGGATAGCATTGGCTGTAGTTGATTCACTTTTGTATGTTGAATTGGTCTTGGACTTGCCAACCCCAAGTGTTCTTGAAGTGAACTCCATGTTGTTTCTCTTCATGGATCCATATCTAGAGGCAACAAGTGGTGAAAACCTAAGGTTTTTGTCAGCCAACGTGGTATTAGAGACAAGTAACAATAGAAAGAAGAAGAGGGTCATAGAAGTAAGATAGGGAGAGACTGCATCACTAGCCATGCAAAATGAAAGAAATACATAAAATCATTCAAGTCTGGGTCTTAAGGGATAAGCATCTAGATAGGAATCACTTGGTACTTTGTCAAGGGTTGGCCTATGTGAAAGCTTAGAGCTGAAGATGGTAAAGAGAGATGATATTATCTTGAGAGTGATACCTTGTAGGGTTTATTATAAGAATTCAAATGAATGAGAGAGAGAGCCTTCAAAAAATAAAAAGAGGAAAGCAAGGGGGCTGTGAAGTGCTTTAACAAATTGGATTGCTTTATCAATGTCCTGTGGTGGTTAAAGTGAGAAATAAATGAGAGTGAATGTGTTTGTGTTTGTGTGAGAGAGAAAGAGAGAGAGGGCTTTGGTTGGTCTTATTTGACCTTTATGATAGTGAGCACACCCTTGGAAGCAACCAGTGCCGGCTGAATAGTGGAGCAAGAGAGGCGGTCGCCTAAGGCTCCAAGGAAAAAAAAAGCCCCCAAATTTTAATCAATAGGGTTATTTATAATCAATAAATAAAATAATATTTTTTTACCAGATAAAAATAAATAAAAAATAGAAAAAAATGCAACGTCCACAAATATTTTTACAACATTTTTACAATTATGCTAAGTAGCAGGTTGTTACAACCTGTCATTGATGGCAAAAAAATAATTATAGTGATATTTTCAAAGAGAGAGAGAGAGAGAGAGAGAGAAAAAAAAAAAAAACAACTTAAAACCTAGGATTTGTTGTAAAAAAATATTGTGAATGTTGTACTTTTAAAAAAAATAAGAATAATAATAAGAGTTTAGTTAGCAAACTTTTACTAGTTTTCGTCTAAGTCCACCACTAATACTACTATTTTACTTACTATTATCAATCTACCATATCAATAAGTATGAAAAATTTTGTCAAATTTTTTATGTTTATAAAATTTCTAAAAAAAAAAAATTCTACATAGTTTATGTTAATTAATAGTAATTTTGCATCTAAAACAAGATAATCAATTTTCGCCTTAGGCCCCTAAGTACATCAAGCCGCTCCTGGAAGCAACCTATAGTCCCCTAAGAGGAGGACCAAGTAGAGCCCACAATACAAAATGGGCGAATGCAATAGACAAATATAAGGAGTCAAAATAAAATCTTGGACTTCAACCAAGAAAGAACAACAATCCAAGGAGATTCTAGGCTTTTGCCCCTATTAAGCAAATAACATATATATAAGTGAAATATCTTTTGCTAAGCATTTTACTCTTATGGCAGCATTGTTGTTTGATATTAACTAATGAGCATTATTCGAAATTGTATGTTTACTAGATAGAAGGGGCTGAAGAGCACGATAGAGCATGCCACACATGTGCTAGCTGCGTATCATGCGTCACTGTCAAGTATACGGGCACATCAGGTATTCTACCTCTTCATGTCATGAGGATATAGGTCTCCCTAGTTTTGTTTTTCACTTGGTAGGGTTGTCAACTACTACATGTGTATAGTTAATAATGTATTTGAAATTTTTTTTGTTGACCGTTCATTCAGCTTGTTTGGGAGCCGTATTGGGATGTCCTAGACTCACTGCCCCCATATTGCACTGCCAGCTGACATATATGGAGGGCCATTGTGTTGTTGATCTATTTTTGGATAGTAGAGGATCATCATCCTGAACGTGTCTTTTGTTAGTTTGGGATGAAACAAGCGCCACTGGATCTTGTGGATACGTTGGTTGATCTCCACAGAATCTCCCTCCAAGGTAAACTAGAGAGGGATTGGGTGCAAGAACATGCTATCTACATTGATCGATGGGCATAGAGGGGAACATCTTGCCAATGCATCGACATTGGATGGGTACATGACATGCCTTGCTGCTTACATGGAGTCGTACTGAAGGATGACCAAATGGTACATTATGCAAGAGTCAGCTTATTGGGAAATCCTAGTGAGGTAACAATTCGATGCTTCTTTTATGGATTGATAATATATGTGTGTTGTTGCATGCATTCTGAAAATTAAGTTTTGTGGAGCCATTGAATCAATATTTTGACATTCATTCTAGGGAACATTTCATTTCTTGCCACTAGATATGCATTTTCCACTACCAATATGTACTGGTGTGCCATTTCAATAGCAGCGCTATATATGAATAAGCTCATCATGTATAATCTATTTCCAAATCGGTCATGAATTACCAATCATATGATTTGCACTTAAATCTTTATACTTTCTCATTTCTTAAAGGCATTGTTTTGCACAACACTAAAGTAACTAGAAAAGTTTTAACATGACTCCTTTATTTCACAGGTTGAGTCTAATGTTACAGCATTATTGCAATGCGAACCAGGTTCCCAAATGTACAACCACCTGATACATACGTTAGATGTTGTTAGAGAGTTGAGCCAAGTGGCATTGGAGAACACACGTGTAGTGAGTGCGACGAGCACACAGGCCACGGGCCATGGCAGGCGAGGTGGTGGGTCAAGAAGGCATGGAGGCACTAGAGGTCATAGAGGTGGTCGTGGGCCTGCGCTTGCGCCCGTATGTAGTTATGAGGATGAGGATGAGTCAGGTAACTACCACCTCTAATACCTCCAATTCTTACTGACTTCCAATTCTAGTACTTTCAGTTGTAATTTATTCAGAGGACGTATTATAGTAGTGAAGTATATTTTCATCACAGCCACACATGATATCCCATTCTACTGATTTCACAAATTTCAATGGCTCAACACCACTCTATTACCAAAACTGAAACGATTCTCACTTATCCTAGATCAAATTGATTCAATCCCTTGTTGTCATCTTAATAAATACAATTGTTTTTGTACAGATGATGAGGCGTTGGAGGGCAATTGAGACATGTACATGGATGGCGCCAGGTTATCGCAATGCGCGCCTGACACTGCTGCTGGGCCATCCCACCCCATTGGCCATGACGATAGTGTAGAACACACATCCCATGCTCAAGCCGGCCCTCGGTTGCCACCACCCACTCGGCTATCTCCCCCATTGTTCAGCGGCTCTACCCACGAGGGTGGTTGTATATTTGTACCTACACCTGGCCAACCGACCCCACCTGTAGTTCAGGCTGAGCCCACCCAGGAACCATCACTTCCTAACCCTGGCGAACCGGCTGCACAAATTGATCAGATACAGAGTGAAAATATTGAGTTGGTACATGGGTTGCGAAAATCACTCCTCACTGACATACATCCCCCTGGTTCAAGGACTAGTGACAGTAAATACCATGCATTCCCTACGAACTCCTTCCAAATTTATTTAATTAAACAAAAGGATGAGAAGCATGCATGCATGCATTTATGTGAAAGGGAAAATGACCCATTGTACATGTATATATAACGCAGTTGTTGAGATTCTCTTCATTTAGACTTCCATCCCACCAAACATTGCATTAATGTCAAGCTAATAGTTCATTTAGATATGCCAATGGACTAAATGCATATAATAATATCAATAACTATGAATTAATTGTGAACGAGTACGGTTGTGTATATGGTTATTTTTTCACAAATTTTACTCTATAAAAACTACTTTTATTCCAAACAATAATGGGCTATAATAATAATAATAATAATAATAATATACATACACATACACATACACGTACACATTACAAAACATGGTCTATCCCTCTCTTTAAACTGCATTCAAGTAATATGCTTTGCTTTCAATTTCAGGTAAGACGAGACCAGCCAAGGCAGCTGTGAGGAAACGAAAAGATCGTTGAGCTGTTGGTGTGGAGATGGTATTGAGATTCCAAAAACTCCAAGTTCTTCTTAAGCTTGAACCTTGATCTTTTCTAGGACTTGAAATAGACTTCAAATACACTCAAGCCACACTAAAAAACTCATAATATTTATGATTGTTCATGATTTACCAACCTAATCTCATGGACTCAACAAATATATTTGGTTAATTCTCCAAAATGATATTTTAGTTCAATAGTTTATAATTGGCACAAAAGTTTTTCCACATATTTTCCTTTTGCTGGTATTGCTTAATTCTAAGTTATTCTTTGTTCATTTCACAAATTTTATTTGATCTTTCTATAATCCAGTGAGAATAGACAAGCTCAATCTTGTTGACACCCTTTTAACCATAAGCTGTTTGTTGAAACTTGACATTAAATGTTGCAAAAATGTAGGTGTTTTTTGTGTCTCTAATTTATTTAATGGGAAGTTCTAGTCATTTAATTGACTAGTGTGAAATCGAAACTTGGTCTATTTCCTTGTTTTCAAATTTATTGAATTTTTACACTTTTTATGGTGTTTAAAAGGAAAGTTAAATTATAGATCTATGCATATTATTCTTGGCTTGAGAATAGGAAAACAAAAATAGCTATATAGAAATTTATACAACTTGAACAACCTGAACATAGGGAACTTAAATGGAGGGGGGGAGCGGTAAGTGTTATGAGCCATGAAAGGCATACAAACTACTGGAGTTTCTATATATTTCTTCTTCTTCTTCTTCTTCTTAGTAAAAATGACAAAAATATTTACAAAATATGTACAAAATGGTAAAACTGACAGATACGGATAGACATCAACCCAGCATCATTGTTATTATTATTATTATTATTATTATTTTGTTTGGATGAGCGGTGGGGTAATGGATTGAGTTTGTCCCTTAATTCAAGGACTGTTGATAAGAGTAGAATTGGAGTAGAGCAAATAAGATTCCTAGTTTTTGGGAGAGTTAAGTTATTTAGATTGTTTCATTTATTTGAGTTATCTTTTATTCTATTCGATTATATCAGCTTGTAAACTGCACTGTATTTATGTAGTGAGACTTGAATAAGAAAGCAAGCAAATTAAATCGCAAATGGTCTTTTCTTTCTCATGTTCTGGGAGGTTAGTCACCTCTAATCTGACTAACTTAATTCAATAAACACCCTACATAACTAACAAAGAAATTAGAAATCCTTTATCCTTTACATATAGTCAACTTCTGCAAAACCATGTTTTTTGTTTTCTTCTTTGCCTAATTCTGTATTATTAACGTTTTGAGACATCAAAAAATGGAATTAAAAGTAGTGATTATTCCATTAATGAAAAAAAATAACGAAACTGAAAATTTAGAGCAAGGCAAGTCAGTGTTTGATACAATACTGGAAGAAACTAGACAAATCAGTGTTTGATCACTTTGGTTGCTGGTGGCTGATGTGCACTCGGGGTTGAGATCAAAAGGATCTAAACATGAGGATATGGTTGCTGCCTTGCTGGGAACCTGGGGTGGCTTTTTTGGGTTTTGGACAAGAGTTAACTCTGGTTACAAAATTTGAATTTGCTATTTGGTTAGGTTAAAGCTTTTAAATGAGGTGGAATGTTATAGGCCTTTGATTGTTTTTAGGCAGATCCTAACCCTTAACTGGACACTCTCCGTTTTAAATAGAAATGGAGAGGGTCCGGATCCCTTAAAAACATTAATCTTGCTCTCTACTTCTCCAGCACTAAATTTGTTAAAAACTTGGCATAGAACGAAACAATTGAAGAGAACTTTATTAACCTTCTCGCTGACAGATTAGCAAGTTTGCCCTCTGAATTGGAAGGTCATTAAGATGGCAGCTTCATATAGAGCTTGAATGAGAAGGTTTCTCCACATGGCCTTAGTGATAAGTGGTTCACTTGGTTTAAATTCACAGCCTTTCCATTAGTTTTTCAGTTGGTGGTTCGTCAATAATCCAAGGCCACCAAAAAGAGCCACAATACAGTTTGTCCACAACAATTGGATGGTTGTAATTGGAGAAGATCCACAAAACATTGTTGTGATAGAATTATCAATAGCCCAGCTATATTCATAGTAAGCTCAAGCTGGATATACTTCTAATATTGTGATAAGTACACCTTCCACACCTTATAGTTTATTTTATTTGTACCTTCCTTATTGAGAAAATTATTAGGTCCCTATGACATAGTGCTCTATTTTTCCTATGTTTTTTTTTTTTTTTTTTTCTTTTTCTCATACATGTATGTATATTTGGTGGCCATTATCTCCTCTCTCTTACCTTTTCTGAGTCCCTGTTAGTGTTTGTATACCAATTATGTATGTGTTTTTCTTGGGGGGGGGGGGGGGGGGGGGGGGGAGGTTGTTAACGTGTGAATTTGAATGTTTTGAAACCATTGCATGCTTTCTGAAGGATTTATATAGAGCAGGGGTGAGGTGAAAGAATGGTAATTTGGATTAAATAAAGAGGAAAAAGAGTTTGTGTGGTTCTCCCCCATAGAAGTCGAGAGAAATTTTGTCTGGAGGCTTATTGGCAAAGTAGTTATGCAACAAAGGCAAATGATTTTCCCTAGGAAGTTTCAGGTTTTAATTCTGGTGCCTAAATTAAGCTTAGAAGGATTCTTAAGAAGAGACAAAAATAATTTGGCTTGTTCTGTCTTGCTTATTATGGAACTCATTTTAGATGTAGGGTTTTAGTATAGATTACTATAGTGTTGTATCTTTGCAACTAACTTTTGAGAAGGGATGCAATTTTGTTGTTATGTGTGATATGGGTGCTTATATCTATGCAATGAAGGATCTGTAAGAGTCCCACTGGTCACTTTTAAGACATGAAAAAAAAAAAAAAAAAAAAGAAGAGTAACATATAATCTGTCTTAACTATGTTTTCGCTTGACCATGATCTTGCTGGTCATTTTATTTTATCGTCATGATTAAGGCGAAAATGGCCAACTGGCCTTAAAAACGAAACTATCTAGTTAGTAGGCTCTCTTTATAAACATATTTCATTTATAGCATCTCGAGTCTTAAAGACTCGATTTTGAAGCCCAAAATCGAGTCTTTAAGGCTCGGTTTGTATGCTTGACCACGTCTGATGTGGCAGAGTTGCCATCTGGCATTGACATGGAAATCGAGTCTCTTAGACTCGATTTCTAACCCCTATATATAACGCCAGAGCATCAGAGGAGGAAAAACCCAGAGAAAAAAAAAAAAGAAAAAAGAAAAAAAAAGAAAAGAAAACCAGAAACAGAGAGGAAGAGAAGATCGAGATCGGAGACCCAGGCGCGTGCGGCATGACCAGAAACTGACCAGCGACCCAGGCGCCCAGGGGCTCGCGCCGGCCAGCGTCGAGCGCGGCCAAGGGCTCGCGCGGCCTGGGGCTCGCGTGGCCTGGGTCGCGCGCGGCCTGGGGCTCGCGCGGCCTGGGTCGTGCGCGACCTGAGGCTCGCGCGCGGCCTGGGGCTCGCGCGAGCCTAGGTCGCGCACGGCCTGAGTCTCGCGCGAGCCCCAGGCAGGCTCGCGCGCGGCCTGGGGCTCGCACGAGTCAGGCCGCGCGCGACCTGGGGCTCACGCGAGCCTGGGTCGCACACGGCCTGAGTCTCGTGCGAGCCCCAGGCAGGCTTGCGCACGGCCTGAGTCTCGCGCGAGCCCCTGGCCGCGCTGGTGAGGTTTGGCAGTGAGGTTCTCTGTTTCTCTCCCTCTGATCTGATCTGAGTAGCTGTGTGTTTCTCTTTCTCTCCCTCTGATCTGATCTGCGTTTGGGTATTTTGGCATGTAGAGACTTAGAAATTTTTTTAAAAAATTTTGGGATTGAAATCGAGTCTTTAAGACTCGATTTCCGGTTGGAATATACTTGGAAATCGAGTCTAAGAGACTCGATTTCCATGTCAATGCCAGATGGCAACTCTGCCACATCAGACGTGGTCAAGCATACAAACCGAGCCTTAAAGACTCGATTTTGAAGCCCAAAATCGAGTCTTTAAGACTCGAGATGCTATAAATGAAATATGTTTATAAAGAGAGCCTACTAACCAGATAGTTTCGTTTTTAAGGCCAGTTGGCCATTTTCGCCTCATGATTAATGTTGTTCACTTGTTCTTATTTGTGCTGAGCAGTTGGTGGTGCAGGTCTTGGTGGTGGTCTAGGGATTTCATGTATACCCCCTTTGTATTATGAGATTTTAAACCTAGTTTTGCCAATCTAAGGAAATAAAAAGGGTTTCAAACCTAGGTGAGTCATTGGCCGTATAGTATGCATATTTGATTATGATGTAAATTGTTTATGTTACCTATGTTTTTAACTTGAAAAGGAATAGAAGTAAAGTAAGAAAGTTTTGTGGGAATTTGATTCTATGTATATGTCAACTTGGTTGTATTGATGTTAGAAGAAACAAATAGTTCATTGATGTGTACTTATCAAAAAAAAAAAAAAAAAACTGAAGTCTGGAAGTAAAATGCAGGGCATGTAAGCCTTCTTTGTTGCTTTCTTCTTATTTATTGGGATATAAGACAGTCAAATTTTAACTCTTCTCATATAATCTTTAGGAGAAAATTTTTATTTACACAATGTGATGAGGTTTCTCCTCCTTCTAGTAGAACTTCTTGCTATTAGAAAAATATGAAAAGTAAAAACTATAAAATTGTAATGTTAAGAAAATGTAAAGATGAGAAATGAAACAGATTGGAACTCTTTTTTGGGTGTTACCACTCACTAGTTAGACATCCTCAAACAACTGTTGTGTCTCACTTATCAAAGTCAAATTGTATTTCAAGGCATTACAGATTGATTTGAAAAATAAAAAATAAAGAAGAAGACTCAATTTAGAAGTTTGAGTCAATATGTTTTGTTTGATATACAATGTTATGCAAAGGTGCTGGAAATTGCATTATGTTCTTATTCCTCAAGTCTAGTTAGAAATTACTATATCCCTCTCTAAGCAATGCTGAATGAGAAATTGGCCAACTAAATATTTGGGTGTTTGTAGGCTGTGCTTTCTTGAATCACTCAAGTCACATCATCTTATTCTTGACTTATCTTGCATGATATGTCATAGAAAAGCTGTGATTAATTGTCTTTTTGTTTTAATTTCCTGACTGGAATTGTTATAAGTGTTATCTTTTGTGCAATGATCAAATGTTTTGCTCGCTGTTAAAATATTTCATTTTTTATGTTCTCAAATGAATTTCAAACAGAAAGCAAGGAAGATGGCAAATACATTTTTTGGCAGCCAGTGCTGTTGGAAGCATATCTTGCCATCAAACATCATTTTCTCTCTTGGAAAAAGAAAAAATAGGATGCAATATCTATGTTGCCCTTTTCTCTGTTTGAGGAACAAGTTATATAAAATATATAAATTATAAATTTAATTCATAATTTAGAATATTTGCTACATTCAAATTTTCAAATAGCATGCTAAGTTGAGAATTAATCTGCGCCATCTTATTTTTTTTTACTTCTAAATGTGGGGAAAATGAGTTTTGTCAATGTTACTGAGTGGTTGCTTCATGCTAGTAATGGCTCAGACCTGATGGTATATAAATATAAACTATCCAAGTATTGGGTAGTGTAGAACCTAGCTAATTTGGGGCATGATGTTAGCATTCTGATTACTTAGCTACTCCAAATTCGAAGTTTGTACTGAGTACTTCAAAATGGTTCCCATTAGGATCGCCTAAAGTTGGGGATCATATTGGGTTCATAAGTGCTTCTTGCTTTCAGCTTTCTGCTAGGTATATAGATTAAAATTAATCTGCTTTATTTCATTTCTACTTTAATTGAGATGAAGGGGTCAAATTCCATCCTGATCCTGATTTCAGCATAGCATGGGGGCCAATACTGGTCACCTCATTAATGATTTTTAGGTTTGCCCCATGAAGAAATGCCCCGTGTTATTGTGAGTCGGGATGGATGCAAGTGAACAAGTCTTGAGCATGAGATGTTGTACGGTTTCTCCATTGACCAGGAGAGAAGAAATGTAACTGTCTGGAAACCAATCCCTCTTTCCAGATGGAAAAATTTTAGGAATAAGAAAAGGAGACCTAGTGATTTGAGAGAGAGAGAGAGAGTGTATGTGTGTGTGTGTGTTATCAGAATGCTGTAGGGTTGCCATCATATCTCTGGTTCTTGTTCCTGTCATTAAGATGTTATTGGAGAAGATCCACAAAACATTGTTATGGTAGAATTATCAATAGCCCAGCTATATTCATAGTAAGCTCAAGCTGGATATACTTCCTAATATTGTGATAAGTACACCTTCCACACCTTATAGTTTATTTTATTTGTACCTTATTGAGAAAATTATTAGGTCCCTATGACATAGTGCTCTATTTTTCCTATGTTTATTTTTTTCTTTTTCTCATACATGTATTTATATTTGGTGGCATATTTGCAGGTTTCTGTAGCTGCTGATGATGGTTTTCAATCCTTGAAAACCACCATATTGGAGACTTTTTGAATTATATTTTTGCAGAGCATGTCTTACTTGCCAAGCTACTCGAAATTTTTGGATAATTTTTTGCACAGCTAATAGACAATATATTGCACATACAAACGACAGCTAATGGACAACAACATATTGGACACTTTGTTGGAAATAATATCTACCAATTTCTGTAACTAATGAAGCTCGGCACATATTAGGTTCTATACACAGATGTTTGAATAGCTTCTACTAAGGCACTATGATATATGTAAAATGACAAATATCTTTAAATGCAATGGAAATGCACATTTCTATATGTTAAGATCCATATGTGCATAACTGCATATTAGGTAATGAAAAAGTTTGGCAAATGCCTTTTTTGTTTCATTGCTAGGTGGTGTTCATTTCTGGATTTTCTATTTCAAGATGGCTTTATTTCATGCTGCAAAATCATAACAAGCAGGAGGTATATTACATAAGCGTTATGACTTTTCAAATTGCCCGTTATATTCGTAACTTCTTCAGAACAAGTGTATTTTATTGAGCTAAGTATAAGCGTACAAGATCCTATGTTCACACGTAATAGCAATTTGTGCTAAGTATAAGCACTATGCGCAGCAGTTTATTGATCCTTGCTATAGCATGACTCAACGGTACCATAACTATGAACCGGTATTCCAATAGTTGAAAGACAGATTAGCATGGCCGGATTCGGAAGAAACTAGACTAGTGAGGCCCAACCTGCGATTGATCCAGAACAAAGGTTGCCCTGTATCCACACGAATCAGTAATGATAGGGAGTTGCTGACCTCCCTATGGATCGAGAATGGACTGAAGTCAAGATGTGGGTTGTGTCGCCAAGAGGGGCACAACCGTAGAACATGTCCTACTCAAAATGCGGAGTCAACGAGTGGTGGAGCTGCATCATAGGTAAAGCTTTCATTTCTTAACAACTTTTGTCATATAAATCATTGCATGACTATTAACAACTCAGTAGTAGTAAATTGTTCTCTATTGCCATAGTAAGTATTAGGAATAAAATGACATGAATTTTTGGTTTGAAGATGAAACACACGTTGGTGTTCATGCATGGATAGGCAAATGAGTCCAATTGTTATTTAAATATGATGCTTACTGGAGAATCATTAAATGAGGTTGTTCAATAGTTTTGTCAGATCCTTCATCGTAAGTCATGAATCTGAGCGTTGTTGTGGCTATGTTGCTTGTTAATAACTTATATAGGTCCACGAAACCTAACATATTTGAACTTTTTACAATAGGTACGGTAGCCAAGGTGGAGCAAACATAACGGACGTATGTTGCACAACCAGGATGATCCCCACTGCCTGAGGAAGCACCCGAACCACACCAGTTGAACGGGCACATGACGAGAAGACGGTGTTATATGACATTTTTTGCTTGGAAGTTGATACTAAGTTATGTACTTTGTTATGTACTTATGTGGTCATGCACTTATGTGGTCATGCACTTTGTTAATGGCATTAATGTTATGTACTTTGGAGGTTTCATTAAGCTGGTTAAGCGAACAATTCAGTTACATGCAAATTGGAGTTATTACAAGCAGTGCCTTATGTTTAGTATGATTTCCAGTTTCTACAACTTGGTGGCAAAAATTATTTATAGCAGGGGAAATCTCAAAAGCAACTATTTATTGTAATGCACAAGTATTTCATGAAAATTCTAATAAACATAACATAGCTGGTGTATTGATAAAACTAAGTTACAGCTGACAACAAAAGAAACATGCTTAAAGTAGTGATTGTTGTGGTAGGGTTTTCCACATAACTCGATGGCTCGACTCCCATGTGATCAGTCGAGTCAAAAGTACTTGGTTTTAGAAGTAGCGAGTTCTACTTATGAAACTCGATACCAGTATAGTCGAGTATTGATAACAAATTTCTCCTCTTTTGGATTAGTCGAAACTGGGGTTCGACCCATCAAAAAAATGTGTGAGTGAGGCCAAACTTTTCTGTAAAAATAGATTGGTATTCAACTGGTGTTGGATCGGTCAAGTATTATGAAACTCAACTTTTGTGGTATCGATTTTTGCAATACTCGATCATGGTACTATCAAGTTATGTGGATTCTCCACATTTGGGGTTGTGGTAGACTGTTCAGTGTTATTTCTAGTGTTGGATTGCTGCACTTGACTCCCTACAAAAGCAACAGTTCGATTGCTCTCGATTCCTCAGGCTCGAAAGTGACTTCTCAAGCTCCAAACATCGATCCTCAACTGTAGTAAGACTCTTTTACCTTTGCTTCCCATTCAAATTAACTAAAAATCCTGCATTAATCTCCCTCTAAAAGTTGAAATTTCAAACTATGCAAGTTTGGGGATTTTCATGATTTTGGGTCTTGTGGTCTGAAATGGTTCACAAGTTTTTACGTATGCTTGTTGTTCATATGATTTGTACCCTTTAATTACATAAACATTGCTAATTTGTAAAAGCCCATTGAATTTAGGGTTCGTGTATTCATATGGAATTTGGGGATTTTCATGGGTGTGGGTGTTTTGACGTGAAATATGTAATGGGTTTTTTTGTATAGGTGTTATACACACGTTTTCTACCCTTTAATTGCAAAGAACTCATGATTTTTGAAAAAAGGGAAATTAGGGTTCATGTCTTCATATTGGGAATTTGGGGATTTTGATGAATAGGAGTAGTTTTGATCTAAACTGGTTCATGGGTTGTTGTGTATGCTTGTTGGTGACACGTTCTCTATCGTTTATATTCAAATTTTTCACATTTGGGTATGCATGTTGGTTCATTCGCCAATCTTGTTCTTCATGGAATTTGGTTTTTGTTGAATTGGGTATAATTGCCTGAAATTGACCACCGTCTAAAGTTTGATGGATTTGTAGTCACTAGTTTTACACCCGCTGCACAATGTGCAATGTGGGTTCGCATGTTTTTCAAATAACTTGACTACATGGGTCAATGTTCATATATTTCCAGAAAATAGATCATTTCAATGCATTCATTCATGCCCCAATTGTATCCATGCATCATGTAGCCTTTTTCTCATGCATATGTACATTGTGTTTATGTGTCTCTAACGCAGTTCTGAATATTGGTTTTCTGTTGTACTTTCATTCCGTCTCTGTAGATCCTAGTTATGGCTCCTAAGAAGTCTAAAACCATTAAAACCAAAACCAAAAGAGTGTATACCTCCTCATCTGAGCCTGCAATTGCGTTTGATCAAATAAGGTTTGAAACGGTTACAAACGAGCAAAGGTTTGAAAACTTAATTCAGTATAGGAATATTTTGCTAGAATGACAAATCAATCTAGATGAATTACCTCTTTCTATCCATAGGAATCTACAGTGTAGGAACTAGTTGTCTCTGTGTAAAGATTTACAACCCTCTCCAACTGCCCTGATTAAAGAGTTCTATTCCAATCTCCATATTCATTCTGATGATAATCTGAGTACTTGGATTCAAGATCAAAGTTTTGTCATAACTAAGAATGATGTATCCGATGCCCTTAATGTACCTCGTGTTTGTAGACCTACTTATCCATACTCGGAGCATACTCCTATATCTGATGTTATGACTCTTCTTTGCGAAAGATCAGTGACATAGGGATCTGACCCAAGAATTAACTCGAGTGAGTTAACCAAGCTTAATTATATCTTCTTTACGATAGCTTGTCACAACATCTTCCCCACTCCCATGTCCATACTATTCTTATAAAGAGGTGTTTCTTTTTGTATGCCCTCGTCACTGATGCCTCCATTTGTTTTCCTTCCCTTTTCATTAAAACGCTTGCTGAGGTGCATAGGAGTAAGTGTAAGAAGCATGGTCTATTTTTTCCAATTTTCATCTATATGGTTCTAAACTTTTTACAGTTAGAAAATTTTCCTTCCCTAAAGTTGATCCACATCACAGCCCCTATAGGAGCCGCCTTTCTCAAACAGCAGAGTGCACAAAAGAAGAATGTTGGACCAAGTGTTGGTTCATCAAAAAGACCATGAGTACAGTCCACCGCTGGAGATGTTCATGCTGAGGAGAGTCTTATTGATCCTACAGCTGCTGTTGTTGAAGATAGTGATGATGAGGTACATGTTGATAGCGTAGTTGCAGAGCCCACCGTTCCTCCTCCTCTCTCTCTTCGTGCTATGATGGTGACCTTTATGACAACTCAAGTAGCTCATGGATAGCTTTTAGATGGGCTTATTACTGAGGTTGCTGCTTTGAGAGCGGATTTTTCAAAGTATAGGAGTTCTTTTCCATCTCCTCCACCCTTTGACTCTTGATGATTGCCTTTGGCAATACATAACAGACAAGGGAAGTAGGGATTGTAGCATAGGGGGGAGAGTAGTTTTTGTAGCTTCCGTAGATTATATGAAAGTTATTTAATGTGATTTTTAAGTATTTGTATATTATTATATGTACTCTTCAAGGTTCGCAAACGTGGTTTTAATGTTATGATAATATGACCATATTCACAATGTGTGATGACTTTTATATTGAATGATCATTTTCTTTCTTTTTTTCCTTCAACTAGAATGTGGATAAGGTAACCTCACTGATAACATATGCATATTTGAAGAAAAACTACAGTCATTGAAATGATAACAAAGAGGAACCTACCTCATCAAATGCATTATTGATTAGTTCGGCAATGGCTATACCAAAAAAATAAAAAGAGATCATAAAAGTAGATTAAACAAATACTAGCCTCTGAGCATGCGCGTGCTTAGAGGCTCTTCTATTTTTTGGATAAGGGTTAATTTAGAGTATTTATTATAATTTGCGATTATTACATTTTCCAATCACAAAAAAAAAAAAAAAAAAAAAAAAAAAAACCTAGGGGTAATGAAAAATTATTTCACCGCACATAATACTTATCACACCCCTAGGTGTTTTTTTTCTTTTTTTTTTTGTGATTGGAAAATGTAGTAATTCCAAATTATAATAAATACTCTAAATTAACCCTTACCCAAAAAATAGAAGAGCCTCTGAGCACACATGAGCTCAGAGCAGTTTATGGTTAAAATTATATTAAATTTGCTATACTCAAACACGTATATACTTTTGGATAAACGTTATATAGATTTATTTTAATAATTAATACCTATGTTTCCTGTTTCCTGTCACTGATTATCCAAAAGTATATATGTTTCCAATTCTCCATCCATATCCTTATATTTAGACACTAACATATCTAATTGTCCAAGAAAATAAAAGGCTAAATTTTAGGAAAATTTAAAACATTAAGGTGGGGAATTGGTGTGACCCTTTCCTTATTTAAAAGCTTATCAAAAAAAGAAAAACAACACGTTTAAAAAAATCCCATGTTCTATCCATGTACTATTTAAAAAAAAAATCCCACTGTCTATCCCACGTTTCAAAACTATTTTCTTTTGTAAAAAAAAAAAAAAAAAAAAAAAAAAAAAACTCATGTTTTCCTTTTTTTTTTTTTTTTTAAATTTCTTCTATATTTTGGGTGGAAAAAAAAAAGACTGCTACTATAAAACCACTACTATAATTTCTCCATCCATATCCTTATATTTAGGCACTAACATATCTGACTTTGAAAGAAAATAAAATGCTAAATTTTAGGGAATTGGTGTGACCCTATCTTTATTTAAAAGTTTATCAAAAAAAGAAAAAATACACATTTTAAAAAATCCCACTTACTACACATCCATAACAAAAGTGAAAAAGAGTTTAAATTTCAAATATATTTATTTTACGGTGAAATGATCAATGATGGTTAGCCACATACTACGCATCCATAACAAAAGTTAAAAAGCGATTAAATTTCAAAGATATCAATTACCCTTAAAACTGAGAAAATGTACGTATGTGAGAGACTGCGCCTCCTACCTGTTTTATAGGATGTTGGACCAAACTCACGTGAATGGGTGAAGTCGTGTTATTGCCTCTCAAAATGGAGGTTCGACTAGTTATATTTTCCCCTTTAGATGAAGGGTTTTACAATGGAGTCGCCACTTATTTAATTATTAGAATAAATAAGAAAACCAAAATTGAAAAATTCCTCATTTTATTAATTTATAATTTAATTTACATTGATCATAGGAAAATTACATGGCTTTGGTCCTAGATACAATCTAAGATAAAGTACATGACTTTGTTTACTAGTTATAATCTAAAAATCGAAAATTACATGGATAAACATTTGATCTACTAACCCTTAATCTAAGCTCGGAGACTATGTTACAAGGTGGGAAGGTGTTAGGCACCCACCTTGTCCAGTGAAACCGGTCTTCTAGATTATGGTGGCCAACATTCATATCGCATCATCTAATATGTTATCAATCAATTTGCATGTTGAATTTAATGTGTGTACATGTGATAAATCCTAATTCAATTTATTAAGCATGACATTTGGATTGAAAAATAAACTCTAGTGAATATGTGTGGATGGTGATATCCTAAATTCAAGAATTTAAAAGAATTATTAAATAAACATTTTTTCATGTTTTTTTTATGTGGATTTAAGATCGAAACTAGTGTTATGTATAAACATGTGATGAACAACCAAGAATATATAAAGAACACATAAGAACATTTAAGAACATTCAAACATATTCAAGAGAATTTAAATAATTACTATCATGCTTTAATCCTAAATTTTCATCATGGCAACACAAAAAACAAGTTAGGGAAATGAATTATACCTTCATGCAAGATCCATATGATGGAGGAGGAGACTCTTGATAGAGGTCCTAAAGGTGGAGGAAAAGAAGAGTTAGGAGAGGAAGAGTGAGTCTCACTCAATATTGGGAAAATTTGGTACATTGAATGGGGAGATTGATGAAAGTGAGGAGCAAGCAAAGTTCGGTTTTCCCGTAGCTGCTATAACAACCTGTAAAGCCAACTTCGAAAAATCATATCTGACTCAATTCTGATCAAAATTATCTCATTCTTATGCTCAAATTGAAGCCCCGGATGTCTAGTTTCTGGGAAAATTAACGTCATTCACAGATTCAAAATATTCTGAGAGATATCGATGAAATAGTGAGCAGAGGTCATTTGTTAGAAAATGGTTTCAGCACAATTAACATTAATAGATCCCAAATTAGCTCTCAATTAACATTAAATGGCTCCAATCACTCCCATTTCAGACTTAACTGGTTCCAAATTTACTCTAATTAAAAGATAATTGCACAAATTACTCATTGAATAATTAATGTTTAACTATCTAGTTAATTAGGTGTGTGCAACCCTACCATATAATGTAGTCCTAACCAATCAAATTATGACACATCATTGATCTCAAATTGATTATACTTATAACCAATTGAAATTAATTGTTCATAATCACAAATAGTCAGACTCAATTTGTGATAGTGCATCTCAGCCATTAAAACTTGATTTGATGATAACTTTCAATCTGGTGATCTGATTCGGGCTTATGACCAGTCGATTTAATCGTTACAACATCAAGATCATTTTGGTGAAATGAGATTAAGGATCTAATGACCAGAATCAAGATGCATATTTCCAAGGTGAAATTACCCTTTTACCCTCCATGTGAGATTAAATGCGGGTTGCAAAATAAGGTGTCAACAATGTAACATTGTGCAAGTTCAAATAGTGTATAAAACACTCTTGAACGTTTAGACCCCCAATAACAAAAATATCAATTCAAGTTTTATGACAAACAATAAGTTTGAGGAAAATGAACACAAGCTATAATCAGAATTGGTAAACAATCTAAGCCAATTAAAATCACATCCACAGCAAAAAATAAAAGGCAAAGATTGAGGGAAGAGAGATGCAAATATAAGGATAACACAACAATGTGTTATCGAAGAGGAAACCGAAGCCCTCAGCATAAAACCTCTTCGCCGCCCTCCAAGCGGTAAGTAATCCACTAGAAAATGTAGTTGGGATACATGAACAGCAATAGACCCTCCAATCCTAATCTACCCAGTGTACCTAAGCCCTCCAAGCTTCTTGCTCCAACGAGGTTGCTCCAAACCTATTTCTTTTCTTGCTTCCCGGATTCCGCTACTTGACCATAGCATCAACCAATGTGAAATTAGTTCCTTCCTAACTGCTTCCCAAAACACCAAACAGCCCTCTCACAGAAATGGATATGGTGAGAAAAGGTTTTGGTAAAAGGCCTCTTAAGGATTTAACAATGGAGAGGAAGAGAGTAGAGGAATTTGAAGAGTCTCTTTTGTGAAGATTATGGATGAATCAATCTTGTTTTACTCTAAGGTTTCTCTCTCAAAATTCTCTCTGGAAGCTCTCTTACTTTCGTGGGTATGAGGGGTATTTATACTTGGGTGAAAATGGAATGTGAAGAGTCAGGTTTTTCAAAACAGGGCTGGCTCGTTGCTTGGCCTCGCGGCTTGACTAAGTCGCGAGATCCAGCCGTGAAATAACTAAATGGCCAGTTGTCCTATTTTGTCCTGTAGTGCTCTAGCTAGCATGACGCTTCAACTTCTGGCATGCCTGGCACGTGTGCAGCTTCTAGCGGCGTGCAGCTTCTAGCGGCTTGCAGCCGCGAGTCACCCACAAGATCCAGTCGCGAGTCTCTATTTTTCTTGCACACTCTTGAGCATTTCTTCACACTATCTCATTCACTACCCTTACAAAAATCCCACCTAAATACAAGATTACTAATTGCTGAAATACAAGCAAATTTGGCACGGAATAAAGCCAACAAGATGGTTGATTAAATTCAACCTTACACATTGTTTATGGAGTAGTAAAGTAATAATTATAAATAATAAAAAATGTTAATTGAATTTCACATAGAATTATACAAATGATAAATATAATTTATGTTACAAAAGAAATCTGTTTACAACAATTTCTTAGATAACAACCACTTCATGTGAGGTTTAAATTGGGTAACTATTAACATGATACATCAAATATATAATAATACCCTCTAAAAAATAATGGCATAAATTACATTTATAAAAATAGCATAACTTACATGGAAAAACTTGTTTATATAATACCCTCTAAAAAAGAGTAGCGTAAATTACATTAGAAAAAAAGTAGCGTAAATTACCACTTCAAGCAGCTTAATTTCCTTAAAACCCAACACCAAATTGACCAAACATGAACACATTCACTCCAGCCTGCAATGCCTCCATAAATTCCTTGGTCCCAAACCTCGCAATTACACCCAAATTGTTCACCAGATCTATAACCCAAAAACCAGAAAAAGTGTTTGCAATCTAAAATGACATTAATAGAGAGAGTCATGTTGAATCAAATCTTATCCAATACCTACACATGAAAATGCAAAACCAATCAGTCATAATTCTCATCCGACTAGCTTAATTCCCTTAATAAAATACCATAAATTCCAAAAAAAAAAACTCATAAAAACAGCCACTTCAAGCACACACCCTCCTATTTAAAATCTTGAAGTCAACCACGATAATAAGCCACCGTGAAAGGATAGAACCAAAAAAGTTGTTGGAACCTCTGACAGTAAATGTCTTCAATATGAAGAAAAATAAAGGAGGATGTAGAGCTAAATTAAATGCCTTCAATATGAAGAAGAGTGAGAGATAGAAAATGAGATAGAAACTGGCAGTGTACGTGAGTTTATGGGAAGAGCATTTTGACTAGCATCCTTGAAAATGACCAAGGATAATAAACACCGTGATGTTTAAAAGTTAGTTCCAGTTAGGCTTTACTTCAAACTAGCAAGTCTTTGATTTAGCTCCCATAATCGAATGTATATGAGCAACAGTCGAGTAAATATGTATTCAAAATCTGTAGCGTAACAATAATTGGCCACGATTATGAGAGATATTTCAGTGTTTCGAGCTGTGGGGCTGCTTAATTTGTAAGAGTGATGGTTCTAAGAGCAAAGTGATGCTTTTCATGTACATATTTATGAGATGTCACTGTTTGACAGCTCAGTTTTAGGGTTCAAGATGGCTTTACCATATGCTATTACTCCTAACTAGTAGACACGAATGATGGGAAGACCGTTTTGACTAGCATCCTTGAAAATGACCAAGGATAATAAACACCGTAATGTTTAATGTTTTGTGAAAGATCAAACACAATTAATAAATTAATATAGCGAAATTTCAGCGTGAAAGACTAAACACAATTAATATAGTGAAGTTTCAAGATGACCAAGTTCGAACTTTGAAGACACATCACCAGCCCGCTACTGTAGCACCAACTATAGTCATATCAAACCCCTTCAACGAACCACGTTCACCAATAGGCGCCACTACTCAGCCAAGTCATGTTTGCAATTCTGCACATGCTGCTCAACACTGTTTCACACACTCACGTGAATACACAGTTGTGCAATTGGATGCACAGATGTCCCATTTACATCTAATGTTGCAACTACTACCCACATTTGAGGTGACATTGGGAACATCAAAAACTCTGTTCATATAGTGTTTTTCCAGCCTGTATTGACATGGCAAGCCCTAATAACTGAAATTGTAATGATTGGACCATGAAATGAGGTTATAAATGCACCACAATAATGATCTTCTTTCTACCCCACTAACTTCGTATATTGACTAAGCTATGAGTCGCAACTCGTATAATACGAAACAAGTTTGGATCTACTTCAACAAATGGATCATCACAAGTTCTAGCAGATCAACAACTATAGACATACACAAACCACTATGGAGGGAAATGGGTTGGAAAGAAGAGAGATTTTGTTAATATGTCAATATACACGTACAAGAGTTTTGGAAGTATCGGGCACATCATGGTTGGCAAACCTACTAAACTAAATACAAATACCACTGCAATAGAGTTCACCATAGCAGAACCACCTTGGTCAACCTTATATGAGAAGAGGTGTGAGTTGGAGGTGTATTGTTAATGGCATGAGTTACAAGTTCCTAAGGCACGCTCAGCCGAGTTACCTAGAGATGAACCTGCCAACATACTCGCTCGTCTTGAACAAGAGAACAATCAAATGTAAAGGCTACTAGACCGTTTTTATGCAATCCAAAAAGCTAGAAAGCATCTAAAGGGGAAGGTGCAAGAGCGAGTCATCAAGTCTATTAATGAAATTACTACGTTAGATAATGAAAGAGATATTTTAGACTTCTTAGATTCAAGCAATGATGATTTCCAAAAATTTCTACCTACGAACATTAGATGTTGTTAATGTCTACACATTCTGTGCAATACAGAATGTTGTTGTTAATGTTTGACAAATGATGATTATATACGTTCAAATTTTGCAAATCTAAAGATTAACTGTTCATTAGTTTTGGCTAAGTTTATATGAAATCAGTTTCTCATTTTTTCGCTGCTGTTCTTTGTTGCTACATATGAAAATTTAATAGATTCAATACATACAGACTCATCCAAATTACACAAACCAACCACTTAGACCAACCACTCTTTCACAGAAAAACCATATGGCTCCTAAAGTAAGGACTCGCCGGAGTAGAGTGGGGCCCAATTGGGACCATCACCGGCCGTCGAGATGTAGACACTCACATTTCTTTAAGATAATACTCCCTTCCACCATGTGTGACATGAAAATGGTAATGTATTACATTGCTATGTCAGTATGTTGCAATGTTTTCAATGGATTGGCCAAGTATATATGAAATCACTTGCTCATTTTTTTCCCTGTTGTTCTTTGTTGCTACATATGATTCTTGTGCTTTGGTTGGACAACGTCCTCTGCTTTGTAATGTAGGAAAAACCTTAGGAAGTGAAATGCCTCCAGTTAGATATGTTGATGTTTCCAATATTCTATCTGTGTAATTTGAAATGTTACGCACATAACACTCATCACCCAACTTAGATTTATTGCACATTACTTGTAAGAAAATTTAATAGATTCAATACATACAGACTCATCCAAACCACACAGACCAACCACACGTATAATTCAATAATACAAATAATTCATTTATATGACACTGTGAGTCACTGTACCATATACCCGTATTCGTGTATCTTATTTCTGCTAATGTACTACTTAATATAGATACATTACATACAGACTCATCCAAACCAGACAAACCACTCAATAACTGAAAATCCATATAGCTCACACAACACAGTGTCACAACGATATTTGGTTTACTTAGAAATAGAGTAAAAGCCTAAAAGCCTCTTAAATGTTTCATTCATAACAAAAGTTATTGGTTTGTTGTAGCATTGCTCCAAAGCTCTCTAATGTTGAAATTGTGATGATCGGACGCCATTGTTGTAAACCTCATAGTTTTCTTCATGTAATTTTACATTGATATTGAGAAAATGTAACTAAATTTTGTACCCGCAAAAACTCCCTGAAAAGTTTGTGAGGGAATATAGGGATAAACTCTCAAATGTTACTACACTCACTGCTCGTAATAGTAGCATTTGGCAAGTGAGGTTGGAGAAGGCTAACACAGCTCGGCATTATTCAGCCAAGTCATGTTCGCAATTCTGCTTGTGCTGTTCAACAGCTCGACATTGTTGAACCCTGTCCAGTCATATCATTCACGCTCACATGAATACACAGATATGCAACTTTTTGCAATGCATTGTTTTCAAGGATGTAAAGGATCCCTCAAAAGTTTAAGCAAACTTTGGGGGTGAGCTATCCATAATTGCTACAGTGATTTTCGCAGTTCTGCATGTACTGCTCAACAACTCAGCACTGTTGAACCCTATCCACAAGTACCCATCCACACTCACGTGAATACACAGATGTGCAACCTTTTGCAAGGCACCGTTTTCGAGGAGGCAGAGCATCCTTGAAAATTTTATGCATCAATTTTGGGGGTGAGCTGTCCACCATTGCTACACTGATGTTCGCAATGCTGCATGTGTTACTCAACAGTTTCGCATTGTTGAACCTTGTCCAGTCATATCACCTACACACACGTCAATACATAGATATGCATCATTTTGCAATGCACCGTTTTCAAGGATGCAAAGCATCCCTGAAAAGTTTATGATACACTTAACACAACTCAATACTGTCTTGTCAAGTCATGTCAGATGAAGCACAGGAATGCTGAATAGTCTTCATATGAATAAATACGCAACCTCTTTTGCAGTACACATCACCAGCCCGCTGCTGTAGCACAAGCTGTAGCCATATCAAACAGCTGCCTCAGTGAACCACATGCACCAATAGACGCCACTGTTCAGCCAAGTCATGTTCACAGTTCTGCATGTGCTCCTCAACAGCTCGCCATTGAAGAATACACTATCGAGTCATATCATCTTTATTCACGTGAATACTTACCCTTACATATAGTCACATCCACTTGAATACTTGATCTTACAAAACTCCTACATAAAGTCTCATTTACATCTACCCTTACAAAACATCTACACATACCGATCTGAAGTCACATTTTCCAATGTCAACGCATAATTGGATGCCACCTCATTTTCTACATAACTATAGGAGGGAGAGAGATTCCGACAAGAGGGAATATTATGCCAAACTGCAACGAGAGTGGGAGTTCCACTTGAACGAGTCCAACACTCTGCATGATGATCTTATGCGACTCGAAGCACCTCTTGTCGACCTTATCTCACTCACACTGCCACAGCAAAACATGCACCAATATGAGCGTGCAATGACTAAAATAAAAAAATAAATAAAAAAATAAAAAATAAAAAAGAGAACAATTTTATGATACTATGTAGGTGCAATTAGCACATGCTACAACTTGCAGAAGAGCTGGCCGCCGCAACCAACAGGCAACTCACTTTGGTTGAACGTAACAATGTCCTCAACTACAAGGACTACCTGTTAGAATGAATGCCTATGTGGTGTGTGTATTATGTCTACGGGTTAAGTTAATAATGTTAGTAGCGTTAGTGTTTGATATGCAATGCATGCATATTGGTAGTATCGTATAAAAATATTTAAGTTTTCTGCGTTATGTCGTAGTTACAGCCGCCGCAACCAACAGGCAACTCACTCCGGCAAAACGTAACAATGTCCTCAACTATGAGGATTACCTATCAAAATGAATGCCTATGTGGTGTGTGTGTTATGTCTAGGGTTAAGTTAATAATGTTAGTAGCGTTTGTGTTCGATATGCAATGCATGCATATTGGTGGCATCATGAAAGAATATTTAAGTTTTATGTGTTATGCCTTAGTTGCTTATTGAAAAACATCATGTGTGGGAATATTTAACTTTTATGTGTTATGTAGAAATAATCTAGATTACGAATAACGTGCATGCTCCTCACAATCAATAATAAGGTTTACATAGTATAAATGCAACAACAGTGACACACATATATCTAAAACATAGTTAAGGAAAATAGTTCTCCAACAAAGTCCAATTATACCACGACACAATTACTCTTCATCTGACACGTACCGAACTAAAGTCACATTTTCCAATGTCAACGCACAATTGGATGCTACCTTGTTTTCCAGATAATTATAAGAGGGAGAGAGATTCCAATGAGAAGAAATACTATGTCGGATTGGAGCGAGAGTGGGAGTTCCGCGTGAATGAGTCCAAAAAACATAGTTAAGGAAAATAGTTCTCTAACAAAGTCCAATTACACCACGACACCATTACTCTTCATCTGATATCTCCATGTCTAACTGTTAAATGGGATCAGCAAGAAGTGATTGCATGAATTGTGCGTGCTCGTACAACTTACACTCCACTGACTCTCGAATCTCGACTTGGGTCTGATATCGATTTAGATGTATCTTCATTCGATTATTTTCTTATCTTATGCAGTTCAATGCTTTACGAAGTTTGTCGATTGTGTCTCTTGGCATTTGCAATGTGAGTTGCTGAGGCATTGGCAACTTATAACTGAGGCATTGGCAACTTATAACCAACCAACTCATCATAAAACATTTGTTGTTCACAGAGTAACCAAGCCCACTCCTGTCTCATGGTATTGTGAACCCTTGCACTATTTCACAGATTCGGATCGATTAGATAGCTGAACTCATCTTCCAATACCCAGCAACGACCCATAGCAGTGAACACATTGTAAGGCCTATAGATGAAAGGGTTACTAGCAGACATTGACGCTGAATACAATAACATCAAATGATCAAGTTAACAGTGTGCATCAATTGTTGGTAAATAATGTAATGCTACATAAGATGGTATACGACAAAGACATTCATAAATTTGTGTACTATTACATGCTTCAAATGAAATACTAACACTCATATTTGACCATAAACATTAGACATTGTTGTTAATGTCTACACGTTGTGTGCAATACAAAATGTTGTTGTTAATGTCTGACCAATGATGATTATGTACATTCAACTTTTGCAAATCTAAAGATTAACTGTTCATTAGTTTTAGCAAATCTAAAGATTTTCATTTTTTGTCAATAAAATTTACACCACCAAAGACCCAATATAACTCAATGTACACACATAACACTCATCACCCAAATTAGATTATTGTACATTTCTCGTAGCACCAAATAACACCAAACAACTAATATAACCCTAATATATTCACATAACACTCATTCAAGAAAATACCAAAGCACAAGTAATACAACCAATCAAAAGAAAATTCTTCTCTAACAAAAACATACATTATGGTTGACAAACTTTTGTAATATCTACAACTACTTTTACCTACACAATAAAATTCTCTATGTACTTCAAAGAAGAAAATGAGTTTCTCACCTAAGATGATAGAGAGATAACACCGACTTCCAAGAGAAAATTCTGAAAATGAGGAGAAGCTTATCTGAAAATGATGAGGAGAATCTAATGTAATGCTGCATGAAAAGCTGATTTGTGTATTTATGAAGTAAATAGCAGAAAAACTCGATTATCCCAGAGTCGAGTATAGGTTAATAACTAGATTTTTCATTCATCGGGTTGAGCTTCACGTGCAAACAGGTATTATGAATTCCGTCAGTAACTCAATTTCAGAGTAATCAAGTTCTATAAGTAACTTGGTTTCCCTATTGCCGAGTTATGAACAGTATCCTGTAATATTTTATTGCCCAAAAGCCACACTGGATCACCACCGTGGCAAGAACCTACCCAAAACTCAACTTCTTAATAGTCGAGTTATTAAAGTAACTCGATTTTAAGGTAATTGAGTATCTAAACAGGGACACGCCCCTATATAGTTTGGAAACAGGGACATATTGCCAAATATTTTGCTCAATGGGGGCAAAAGGCTAGAATCCCCCGCTTTTCTATGTGGAGAGTTTCAAAGCAAGGCTTGGAGGAGGAAACAATGGTAATTTTGTTTTTTCAAGCTTCTTTACCATATGTTCTCCAATGATACTTTTGGCATACAATAATTATTATTGTTTTGGGTAGGCATCAAAACGCATGTCCATTTGAGATTGAGACCAAGTTTTTTATAAAATCCCCATACAAGTTTATAAAAGCTTAGAAGTGATGATTTGTTTTTAAAATGTTTTTCTCATGAAAACTCACCAGCATGATGAGGAAAGTTGGAATGACCAAGGAAAAAAAAAAGGAAGGAATGATGGAACAAATAGAAAAAGATCCATGTGAATGTATTTACGTTTACAAATTATTACGAGCTGTGCATATGCATACAAAATCGAGTTGTAACACATCCTTCAAAACACTCTGCCAGACACAATAGTTCCTTTAGTATAGATGTATAATAGAGTAAAGATCTGAACAAAATTATTACACATTAGAATTAGAGATACTAAACAGCGTTAATGAAAGTTATAAGCGAATCAAGATATAACCACCGATTGTAGAAGATGGTGAACTACCATTATTCAACAGCTTGGCCTCTTTCTATTACAAGTTCCACAAGAAAAAGAAAAGCAAACCGGTTGGGGAAATTTCATCTTGTGACACACACACACACACACACATATATATATATATAATCTCTCACATGATACCAAACCCACAAATGTAAGAGCTACCATGTTAAATAGATGCTACATATCTCTGTCACAACAAATACCATCTCACAGCTTTATGATTGTTGGCTGTTGGCTAGTTGTATGATCTCTGACTAGAATATATGGTATGTCCATTTTCTGTTTTTTTTTTTTTTTTTTTTTTTTTTTGATAAACGGTATGTCCATTTTCTGTTGTCTCTGAATCTTTGTGGTTCTTTTTGCATTCACGTAGATAGAATCTCTTTCATTAGCCTTACGTTCTACAAACCCGAGTTTAGGCTCCAATCAAGAAATGAAATCCCAATTATGAGGCTCGAGGCTCAGGAGTTTACTTACATCCATGTCCACAGTAAACAGGAATTTTGGTTCCTCTAAAAATGTCAGTAAAGCTGGTTAATTTATTACAAAGGTAACTTCAATAGTGATACAATCATACAAAGGTTTTCATTAAAGATCTTCATATTAAATAATCGACATAGAGGGGCAGCGGAAGATTGAACACAGATGTCAAAAAATCCATATAAAGGTCGTCTAAATCTTATGTAAATGTCCCATACGGATCTTTCAAATTACTCTCTATATTCCCAGAAAACTGCTACTAGAAAATAAAGTTTCACATTTCCCACAAGGGACACAACTAATAAACTTCTTCTGGCCAACAAAATAGAAAATTACTTTTAAGTATGTTCAATCTTACAGAGCATTCAAAAGGAACTCCTGGAAAGTGAAACATTTTTCTTACAACTGGCATGAATAAAAGACTGCAGGTTTTGTAGTTACAACACAAAAGAACCTAGTATATATGGTACAAATGCGGCATCTACCACTCATTAATTTCCTGAAATTCAAAGTACAATCAACACACACTATTAGCCTATGAACAATACAATACCACCCCAGGAGTATTGAGGTTAACCAACTTCATCATACATCTATATCCCTTAATAAACATACCAGCTAACAAGTCTTATTTCCAAAAAAAGAAATAGAAAACTATATCCTTAGTCATTACCACAGAAGCAGCTGCATTAAGGTTGATTACAAGATCTGTTGCAATAGTATCTGTCCAGGTCCTAAAAAGATGATCATGCAGCACTCAAGCAGTTCTCCCAAGTCCCAAATTTTGAGCTGAAACTGCCCCCACCACTCTGCTGTGCATGCTCAGAAATAACTGCTCGAGCACAAACATCCCAAGTCCTTGCTATCTCATCAAGTGACATGGGTTGTGAAAGGCTTCGTAATGATATGCTAAACCTTGACTTCGCCTTTACTGAGAGATCTTCATACTCCTTACTGTTAATTGCAGAATATTAGACTTAACTTTGTATATGAGTAAGGGAATTTTAAAAACTCAAATGCAAGCTGGTATAAAGAAAGAAAGGAGAGAATTTAATACACCATTTAGTATTTTAACTGTGAGATATACATTTGAAGAACATTAGAATTTTATCCGTCACTTGTCTTTGAGACTCCTCTACTATTACAATTCATGAAAAATGAGAATTCTCTAAGATCCTTATTGGTGATATGCATGGGCAGACATTTTTGCTTCACTTAACCTCAAAGTTTGAGAATAAGGAAGAGCATAAGTGCGGATTGAAAATGGGGATCAAAGAATTTATACCAATAGACAGATCAGATTTAGGAATGGAGTTCCTTTCATGAACAATTTTGTTAGTGGGGTCTTTTCATTCAACCACACATATTATCCATATTAGGTAACATCTAAAGAAGTGTTCCATATCCATTTACTTGCTAAGGTGGCTGTCAGGAAAAAGTAAATGAAAAGAAAAAAATTTAGATATAGTACTTAGGTGCTGTTTCTTAGGTTCTCCTCTTAAAATTCAGCCATGTAACAGTACTCAACTAAAAATGCACTTCCATCCCATGAGAAAAAAGCTACATGGCTGAATTTTAAGAAGAGAACCTAAAGAACAACACCTAAGTACTGTACCTAAGTTTTGTCCAAATGAAAAATATTAAGAAAAGGGCATTGGTGGGTAAGAAGCATTAAATGTGAATTGAGATGTCAGTATAACCAGAATGGGCTGTAATAGACCTTTGAATCAGTGAACTGGTCACCCAGCCCTGTGAGCATGTGATTTGTTCTTTTAATTGAAAGTGGAGCAGGAAGACATTGTGAACCCAGTTTATCAAAGCAATCTGTGTGCAAACCAGTAAAACCAGAAGGTTGGACTAATGGAGTCTATGTTCTACATGATTATTGATTTTTTTTTTAATGAAAATGATTATTGATTTTAGTCTTACTTCAAAACACCAACAGTAGAATCTTGCCTCAGAATACAGCCAATTAGCCATAGCAGACGTATTACTTGACTTTCTACAATGTTAAAGCTTATATGAACCATTTTTTCAACAAGTGGATTTATCTAATGCAAAAGAAAAGGTTAGGTATGCCAATATGAGAGTTGCCGGTAGAGCTTTGGAGTACTGGAATCACTATGAAAACCTTCACTTTAGATGCCAATGGTCATGAATTACTTGGGACAGAATGAAAGATCTTTGCATTGAATATTTCCCACAGTATTTTCACAAGAAACTAACCCAATCTCAGTATGGTAATTTTGTAAAATTGAAGTGATAGTATGAGGAAATGGAATAGCCAGCCAATTGCATGCTTTGAAGAAACTATGATGAATTCTCATCCAATTTTATGTCGTCAATGCACTCTTGAACAATCTACCTTTCGTTAAGACTTCAAAGAACTAAAGGAATTACTATCTGCCACTGCCAGGGAACAATCATTTGAAAATCTAATGAAAGATGTTCAAGACTTGGCTGCTCAGGTGAAGCAAATGAGCTCAAAAAAAAAAAAAAAAATCAATTGAGATACTAAGGATGATAGATCACAACAAAATTATTGCTTCCTACATAAAGGAAAGCATCGATGATGAGATCTTGGTAATGGAGGGAGATCAAGTACCACTAGATCCTGATGTTGACAAAGAAATACAAGAGCCAACTGAAGTTTCAATCTTTAACCAACCAAAAGAGTCTACTATCAAGCCTAAACTGCAAAAACACTCGAAGAATCCTCCATGCTGCATGAAGATAAGCAGCTTGAAAACGTTGAAAAGGTTGATAGTATGGTGCTTCCTATGGTTCAAGATAAGATTGTTACGATTCCACACATTGGTTTTGTAATTCCAAAATTGTTTAATGATGTGGTGGAATACAAGATTGTTCTATTTTCAAAACTCCCCAAGGTGATTCTAGACTTGAAGTTTAGCACTTCAAAACTCAAGGTCGAGTTTTCTCCAACCAGGGGAGAATGGTGCAAGATGCAAATTGGAGGATTTTATTTATAATTTAGTTTTATTTATTTTTAGATATCAATTGTATTTTTAATTTAGCCACCCCCCCACCCCCCCCCCCCCTTTTTTTTCTTTTTTTTTTTTTTTAAGTTTAGGATATTTTTATCATTCAATAAGTAGGGTTTTCAACACCAATTAGAATTAGGGTTTATTCCTATAAAAGCAAACTACTTTACTCCTTTTGAAGAGGATTTAGAGATGATTTTGATGAATGGGAAAAAAAAATTGGTTTGGTGCGACTCCATATCTCCTAAAGGTTTTCCTCACCTGGTGCTTGTTTCAAAAAAGCCTAGGTGCTAACTCCTAAGTTCCTAACCTTTATTTTTCTATCTTTTAATTTTATTCAGGTTTGTCCTATATTAGTTGAGCTACAAGACTCTTAACACCTTTTGAATGTTCTGCCTAGGTTCCTAACCTTTATTTTCCTATCTTTTAATTTTGATCAGGTTTGTCCTGTGTTAGTTGAGCTACAAGACTCTAACACCATTTGAATGTCCTGCCTAAATAATAAAGATATATAGAAACTAGCTTTCCAAAACTTTTGGCTACATATGTGTGTTTGTATAAATGGAAAACGATAAGTCCTATTTCACCTGAACAAGTTTCCACGTAAGAGACTTGCGTGGGCAAGCATCCAAGGCCAAGGCATGCTGCATCCAAGGCCAAGGCCAAGGAAGGAAATCAATTAACTCAAACTAGATGATAAATGTTTAAATATTAGTTACATGGAAATCCAGTTAGATTCAAATGAAGTTCTTTTTCCACAAAGCCTTATCAGAAACCTCAAAATCAAAAGAGGCTCTATTTCATTTTAATGTTCATTTTGTCATAAGGATTGCCCAAAACTATATTAAGTCTCTTCAGTTAGACCTGGGAAACAATCTTCAAATCATATTTATAAAACCAAAACAACATATAAAAGAAAGGTATAGCACAGTTACATCACCTGACTTCAACAGGAAACTTGTCTAAAAGTATTGGCGAGCAATTTGGATAATTTGAGGGAACAAGCAATCTTAATGGCTGAATAGGTGACTGCATAGAAGTGGAGCATGTATAAATAGAGATGAGATTTATACGATAACAAATTAATTCATGTTAAAAGGTCCAAAAGCCCACCATTTGCGCTGAAGCATACTGCGATTTCAAGTTCGGACTGAGAGCAACAGCACTGAAAGAGCACTTGACAATGGTTCCTTCACCTCCTTCAGCAGCAGCTGCAGCTGCAGCTGGATCAACATCTTCATCACTGATGTCAACAACTGTATCTATAAGTCGCTGATTTATCTCCCTTATTTCTTCCAAAAGGGCATGATTAACCTGCAATAAGTGTCGCATGATTTATTTGTACTAAAGAGACTCGTGTAGGGTTCTGACCATAAAATTGAAAAAAATACCAAGATGGGGGAAATCATGATTCACTACTATCCTACCAAAATGTGGACTGTTTGAAATGTCACACTTACTGAGTAAACTTTGGAAAAATATAATGTAATATTTCCTTCTTTTTCTTCTTCCCTTATTTACCTTTTCTGAGACAGAATAGAAAGTAATATTAAAATCTTCTATAGATCACAAAGCTTTTGGGCAAAAAGCCAGCAGACAACCACTATGTATTTAACTCATAACTACTTTGTTACATTATAAAACAATGTACATTAATCTACCAATATCTTTCCACTTACAATGGTAAGTGGCATATCGTGTTCAATTTTGTGAACCACAGAATCGGTGCTCTACATACTTTATTTAAAAATTGACATGCTATTTTTTTTTTTTCAGATTATTACATATGATCTTCAAATCTAAATAAATTTTATCCACAAAGGGAGCCCAGCTATATAAAAACCTCATGGGTTATGCCAAAGTCTAGTGATAAGACAAGGTATCCACTTAAAAGCTTAATTGATCACCTAGTTTTATAAAAGATCCCTAACATCAGATTTAACCATCAGAACCTGGAGTCCCAGTATATACTGGTAAATGAAGAGTATATTAACGTTCAAAGAAATTCTAAAGACCTTTGCACTATTGATGCTAGGGTTTCTTTCAGAAAATAAAATTCCACCCTCCATCAGATATATAAACATATCTTTAGTTCTTGGTTTTCTATTTTTAAAAGATTTCCTTGTAACTTCTTGGGATGTCCTAAATCATCAGGCACATACCTGACAATGATGTGTGTACATCTAGTTCTCAAATGACTTTTTCCTGTGCTAAAAAATAAATTCCCTATGAGTTCAACCCTGTACTTCAGACATTAATTTACTCTCATATTTCCACTTTTTTTCTTTCTTCATACCTCATCTTTTCTTTCCCATGTCAAAACAAGACAAATTTCGAAGAAAATAGAACACAGGCAATTACCAAAAAGGTCATTTTATAGGTTGCATGAAGTCAGCTACATAAATTAGATTTGCCATTAAGCTTCATCAAGAGTCATACCTTCTGAAATCTTATAGGTTACCATCTCATTACTGCCTCATCCAACATTTTTCATGACCATCCTTTAGTACTGTTTATGCTTTTAATTTGAAGCAACTCACTCTTACAAATAGGATCCTTAGTGCTCAATGTACATGTCCATCTTGTTGACACACATTGCCACTATAATGGCTGTTCTCAATACACATCATCATTCAATAGCCTCACATTTAATGATATTTTGTTAATCCCACCAGTAGATTGTATGTTCTCTCTATGTTTATCATGTACATCAAATTATATATCAATCATGTCTTTTAGTATCCAATCCACAAAAATCATACATTTAGTAAATTTTATTTATTTTTTATTTTTTAAAGAACAGTATGAGTTTTTTTCTTTTTTTCCTTATTAATAATTACACATGCTTTTGAACCCACCATCTCACCTTCTACAGAGCCCTTACAAAGGAAGGAAGCAATCATTTGAGCTAGAGCTCATTAGCTTATAGGCAACACAGTTTTTAATCTCCAGCCATCTTGATACTTGATGAGCAAGACCGACATGGGGAAACTATATAATTAAATGGTAAGTTTGAAGAAATAATTAGCCACTAAAAAGATATTTAGTGGTGGTGAACCCAACCTCTCTCTGACTATACTACGATAAGATAGCATCTCATCAATCTTGATGGACATTTTTTTTTTCTCTAAATAAAAATGGATGCTCTATGTGTTCATACTAAATTAGCCCCACAGATTGCTCTGAATCTGCCAGACCAACAGGCCTCCTTGCATAATTAATCGATGTCTCAGGATTGTCAAAAAAAAAAATCTCCCCATGCTATTGTAAAGCTTTATACGTAGATGAAGGGACAAAGTTTGGCTACAAACTTCGTTGGATGTGAATTTTGACAAATCCACCATCTTATATCCTCCATGCTTGCAAAATTTTCAGAATATCAAAAATAAATAGTTATGTTACCAATCAAATATTTAAATTTCAAATTTTTGTAGTCTAAAATTATGCATAAAAAATAATTTTATAGATCGAATGGTAAATAACATCCATTGGTATGAAATTTGACATGAATGTTAAAAACATATAGAATATGCAATCCAACATTTAGGATTTCAAAATATGTAATCATATTAATTTTTTTGGTAAGAGTTGTATCCTTAGGATACAACCAAGTTTTTAGCCAAACTTTTTCCTAGATGCAGTATAGGAACTATTAAAAAAAATCTCTCTCTAGTGGGTCTCTAAACAACCAATAAAATTTGTACGTTTAAAACCTAAAACATCATCTAGTCAACATCTATCAATAGCATAGTTTTGAAAGGCGCAAAAGAAAAACATGCTGCTTTACCCTCCACATGTAAGTGCATACACATCTTTAAAAAAGCCATATATGTCTCTCCTTTTTGCTCAAGTGCTCAGGGAATGCGAAAAGGCAGGTACTGAATTGACAACCTTACCTTCCACCTTGTTCTTCCAAGGGGAAAAGGTGTCATTTTAGCTAAAGCTCATTTGCATGCCTTTTTTAAAATTACCATCAACACCATGATTCTTCTAGAAGTATATAGCACAAGCTGGGATTTATACCTCAATCCTAGGCCTCTTGATACTAGATGTTGCAGTTGACTCCAGGTCAGAAGTCTCTGAACCAGTCAGCTGCTTGAAACTATCATTCATACTACCAGCTGATGAAACAACATTTAAGGGCATGGCACTTGTGTAGCGCCTCATTTTCCTTGTCCCATTGCTTCCATCTTGAGGCATGTAATTTCTTGCTTGAAGACGACACTTTGTCATGGCAACCAAATCCTCACCAACAGCAGCCCTGGATCCATTACCTGGTGCCGATCCTGCTATCCTATCAATCATACTTACAACTGAACCAATGTCACTGACAGATGCACTCAATGATTTGGGTGACATTGATTTTACCTGAAAAATACAAGTTTTGTATAATTCACGACCAACATGAGAGGAAGCAAAATAAAACTACTATTAAGTGCCACGAAAGATCATGGTGAGGAGAATATTTAACTAACCGCTTTAATTAAGCGTTCAAGAGGCTGCTCAGTAATGCTTGGCTTTCCAGAAACATTCGTTAAAGCATTACCATGAGTCCCATCTGGACCAGTAAACTCAGCAAGCAAAGGTGAGGCTGATATCCCAGGAGTACCAATGGCAAGTGATGGAGCTGGTGCCCCCACACCACTTGTTTGTTGATGTCCAATATTTCCTGCGTTTGAGAGTGAGGAAACACCAGAAACAGGTTTCTCAGAATCCCCTGGCATGGGAGATGGAGCCATAGGAGTCGAAGGAGATGGGACAACAAAAGGTGAGTTGGCAGATTGCAGCGGTGTTCCAGCTTTTGTGAGAGATGACAACAGATTTTGCTGGTCAACTTGTGGAGAAGAGTGTTGCGGGATCTGTGGGGATGCAGCCTGAAGGAGTTGGGGTGAAGATATAGGATATGAAGGTCCTGGTTTCAACTGTTGATGGGAATAGGCAGAGCGCTGGCCTGCTGATAGATGTTGCTGAAAGACCCCTGGCTTAACACCCAAACCCTGTCTCATTTTTATGTCATTTACATCATTGATTTGATGAAGCTGCTGCATTTGATGTGTCTGCAAATGTGCAGAGAGCTGCTGCTTTGATTGTTGGTGTAACTGCTGCTGCTGCTGCTGTTGCTGTTGTTGTTGTTGTTGTTGTTGTTGTTGCTGTTGTTGTTGTTGTTGCTGCTGCTGCTGCTGCTGCTGCTGCTGCTGCTGCTGCTGCTGGATTATCTGCTGCTTCTGAAATTGCTGCTGCATCTGGCGCTGCTGAAGTTGTTTGATTTGTTGTTGCATTTGCTGTTCCTGCTGTTGTTTCAAATGCTGTTGTTGAAGCATATTAGAATTTGACTGAAGTGGATTGATGTTAGGCTGTAGCAAATTTACTCCACTCTGTGATGACAAGGTGTTGATGTTTGTCTGCTGGGGAGTACTCACAGGATTCTGTTGTAGAGATCCCATAGTCACCGGCTGCAAAGAGCTCAGAGAATTTCCTTGTCCTGAGTCCAAATTGGAGCCAGGTTGTAGTGAGTTAATCATGTTTGGCTGTGCCGTCGAAGCCCCAGATAGAGACATAGAATTGTGCTGCAGGCTTGACATGGAATTCTGCGGCATTGTTGGAACAGAACCTTGTAAGTTCATTGATTGCAACTGAGGGTTCATTTGATTTTCATGAGACTGAATTTGAGCAAGTTGAGGTGGCTGTTGCATGGTTTGCATATGAGGCGCAGAAAGCTGTCCTTGCTGCAGTGCAGGCTTCTTAGGCCGATTTGTGTTTATAAAATTTACTATCTGCTTCTCATATGACCCCAACTTCTCCTTGTAACCAGGTGATATATTACTTTTGGAAACCTGTAAGAATGTTATAATACGCTCCAACATAGTCTTAAATACTTTCAACTTCTCAAGCTGATCTGACTTTGATTGTTGTGGAAGAGAATCATGCTGGAGAACAAAAAAAATAAAAATAATTATAAGAACAAGAATTCTAGTAAAGGACAAAGATCAAGTTACAAAACCTAATCAAGTTATTTTTAATTTGTTCCTATACGGTAAACAGCGGGGTGTTTCTAAGCACAGGTGTATTAACAGCCCCATGAGGACAGCTGCCACTACTTTCAACCACATATCCATCTCTCCAGAAGGATGCCATTAATACCAAAACTATCATGTAATAGGCTGAATAATGAGTAAACTTAGGCGATGAATTGCACAAGGAATTTTTGAAGCACAACATACCTGCTGCAATTTAGCAGCAATTTTCTGGTACATTTCACTTATTTCAGGCAAGTACAAGTCCTTCATGGTTTTGATCTGCAAAAAGAAATTAGCAAGACAGATTATCAAACTCTTCATTTCTTCAGAAGCCTTTATTTATTTCCTTATTATCAGTGCACTAATGCATGCTTCCCCTTGGGGGAAGGTTATACATATCCATTAAAGCATGAGTTTGTATAGGGTTTTACACAAGCTTCAGTTAACGTTTCAACCAGTGGATTTTATAACAATACAAATATGAAGCTGTCATTGAAATGTACAAATATATTCCAGATGAAATTTAATAAAGAAAAGAAAAGAAAAAAAGAGGGGGAGAACAAAAGGAGTCTTAAATTGATAACATCCATCCATCATCCACAAATTCTATTCACTCTTAATTTTAGGAGAAAAATATGCCTATATTTACTGATCCTAAACCACGTTCAGCTGCACTACAATAATCATCTTTTTCTTTGACCTAATGTACAAAGTTTTTCTTAAAATATTTCCTTTTAATGAACTTTGATATGAAATAAATAAATACACATGTCCACTCATGCACAAACAAGAATTCCTGGTTCTTATTCTCTATGCTGATGCACCCCACATCTTTCTTGATAGGTACACCAGACAGCCTAGTTGATGGACAAACTCACTACATTTGACCAAGATTTCATCTTCATGAATTCCTTTTTATTTCTACTCAAGATATGGGTGGTTCCCCTTTTACTTCATGTTGACCATCTTTCCTAATAGGAACTTCACCAGACTAACTACTTGCTAGATAAACAATATTACAATTAATAAAATACTAATTTTCTACAAATTACTCTCAAGCCTTTCTTTTATATTATTTTTGGCTCAGGATAATGGCTGTAGAGATTTTTCCTATAATCTATTTAATAAGTCATGTGAAACATTTTTTTTTATATAAATCTTAGCAGCCAAAAGCAATTTTTTTTTTTTTTTGATAGGTAAGAAATATGTATATTCAAAAAAGGCACAAAGCAAAACAAGAGAAAACAATAAACAGAGAAGGAAACTAATTACAAAGAAAAAGAGAACTAAGGAACAATGGGAGAGAATCACTAGATGTGAGTCCCCAAGCCCTAGAACAATCATGAAGAGAACCAGTAAAAAGAGCAAGCAACTTGTCATCGGATCTGTCCAAATCCTCAAAAGTCCGTCAATTGCGTTCCTTCCAAATACACCACATCAAACACAACACAACTAAATTCCAAACGTTAGAGGAGTGCTTTTATATCATTGCCTAAGCCCCACTCTGACCATATTCTGTCCAATGCACCAAAATCACTATTTGTAAAATCAAGCAATAAAATAACTCAATTTGCTACACAACTAAAAAAAATATGAATAGAAAAATCATCTCACAATTAAAATGCAGATTTTCTCTCTCTCTCTCTCTCTCTCTCTCTCTCTCTACTACCTATATATATATATATATATATATACATTTTTATGAATATTTAATAAATAACAAATAAAGGCTGTGCAACCCATGTACAAAATGTTCAGCCAGCAGCTTAAGGGCATCCAAAAAGGTGAAATTCAGAATATGATTAATCAATCTAGGAGTTGAAGATAGCCATGAAAAGAACTCAAAAGCAACCCATAAACAGGAAATTTTAATCTCTCAAGCACTATAGCATATCTTTTCTGCAAAACACCAGATTGAACAAGATGATTTAGATTTTTTTTTTCCTGCCTAAAACTACTAAGACTAGGTTTCAAATACACAATAAAAAACTATTAAAAACACTTCCTTATCGAGCCTTCATAGGTTCAGTCACCAGTGAAAGTTATACTTTCAAAAATATATATGATCAGCAATGCTCTACGGTACCAAATGTTGGGCTATAAAGAGGCAACATATCTATTAAATGATAAATGAGAATGTTAAGATGGATAAGTGAAAAATAGGGTTTGAAATGAGGAAATCCACTTAAAGGTAGGGGTAGCCTCTATTGATTAAAAGATTAGGGAAAGTCACTTGAGATGGTTTAGTCATGTTCAGAAGAGTTCTCTGTTCTGCCTTATGTTTTCATGAGGTAGTTTCTTGAATATACATCTTTCTTACTTATAAAAAAAAAAAAAAAAAAAAAATGTTCAAAAGAGAGTGATTAATGCACTAGTAAGAAAGAGTGAGTTGATCCAAGTTGAGGGAACGAAAGAAGGTAGAGGAAGACCAATCATTAGTAATAGTAATAAAAAATAACATGTCAATTATAGAAATAGCAGAGAGTGACTTCAGATAGAATAGAATGAGAAAAAAAAAAATGTGGTCAACCCCAACTAATCTGTCAAGGATCTAGAGCACCCCCCCAAAAAAATAAAAGTTTGGGACTGAGGCTTTGTTGTTGTTGTGTCGAGTTTGGCACACACTAGACAACTAGTAGTAGTAGTAGTAACCAATGCGGATATCCCCATCTAAGTATCATCATGAAGAGTAAAACCATAGAAGTGGGCTAGCAAGTACTAAATTTTGTGTTTTTCCCACTTCGTAAAATATAGAAGTGGTCCTTAATTGGTCATTTTTATTTCCAATATTAGTGTTAATGGTTTCAATAAAAGGATTAAAATGTAATTACGAATCATTTAAACAAACTAATAAAAACAAAAACTAGTTCATTGTTGAAGTAGTTTTTATTTTAGATTTAGGTCAAAACTAAATTGAACTAGTTCTATGGTTTGCCAAGCTCCACAAAATGTGCAAAATAAAATTCATGATACGAAGAACAAACAAGAATAGCATAAGAGAATCTCTTGAAGAAAACGGAAATCTATCGCTGAAGTTCCATATTGGAGAAAAATATGGAAGAATAGTCATACACTGATTTATTATGTGGTCCTCATAAGACTGGTTTAGCTGATTGTGACTATATATAGTATTCTATATTATCATCTAAGTTCCTAGTTTAATGTCAGTTGCATATGGCAACACTATTATCATCAATAATGCATCATAATAATGTCAGATTTATGAGTATCTAAGCTTCAATGATGTTTTGTTAGAAAATAATTTATTATTTCTTTTAAAAAGAACAAGAAGTTCAAATTCTCTACTGCTAAGATAATTCTTCACATCCTATTAAGTTGGAAGCTTTGCCCTTTATTCCATATCTACATTGTTCAGAATAATTATTTCTTGTTGGTCAGCAACTCTAATCAATTAAGCCCAAATTTCAACTCCACCGAAACTCAACATTTCCCACAATACCTATGAGAATTTGTCATAAGTGAAACTTCATCCAATTAAAAAATAAAAAAATAAAAAAAGACATGGCATATTACCTTTTGATAGACCTCCTCTTGCCAATCAGCCCCATTTGCATGCCCTGTCTGAGCTGTGGAATCTAGAGATGCTAAAAAGTATATAAATATATGTAAATAAATGCTCATGTGAGTCAAATGAATATCTTCTTCTAAGGAAACAATTAAAAGAAGCATTACTCACTGAATGATATACTAGTAAAAATATTCATTCCAAACTATATATTATGACACTGTAACACAACTGTAATAAAAGCATGTGAAAAAAAAATAGCACCCAAGATTAAAGGCTAATTACTTTACACACCCTCTGCATATTAAATTACTTAAAGACTCCCCATATAGTTTTGCATTGATCCACCATGCATCACTCATCCCCCATAAAACCCCTTAGAGGCTTCCACAGCTTGTTTTACCCATATTGTCAAATAAAATAACATTCACTAGCTATTTTGGATGGGGAGTTGACCTCCATTTGCATGTATATATCGAAATAAAGTTACAAAATCAGGTTGGACAATGATGGACATTCAGAAATTTCATTATTTATCAAAAACAAAGAATTGGCACGTCCCAACCAACCGAGTTGAGTGCATCCTTCTTACACATGGACATAATTTATTATATTGATTTACTTGAGTGCTTTGCAAGGTTTAAATCTACATAATTAGCTTGTATGTACTTTGATCATTTTTTCTCTGACAGTTGACATGTACTTTTTGAAGTTCAACATATTACTTCTGCAGGAGGTATATATATATCAACCACAATGCATTTTGAAAACTTGGATAAGGAAAAAAAGGGGGGGCAGGGGAGAGAGAGAGAAGCAAGATGTATAGATTTTCCTGTTCAACTCCCTATCCTGATGATAGTCATTCAAGGTGATGAATGATAATCTAAACAAAACAAAGGCAACAAACAGCAAAAGAGATTTATGAAAAAGAAATAAAATTGCATAGATGCAATGACATACTTGATGACGTCTCTGGAGGAGCTCTTTGTGATTGATATAATTGCTTTTGCTGATCAATCACATTCTGTGGTTGAAGCAAGGAACCTGATGCTTGACCTGATGCTTGAAGCCTTTGCTGAATATCCCGTTGTAATAAATTTGGCTGCTGCTGTTGCAAAGCCAATTGTTGTTGCAATTGTGAAGGTTGCGACTGAATCTGTGACATCAATTGCTGCTGTTGCTGCTGTGGCTGTGACTGTGATGGCTGCCCTTGTGTGTGTAACATATTAGATGCACCCTGTTGTGATTGTTGCTGCACCTGAACCTTGGACTGTTGTAATATGTGTACTGAGTGCTGATTAGTTTGCATACTTGAGTTACCGGACTGAGTTCCAAGCAACTGTTGTTGCGGCTGCTGTAACCCAGAAACATTACTTTGAGGGCCCAACTGTTGCTGATGCATATTAGAGAGGTTGCTTTGCTGAGCCATTAACTGTTGTTGTTGCTGCTGCTGCTGCATGTTTTGAAGATTATTCTGCTGGCCAAGCATCCTCTGTTGCTGCTGCTGCATGTCTCCAACACTGCCTTGTTGTGCAATTAATTGATTCTGTTGCATATTTGTTGCATTTGACTGTTGCCCCATCAGCGGCTGCTGCTGCTGCTGCTGCTGTTGTGGAGGTAACATTGGCTGCTGCTGCATAGATGCCTGTTGATGAATAACAGCAGCCTGTTGTGAGTGTTGCTGCTGCCTGAGAACTGATTGAGGATGTTGCTGAAGCATGGACTGTGTTGCCTGCTGAATAGATGACTGCTGATTCTGCTGCAGACCAGGAAGAGGAGACGATTGCATCACAGAAGGCTGCATGATCGATTGCTGAGAAGATTGCAACTGATTGGGTTGTAATAGATTTTGCTGCTGCTGCTGCTGCTGCTGCTGCTGCTGCTGCTGCTGCTGCTGTTGTTGTTGCTGCTGTTGTTGCTGCTGTTGCTGTTGCTGTTGCTGCTGCTGCTGCTGCTGCTGTTGCTGGATGTGAGATTGCATGAGTGAGTGTGACATATTTCCCTGCGGGAACTTCTGCTTTAATTGCTGCTGGTAAATATATTGCTGTAACTGCGGTTGCTGTTGGGGAACAACTTGTTGCCTTCCTGGCATTTGCCGCTGATTATTTGCAAACATATTGGAGGGAACCCCTTGTCCCATTGAATTTCCTACTGAGTTCTGTGAACCAGGCATATTCTGCACATTGGTATTCTGGCCAACAACATTTGGCATAGGATTCTGACTTAAACCAGAGACAGGAGGCAGTGCAGATGGTAAACTGGCAGTGCTTTGAACTCCAGCAGATGGAATGTTATTCTGAATGTTCTGAGATAACATCTGTTGGCGAGACTGATTAGCTGATAATGGAATAGGACCTGGATTATGAACTTGGGGCTGCATACTCATCCCTATTGCATATGAAAGAACAAAAACAGACACCAAACTATATGAAATGTTGAAGGATAAAAAAATAAAATATTTTAAAAATATAAATTTAAAAAAAAAATAAAAAAAGTGGAACGAAGAATACATAAAAACACATACTATACCATGGGCAAAGGTGTTAAAGCACTAAAGCCCGGCCCCCCACAACCCCACCCCCACCCCCCCCCCAAAAAAAAAAAAAAAAAAAAAACAATGGAACAAAAAAAAAAAAATGGAAATATATTTCAATTGAATTCCTTATATTTGAACCCACAACCTCACTCCATTACCCTTACAAGGAAAGGAAATGGAATTTAGGCTAGAACTCATTAGGTTACTCATATCACATTCTTTTTTCTTTTCTTTTTTGATGAGTACACTCATTTATTTTTCATAACCTGTTTTGAGGGTGAAAGCAGTCCAACAGATGCTAAACATACAAATTCAACTGCATATAGCATCCACCTTTCCCCATACCACCCCCCACCACCACCAATAAAACAAAGGCAACATTACTTTTCAAGATGTCACAAAAATAACATCTTTAGACATTTTAACAGGAATTACGGATCCATGTCCAAGAAGAAAAAAAATTGCACACATACACATATATAAACATATATCTATGTTTCTGTATATGTACATATGCAAGTAAGTATGCGTGCGTGTATATAATCATGAAGATACATGAGATAATGATTTCGGTGTCAAAAACACAACACCAGAGAGAGAAGCAGGGTGGATTAATATGTAAATAAAACCATGCACATAATTCTTTGATGTACTTACCTGCATCTGAGGACTTATTACTATTGCCAGCAGAGTTGGATGGCAAAGCATTGCCTATAGGATTCTGAGACTTAGTTTCCATTGTAAGCATTTTCAGAGATATTTTTCGTAGATAATCTGACTGGCTTGTGGCAGCAGTATAAATCTTTTCCTCAAACCTTATAGCAATTTTCCTGAGTTCATGTAATCCCTCTTGGCCAGAAACAGGGAGATGCCTCTTCAAAGTTTCCATTCTATACACAAAAGGAGATACTCTTATTATGTTACTGACCATATAGGCACAATTAAGCTATTAAAGAAAAAAGTCCCAAATGGGTAAACTATGCTGACAGTGCAGAACTTAAAGCAACAAAATGTGAAAAGAAACCACATAAAATTTCATGAAATTTTTTTTGATAAGTAAATAAAATTTCATGAAATTTTAAAAATATGAACAAAAACGCAATATTTTTTTCTCTGAAAAATATCAGCAGTAGCACTTGATTGTTCAAGGTTCACTATGGAAGATCTGTCAACAGAAAATGTTTTCCTGGTCAACTAACATGATACCTTGCTTTCCATATATTAGACCCCCAGTGTTCCTCAACGAATTGTATTCCTAGCTCTTTATTTGGGTGATGCATTCAGGTGTTTTGTTTCCAACTTCTAATATAGCACTACTAGTTCTTGTAGTCAACTCCCATGATACGACATTTGCTTTCAATGTCATATCCAATTCTTATACTTGTAGCTGCAATTGTCATATTTCCGAGAAATTTTATTTTTCTTCAAATGCGGATCATCGACACTTACCACAAGCCTTCCTGACATTAATTTGAATATTTGTTCTCTTCTTTTTCCAGTTATGCCCTTCCTCAGTTTTTTCTAATAATTAACTGCAGTAAAATATTGCTTATGGTATGAAAAGCTACTACGAGCACATGCTTTATCAAGATCATATACGGAATGAGTAGCTAAGCACAGACACTTCATTTGGGGTGCTGTAACCGTGTCCTAACAGTGTCCTATATGCCATCTTATGTTATAATTTTTCAAAAATTGCTCATGTTGCCATATTGTACCCGCACCCATGTCCATGCATCCTAGCTTGAGTAGAGAGACACAAGCCCCACCAGCCAGAGCACAAATACAGGCCTAACAGAAATCTTAAAGCAAAAAACGCATTCCAAATATGAGCTTGATAAACCAGAGCCACCGACAATGGATAGGAGGCACCGGTTTTGATGGCTTGTGCTTGGAAAATTTTGTCATACCAATTACCAAACACTTGAAAATGTTTTTGTATACAATGTTTTCAAAAGAAAATACTTTATTGTAAAAAATTTTACATTTGAAACATTTTACAGTAAAACAAACAACACGTTAATTCAGTCATACACAGTATTCAAAATGTCAAACGAAAGAAAATGAGAAACCAAGCATACAAAGACTCAAGCTTGGTTTTTGGAATAGCTTTGTTGTTTTCACTAGTTTATTTTCTTTAAAATGTTTGTTATTTAAAAGTACAGGTGTACATAGAAAAATGCAAGGCTTTCCAAATCTGTACCTATGAAATAAGTTGGCTTATTTCGATTTTTGAACCTGACCAAACAGGGTAACAAGTGTGTGTGTGTTACAGCTTATTTTGGTGAGTTATTTCCCCCAGCTTGTTAGATAAAATTTTATAGAGTATTACTTTTTTTCTTAGTATAGCTAATTAAATCCTTACAAATTAAAATGGATGGCACTTTTAAAAAAAAAGCAATCTGAAAATGCAAGGCCTTTCACATGATTACTGGTTGTGCTGGACCTAGTCTTATGTTAAAGTAAGCTACTAATGTCACCACATGGGGATGTCTTACTTCTACGTGATATCCCAAAAGGACAAGTTACAATTAGAGCTCCCACATACTTGCGCACTTCCAATGTGATATTCATTGCACTTCTACTACATAGCGCCCTCACAATCTTGATGGGGGTCTCAAAGCATTACTTTTTGGTGCAGACTGCAGACAAGCTTTTCAGTTAAATGTGTTCTTGAATGTGCATGGCATTGAAAGTGAAGATTGTAAAAAGGATATCTTCAAGTGTTCCACAACAAATTCTACCCCCAGCTCTATATTTGGGTGATGCACTCAAGTCTTTTGTTTCCAACTCAAAATATAGCATTATTAACCCTTGTAGTCAACTCTCATGATACAATACTTTCTTTCAAAGTCATGTCTGATTCTTATACTTGTAGATGCATTGTAAAATTTCCAAGGATTTTTATTTTTCTTCATGTGAGGATCATCTACACTTACCACATGCCTTTCCGACATTATTTTGAATATTTGTTTTCATCCTTCCAGTTATGCCATTCCATTTTTTTTTTAATTAACGAACTGCAATAAAATACTGGTTACGGTATAAGAAGCTACTACAAGTACACAATTTTATCAAGCTCATATATGGAATGAAAGCACAAGTCCCATCAGCAAGCCAGAGCACAGATACAGGCCTAACAGCAATATTTAAAAACCAAACATTTCAGTTACATGCAATATTCAAAATGTTGAATGTAGAGTTAGTCAAACAAAAGACAATGAGAATCTAAGCATATGAAGACTCGAGCTTTGTGTTTAGAAATAGTTTTTTTTTTTTTTTTATTAGCTTATTTTCTTTAAAATGTTTATTATATGAAAGTATAGTTGTACATAGAAAATGTGAGGCTTCCAAAAGCTTTACTTATGAAATAAGCTAACTTAGTTCCAATTGTAAGGCTAACCAAACAGGGTAATAATTGTGTGTTTCTTACTGCTTATTTTGGCTAGTTTATTTCCCCAGCTTGTTTAGGTACAATTATTTTAGAGCTATACTTTTTTTCTAATTATAGCTAATTAAAAAACCTTTCATATTAAAACAGGTGCACTATTAAAAATAAGCTATCCAAAATGGAAACTTACTCTTTCACATGCTAAACCTAATTTTATGTGAAAGGAAGGAGTATTTGTCATAACTCTAGGAATTTTTTTTTTTTTTTTTTTTTTTTTGGGTATGGATGCGTGTTGAGTCTAACAGCAAGAATGAAATATGAAGATACTATTGTCAGCAGATGGAGATTCGTTAGTCACATCTGCGTGATAAACCAAAAGCACTAGTTATAATTAGAGCTCCTGCCATACTGGCACGCTCAAAGGAAAGGAGTATTTGTGGTAACCCCTAGGACTTCTTGCACGTTGTATGGACATGTGTTGAGTCTTGTGTCGAGAATAAATTAGGTCTATCTGGGCGATATATAAATACAAATGAGTAGTACATGGAGCTACTATTGCTACCAAATGCAGATTCATTACTCACATCCATGTGATATCCCAAACGAACTAGTTATAATCAGAGCTCCTGCCATACTTACGTACTCAATGTAAATGTCATATTCATTGCACTCTTACTGCATAGTGCCGTCACAATCTTAATGGGGTCTTACAACAAGACCCTTCAGATCAAAACTAGTTTTTGAGTTAAACTCTACGTTGTTGAATGCATGGCATCAAAATTGAAGATTAAGCAGTTAGGTTCTAATCCCCTCCAAAAAAACGAATAACTTGACCAGTTAAGCTAATGAATAGGATGCAAGAGGAATCAAAAAAAGAAAATGAAAGCTATTATAAGTTCATTTTTAACCATCAGACCCAAACACAACCCGTAAAGCTGTACCAGGTTTGTTACCGCTTATTTTAATGAGTTTATTTCCACTTGCTTGTTTAGGAACAATTTTTAAGAGCATTGCCTTTTTTGACCTTAGTATAGAACCTTACTTATTAAAACAGGGCGCACTTTTAAAAATAAGCTATCTGAAACGGAAATTTACTCTTTCACATGATTAATGGGTTGTGATGGGCCTAGTTTTATGTTAAAGGAAGGAGTATATGTGGTAACAACCCCTACGATTTTGATGAAGTTGTATGCACACATGCTGAGTTTGACCTTAAGAATTTTTTATTTCCAGTTAAACTCTGTATTCTTAAATGTTTGTGGCATCAAAAAGTGAAGATTTTGCTGTAAAGTTCTCTAATTTCCACCAAAAAAGTCAATAACTTGATCAGTTAAGCTAATGAATAAATTCAATTTGATCGGATTCAGACCCAAACACAACCCGTAAACATAAATATGTAAAACAAAAACAAAAGGCAAAAGCAAAACCATAAATTTAAGGAAGAGAGAAGAAAATTACATTTTGTTGACGATTCTTTGACGAGAATCGGGCTGCAATTGGCTCCGCCAATCAACAGAATCCATGGCAGCTTCTCCACCGCCGCCTCCAGGAGCTCCAACGCCGCCACCTCCAACTCCGCCGCCGCCGCCTACAACAGGACCTTGAGATGGATTTGGCCTCCAATTATTGTTATCCATGATGATCTAAATTTTGTAACCGAAATTCCAACCACCAAATTTATATAAAAATTATGAAAATCGCGAATAACTTTATATATATATATATGAACTCCGATTTTGAGATTAAAATAGAGTGATGATGAGGAGGCGAAGTCTAATTTAAGGGAAGACTGTTAATTCATAAGTAAAAGGTTGAAGAGTTTCAGGCAGAAAAGGATTTTGAGAGTTAGAATTGAGAGAGAGAGAGAGAGGTATATATAGAGATGTATGTCATGTCATGTCATGTTTGGGAATTGGGGTTGTTTTTGGGAAAGTTGGATTCTATTTTCTAAAATGAGCTTGTTGTGGCAAGTGTTTTATAACAAAATCTACCACCATTGAGTAATTATTATGATTTCAGTTACGGGCCTGTTTGGGCACACACAAAATGAGGTAATGATAACCTTCTTCATTACTGGTTATATTTTGAAATTTTATTTCTTTTATAATAAAAAAGACATTTATAAAAATAAAAGAAAAAGGGTAGTATTTCATCTCATAACTTGTACAGTATAATATCAAGAAATTTTACTAACAAAACAAATAAACCTCCATGCAAAATGATAATACTACATTATCTCTTGGTCGATTTTTTATGGAAAAATAGGGATTCAAAACTTTATTTCTCATTTAGACATAATTGGTTAAAAAGTTGGTTACATGATGAGATATAAAACTTCACTCATCATTTGAGGTAAAAATCTCATATATGACTATTAGAGTGATTGTAATGGTGATTTATTTGTCAATTTTTCCACTATTTGGCATTACAACAAAAAATAGAGTTTGACTGTAGATATTTTGTGAAAAAATATATATTGCGAAAAAGTCATTATGGTTTCGTAAAGAGAAAGTCTTCTATCCAATGCCCAGTTCCACTGGACACGTTAAGATATGGACATGTGTCTAAAACTAAACACGTGTCCGTATCTCAACATGTCCAATGAAACTGGCCACTAGACACAAGTCCAACCCTTTTGTAAACTACTGATCTGCTTTGATAACCATAATGATGAAGAGATTTTCTATTAAGTAAGAAAGGACAAAAAAAATAACATTATAAATGTGCTATTGAATGTTGCTATTTTATTTATAAATACTTATATTCATACTTAAATTGAAATAATTTTATTAGTGGCCAATGTTTCATTATTATTTGACTACAGCCGTTTGGTGTATTTTTAAATAAAAGTCATTGGCATTTCTAGACAATTTTTATGAAAAGCTAGATATATCTTAATAAACCCTTGTATAAGTCAAATTCTAAACTATTTAAAAACCTAGGCGTATGGTTTTAAATAATAGTTAAAAAAAGCCCTAGGCGGAGGGCCCTAAAAGCATTAAGAAAAAAAAAAACAAAAACAATTTGTGAAACACCTTTACTTTTTTTTATAATTCCTCCCCCTCTTATAAATAAATAAAAAAATTAAAAAAAAAAACCCATAAATATTTCTAGTTTTGATTGGTTAGGATCCAATCATAAACAACTAATTACAGTAATTGAAATCTTCATCATCATTTATATATACTATTAATAGCATGATTCTTTATTTGGGTTTCATAATTTGCGCTCTAAAATATTTCCACACAAATTCTTTAACCCTCTAAAATGCCTCCTATCTTCTAGTTAAATAATTTTAAATTTAAAAAACACAAACAATTAAAAGAGTAATTTATTATTTTTTAAAAATTCCAAAGTTTTAGGTTTTTTCCTTTATCTTCTCCAATCTAAATTATCATTTTTGATTTTCAATTCAAAATTTTAAACTTTTATCAACACCATGGTAGAGAAAGATCCTAAAAATTAAAACACTATCTCTCTCACTTTTAAATGACACTTAAGCCAAAATAAAAAATAAAAATGAGTCTCTTCACATGCACAAAGCGCATGTGATGTGACTAGTTTTAAAAATCTCTTAAAAAACAAATATTGGAGTCAATTTTGGAATGGGAAATTTAAATGAACTTAAGCCTATCAACCTGTGTTTGAAAGTATATATATAAGAGTCAAGCCCACTACTCACTAGTAACTGCAATTGAAAAATGGAAGCAAGTAGTGCATCATTGCATTGTGGAGAAATACACAAAACACTAAATCACAAAGGAGAATATTAAAAAATATATATTTATTATTGTTATTATGATCACCATATAATGAGCATAAAGAAGGGATTGGTGAAGGAGAGAGAATGCTATTTGCACCATGACACACCCTAGAGCACCTTTGGAATATATTGCTTCTTAGATCAGAAGATTGGATTCAAGCTTGGAAGAGTGAATAAGGTTGGTGAGGTAGGTAAAATCTTACCGATAAATGCATCGTTTGATGACAATGTTTTATAGCAAGTTTGGCGCATTAATTCCGAATATCCATCTCTAAATAAGGATCAAAGCTTATGGCTATTGGATTTATAGTGTAGATGCCCTTGGGTGAGATTTTGGGAGAGGCACGAGAGTTCTAAGCTCTCCCCTCTCAAGTATTCACACATTGGGTGTTTGACAATGTGTTTAATGTGCATGTGTTACTAAGGTAAGGTGTGTGTTTGTGTGTGTGTGAATCTTTTTTCTTACTTTTATTTTATGGAGTTGTCACCAATTATTGGTTTTGTTCTAAGTGTGATTCATCACCTATTTGTCTAATTTGTTTTAATTACCTAATTAACTAAAACCAATTCAAGGGTTTTTAAATTAATTAAGGTAACCAGAGTCTCAAACCAAAGATTCTTCGACTTGAAAATTCAGTTATAGGTGGGAAATGTGTTAAATACCCTACATTGCTTATCAAAAGAATAGCACCTTATTTTAATTTAATCACAACATTCGTATTTTAGAAAGATAAATAGAATACTTGGCATTTGTTTTTGAAAAAGTTTTGTACAAAACAATACATATACATAATATCTTATTTACATATCTAAATAACATGTGAATATTATTGCAAAGAGTAATTTACAAGCAAACATGTGAGTATATATAAATAATATGTGAAAATTAAAATGCAAGAAGGTAAATATATATAACTAACATGTGAGTATTATATTTATTATGTATCTAGCATGTGAATATATAATACTATACAACATAAAAGAAAGAAAGGGAGAGGAAAGATATCACATTATGCATTTAGAGTAATAAGCCAAGTTTATTCTCCAAGTTTCACTCCTATGCACAAACATAATAAACCAAAATGGTTACTGTAGGAAGGAGGGGGATATATTAACTTGATCACATACCATCAATTCAATTAAAATGAATCATGGATACTTATCAACCTCTTTAAAAATTGTGCAAAAAATAAATTGATTGAAAACAAAAGATAGAAAACACCATTTGCTTACATTTGAAAAGATGAGTATTATCCTTTGGAAAACATCATGACTTTTTGGAAAAATTCTCATTTTAAGGAATTTTGGGAAAATGCATTTTGAAAAATGGATTCTCTCTTGAAATCTATTAACTATATAAAAAGACGCAATACCTCTACAATGCCATTTTGGTTTATTAAGCCACTTTTTTTTCTTTTTTTCTTTTTTCAGTCTTCCATTTGTACCTTTTTTTTTCCTTTTATATATATTGTTATACTGACATAACAAAATTTCACAATATTTTCACAATTATTGAGGTGCTAATTTCTTATAAGTCAAAATAGAATGATAAAATATGAAACCGTGACCAACCATAACTGAAAATAAATGTTTTGTGAAAATATTGTGACACTTGTTAGGTGAATGTATAAAAACTAAAGTACTTTTAGTTTATTCAATATGTACCTTTTTTTTTTTAGTCATCGATTTGTGCTCTTTTTTTCTATATATAAAAAAAGCGTATATGCTCATGAATAGTGTTATGAACAATATTTTTGGTTTAGTGACTTGCCTTTTTCCTCCTTTTTTTTTCTTCATGTTCACCAACTTTGTTTGAACTTGTTTTTTTTTTTTTTTAAAGGATCTTTATATGTTTACTTTTTACTTGTAATGTAAGTTTACATTGTATACACACAAAAAGTAGCAAATATTATATACATTTGCAAAAAAAAATTGTACAAATTTTGCAAATGTGTATAACATTTACCAATTTTTATATGTTTACAATATAAATTTACATTGTAAGTGCAATGTATATTTCTATATATATATATAAAGAGTGAATGGGAAAAGTTACAGTAATTTCGCTACAATAGTTATGGTTTGTTTAACTTTCACTGTTTTGCTGGCCCTTTTTTTTTTTTTTTTTTTTTTTTTTTTTTTGTGAATGCATAAAGTTGTAGTATATTTGCTATATTATTTTTGATTTGCCAACAATAATTTTCACAATACTTTCATAACAAATCATATATGGTAAATTGTTATTGGTTCTAATTTAAACTTACCAATGAAACTACTTTTTTACCCATCAATAACAACTTGTAGTAACCTACTACTTATTATTTGTTGTGAAAATGTCATGGACATAACTTTTTTTTTTGTGAAAAATGTTAAAACATCTTGATGTCGTCACAATATTTTCAAAACTATTGAACTGTCAATTCTTTACAAGTTAAAATAAAATATAACAAAATTATAAAGGTATTATGAAAATGTTGCGTCATTCTGTTATGTTTTTAGAAATTTTTTGTTGGTTTAATCAACTTTGTTGAGCCAAAATTCACTATTCCATATACAATTTTCTTGGGTTGACTTTTTGTACATTTTTTTCTTTACACACTATTTTAAGTAAAAATACATAGTTTTACACACAAAAACAAAAACAAAAACTTAGGAAAAAACATTTTTGATCCTTTATGTTTGGGGCAGTTTACAATTCTTCTTTAAACTTTAAAATCAAGCAATTTTTCCCTTAATATTTTGGAAAAGAGCAAATATATCATATTGTTATTCTCTTAGTTAAACCCTAAAGAAAACTTATGATTTTTAAAATATTTTATTATGTAATGTCTAAATTACTCCTGCTAAATTTTAACATTCTAAAAATTTTCTTTACGTATTTTGAGTTTTAAATAATAAAAATTCTTAGAAAGTTAGAATGATGATATTCGACGACACAAGCCTTTTGTTATCTTATTTTTTATTTTTTATTTTAATTTTCTTAGCAAAACTCAGTTGTTTATTATTAGAAGATGATGATGTCTGTTATCATTTTTAGAAGTTTTTAGAGAATAGATATATTGTCTTTAGCAAGTAGGTACTAAAAAACTATTATAGTTAAATAAATATTTATATGTTAAATAACTACCCTAACTTTGTGGTTGATCAAAATTCTTAAACAAATGAGATTAATTTTTTATGACATAATTATCAAATTTTGTTAAAATTAATGTCTTTTTTGATTAATGTAAATCTCTATATACTTTAAAAATCAAATGATTAATATCTTTGTTTTGTAATATAAATAAAATATAGAATTGACCTTAATTACTATAGTACTTTTTTTCCATGGCAAGTACGTGCCTTCCAAGTGCTGCCTTAACTAGTTTTATGGGGAAAAAAAAAAAAAAAGGCTTTTGAGGGGAAAACATAAAGAAAGAGCAATTTTAAAAAAAAAAAAATTTATGCACTTTAGAAACCATATCCAAGATTAAAATCAAAACTATTCAAGAAAAGGGATTTGTTTTAAGAAAATTGTTTCCATGTTTTAGGAAAAAAGAAGAAGAAGAAGAAGAAGATGGTTTTGGTCCTTTTGGAAATAAAAATCCATGGTTTCTGTTTATTTTTAAAAGAAGAGAGCTTTATTTTGATTTCTTAAGATTTATTTTGAAAATGGCACTCATTGAAGCTTTAAAAATGCTTCATTGGAAGGCTTTTTATTCAAGGGTGAACTTAAAATGTTTGCATCTTTTAAAGACTTATTGAAAAGGGATGGTTATTGGAGTATTTTTTAACATTTTAAGAGGTTTGCTTGAATCAAACTTTTCATTGTCTGGTGATTTAGGGTGAGAAGGAACAAGGGAAATAAATAGGGCTTAATGTAAAGACATAATGCAATAAAGGAATGTAAATACATACATATATATATATATATATATTTATATATATGTGTGTGTGTGTGTGGAAGTTAAAAGCAATATATGAATTTAAAGACATAAAGTAAATGAAATCTTTATTGCATTGATTGGTTAGTCATGTACTGGGAGGCATGCATTGAAAGGAGAGATTGTCACTACATTACAAGTCCAATTGGGTATTGGGATAAGGGTTCAACTATAGATTGGCATTAGGTACTGAGATTCCTTTTACTTGTGACCGCTTGTTTTGATAATAGTGGATTATTAGGAGTGGTGACCTTAAATTCACTCGGTGGAGTTTTGCCTCAGTGGTTTTCACCATTTGTAAACAAATCACCAGTGTCAAATTTAATTTTTACTATATTTTGTTATTTGGTGATTTGTTTGTACTATCATGCGTATTACATGCAATTGAACCTAATTAATTCACTTGACTAATTAATTGGTTAATTTACCTAAGAGGTCAATACATGCTTAGCCTATCAAGTGGTATTAGAGCTGGCACATTCTAATTAGATTTTAATCTTTACTGTGTGATCCATTGACCCCTGTTGTCATGGCTACAATCAGCATGAAAAGATCTTTTGTTTCAAATACATCTTGTTTTTCTAATCTCTATTTGATTGAGTGTCTCAGAAAATGCAAGTCTAAAAGTTATTTGAAATCTATTATGATGATTATTGGAAAAGATCTTAGCATGACAAAGAAGAAACTAGACTGTCTTAGAATGAAAATGTGTAGAGGAGTTTGTCTACGAAGAGTGAAAGTTAAAAGCTTTGTTCGTAAATGGCAGATGAGAGAAAACATCATTCCTTCTGATTTGTCATCTAAGCATGAGGTGTGCTTCATGATGAAGTCCACATTTAAGATAATGGACATATGTTTGTGATACCTTGACAGTTATTGCTCAAGACACATGACTAGAGACCGCTCTTTCTTTAAGGTATTTGAGTCTAAGAAATGTGGTAATGTCACTTTCGATGATGGGAGCAAATCACAGATTAAAGGGAAGGGAACCATCTCTCTACCTGGACTACTAGAAATTGCAAATGTGCTATATGTAGAAGGTTTGAGAGTGAACTTGTAAAGCATAAGTCAGATATGTGATCAAGACTTTATGATGTTGTTCTCAAAAGGGAAATGCCTTGTGTTGAATGAGTCTGGGAAGAAACTTATAAGTGGTGTACGCACTTTAGATAACTGTTATGGATTGGTACCTGATGCTGATATTGTGTACAGTAACATTCGTTTGCCAAATGAAGATCTATGGCACCAAAGGATGGGACATGCTAGCTACAAACATCTTTCAATTGTATCTAAACATGAATCAGTTTTAGCAATACCAAAGCTCAGTAGAGTGAACAATATTATGTGTGGACCGTGTTAGCTTGGGAAACAGACAAAAGCAAAATATCCTGACACTCAAACATCTAAACCGTTGGAGCTACTACATTTGGATCTCATAGGTCCAATTAGAACCGAGTCTATTGGAGGAAAGAGATACATTATGGTTGTGGTAGATGATTTCACTAGATACACTTGAGTCATTCTTCTAAGATCCAAGTTAGATGCTCCTAAGCACATTGAAGCCTTGTATACAAGATTGCAAAATGAGAAGAGTTTAAAGATTGATCAAATTTGAAGTGATCATGGTAAAGAATTCAAGAACTCATACATGGAATCCTTTTGCACTAAATCAAGTATATCTCAAGAATTTTCTGCTCTTATTAATCCTCAGCAAAATGGTGTGGTAGAAAGAAAGAATATAGTCATTCAAGAGATGGCTAGAGCCATGTTGCACAACAAGGATATGGCTAGAAATTTTTGGGGAGAAGCTGTCAACACCGCATGTCATACAGTTAACAGGGTGTATTTCAAACCCGGTACCAAGAAGACTCCCTATAAGTTATGGAAGGGAAGAAAGCCAAATGTGAAGTATTTCAAAATCTTTGGAAGTACTTATTTCATCCTTAAGGATAGAGAGAATGTGGGAAAATTTGATTCTCGAAGTGATGAAGGAATATTTTTGGGATATTCCTTTACTAGCAAGGCTTATCGGGTATATAACAAGAGAACCAAGAAGGTGATGGAAATAGTCAATGTTGTTATTGATGAAGCCTCCGAGTCCGGTTCTGAGAAAATTAGTGAGGAGATCCCTAAGGAAATTCTTCCTCTTGAGAATAAAGGTGTTTAAGAAATAGTTGATCAAGAGCCTGCATCTCCAAGTACTCCAAGTGGTGTAAAGTTTCAGCAGACATTCTTATCTCACCTGATTCTGAATCTCATAAAGAGAAAGGACCTTCCTCAAGGATCGAGTTGAATCATCCATCTAAAGTTATTGTGGGAAATATGAATAAACTTACATTAAGAAAGTGTACAATTGATAAATGTGTTACTAACTTTGTGTCTTATTCTTGTTATTTGTCATAGGTTGAACCCACCAAGGTTAAGGAAGCTCTCCAAGATGAAAGCGGGGTTGAGACTATGCATGATGAATTGCTTCAGTTTCAAAGGAATGATGTCTGGACCCTAATACCTAGATCGGAAGGAGAGCACATCATTGGCATAAAGTGGATATTTCGCAATAAGACTGATGAGGAGGAAAATGTGATCCGCAACAAGGCTCGTCTTGTAGCTCAAGAATACTCTCAAATGGAAGAAGTAGACTATGATGAGACATTCGCTCCTGTAGCTCGCATGGAATCCATTAGGATTCCCCTAGCCCTAGCATGTCACTTGAAGTTTAAGTTTTACCAAATGGATGTAAAAACTGCTTTCTTGAATGAATTTCTCAAAGAAGATGTCTATGTGGCTCAGCTTAAAGGATTCATTGAACCACACTTTCTAGATCATGTGTTGTACCTCAAGAAGGCACTCTATGGATTTAAGCAAGCACCTAGAGCTTGGTATGATCGACTTACACAATATCTAGTCTCACATGGTTTCACAAAAGGAAAAGTTGATCAAATACTCTTCATCAAGAAGGAAGATGGCGAGTTGATTGTTGCTCAGGTATATGTTGATGATATCATCTTCGGGTCTACAAAGGATGAACTAGCTCATAATTTCTCCAAACTCATGCAAGCCAAGTTCGAGATGAGCATGATTGGAGAGTTGGATAACTTCCTTGGGCTGCAGATCCATCAGCAAGAGTCAAGTATATTCCTATCTTAATCTAAATATGCTAAAAATCTTGTGAAAAAGTTTGATTTAGAATCTGCTAGTTCTGTTAGAACCCCCATGAGCCCAAATGTTAAACTCACTGTTGATTTGTTGGGAAAAAGTGTTGACTCTTCTCTCTATAGAAGCATGACAGGTAGTCTTCTTTACCTTACTGCTAGTAGACCTGACATTATTATAGTGTGGGAGTGTGTGCTAGATATTAGGCTAATCTCAAAGAGTCTCATATGATTGCTTTGAAAAGAATCATAAAGTATGTCAAAAACATTGCCGATTTCGGTGTGTGGTATAGTAAGGACACCAATGATGTCTTAGCTGGGTATTCTGATGCAGACTTGGCTGGGAATACTGATGATAGAAAGAATACTTCGGGGGGTTATTTTTATGTGGGTAATAATCTTGTCTTCTAGATAAACAAAAAGCAGAATTCCATCTCATTATCCACTATAGAGGCTGAATACATTGTTGTTGGTAGCTACTGCACCCAACTTCTGTGGATGCAAAAACTCCTCCTTGATTATGGTATTCGTCAAGAACATCTTACCATCTATTGTGACAATACCAGTGCCATTAACATCTCTAAGAATCCTATTCAACATTCTTGAACAAAACATATAGAGATTTGACATCACTTCATTCGAGAGCTTGTAGAAGATGGTACCCTCACTCTCAAGTTCATTCACATCTATGATCAGAAGGTTGATTTGTTCACCAAACCTTTTGATAGCAAACGGTTTGAATTCCTTCAACAAAACATTGGTGTTATCTCCATGGATTGATCTCCTCTCCTTCTCATCCTTCCTCATGCATTTGCATCTAGTTTTATGCTATGTTTTGTTCAACATGTTTTTATTTGTTTGTTTTCAATTTTGCTTTATTTTGTTTTTTCATAATAAAAAAAAAATAAAAAAATCAGAAAATACAAAAACAATGTGTTTTGTGTACATTGGTACTTGTGTATTTTAGATGGCCATTGAAACAAAGTTTTCTAAAATTTGTATCTCTTTTATCTTAAATGAGTATTTCTATACACAATCAAGCAAGTGAGTTTTGTGGCTTGTGTTTGTGATGAGTAAGATTAAATAATTTCTTATACTTAATACTTATATCACTCTTTTTTACGAGAAGGACAAAAAAATCCTAAGAGAAAGGCATAAATAACCATCTCACCACTAAAATCCACCGATCATGAATAACATCTGTATGCTTCAACATAGCAAAATTGATGTTTAAGCTTAACATAATTAGGTATTGCTTCTCTCTCTCTCTTATATGCCCATGCATGATATGCTAAAAAATATATATATATGCAAAGAAAAATCAAAAGGAAAACGAATCAAAATGCTTTTAAATATAGTTGCAAATGTGTTTCTAAGAAATGTGGGAGTTATTGGATGTATCTCGCAGGTGATAGTCCCCATCAAGTAGTTATGATTGCGTGTGAGTTAAATTGATTTTCTCATATCTCAAATCATCATAACATGTTGACACTTATGCAATCTTGCGATATTTTCACACACAACATGCAAAATTTTTTGCTACTTTTGATACATGTGCAAGTACAATGTGATTTGGCTATCATAAGGAATACATATGTTAATGTATACTCACTAAACTGTCTTGACTTGTTTTTGAAATATAAAATTAGTTAGACTTTTTTGTGTGTGTGTGTGTGTGTGTGTGTGTGTGTGTGTGTGTGTGTGTTTGGATCCTAAATGCTTTGCATTTTTCTTGTTGAGAGATGTTTTTAAGAGCTTAAAATGTTGATTGGATCTTTGGTTGAGTAGCTTGCTTGATTGCATTCAATTCTGTGTTTTTCTCCTCTTTGAAAAACTGTTTTTATCAAGCTTGATAGCTTCTCGACAAATCTCGATAGATAGTTATCTATCGAGACCCTTGGATTGTGTTTTCTTGACAGATCTTAACGCATCTTTGATCCATCGAAGCTTTCTAGAATTTGTCTTGATAGGTTCTCGATAGATTCTTAATCCATTGAGAGAGTTTATGTTTGCTCGATAGCTTCTCGATCCATTGAGGTATTTTGCTGTTGATAGATTCTCGACAGCACCTGGACAGATTCATCTGTCGAGAATCAGTGCCTGATAGATTCTCGACAAATCTTGATCCATCGAGACGCGTTTTCTATAAATAGGACCAACGCAAAATCAAATTCACTTTTCTTTGATCTCTCTTGATTGAAACCTTCTTTTTCTTTGCCAAACACTTTTTCCTCAACCCATTCATCTTCCCCACTTGGATTTCGGCTTGATCCCCTCTTTTTCCCTCTGGTATGATCTCGTTTTCTCTCTTTCTTTATGCATTTCATACATTTTAACCTAGGTTTTTGGGTTTTTGAAAATTTTTGGGGTTTTTGAAAATTGATGAGTATTTTGAAAATTTTTGGATTGGGTTTTGTATAAATGATGTTATATGCTTATGCATTGCATTACATTTGCATTTTTAACAATGTTTCATGCATTTAGATGTGTGTTTCTTTATTGGAATCTTATGTGCTAGTAGGTTTGGATTGGGCTGAGCCCATGATGATATTTTTGTTACACGTCACATGATCATGCATTATTCATGCATACATACCTTTCACTTCCTTTTGGTACTATATGTTGATTGGTGCTTTTCTGTTTGTCTCTTTCTCTCTTTCTCTCTCAGATAGTTTGCGCATGGCACCTAAGCATAAAACTACTCTATCCCGAAACCCTCTTCGTTTTGGTACATCATCATCTGATTCCACTCCTCTTTCTGTCAGGTTCTGTGATGATAAAGCCATTCAAGACTTTTCGGAGAACTTCTTCAAATGTGGCATTTATTCGGAACGCCACATTATCCTATCAGACTTCTCTGATACTACTCTTCCGACTGTCATATACAGGCGGAGTTGGGAATCTCTTTGTGGGAATCGCATGAGTTGTCCCTAAGTGATCATACATGAGTTTTACTCCAATATGCATGGTTTTGATTATTCTATATCTCGTTTCATCACTTCTGTTTGAGGTACTTGTTGAGTAGTCACTTTGGAGCTTATCTCCAGTGTGCTACATGTTCTAAGGGAATCATATCCTGATTACCCCAGATGTCCTCGTCTACGGACTGTGTCTAAAGACGAACTCTTGTCTCTCTTTTGTGAGACACCTTCATCATGGGGTGACCGTCAAAACACCTCATGCTTGGGCTTTGCAAAAGGTCCGAGGTTCCTAAATATGGTGATGGCATTTGTTCTACATCCCTTGTCTCACTATAATTCTATTATTGAGCCTTATGTTCGCCTTTTGTTATCCCTCATCGAGGACCTTACCATTGACTTTCCCTCTCATTTCATACTCTTCCTTATAGATGTCTATAAGGATACAATGACCCGTGATAAGCATATTTTTCCTTATGCTATCACAAGGATCATTCGCCACTCGTCTGTCTCTTTTCCCGAGTCTCCTCACTTCACAGTTATGTGTGCCATTAGTGCGGAGACTGTATGATGGAGCGAAGCCTAGCTTCGACTAAAGCGGTCACAGACTGAGACGACGACTCCTCTAGCCCATCCCACTCTATCCACCTTTGCTCCTTCCTCTTCTTCGAGTGGTGGTGTGATGCTTGAGGCGATCATGGCGTTGCTTCAGCAAATGGATGCTCGCCTTGACACTCTCACTGATGGGATGAGTCAGGTGACCATCCGTATGGGTCGTATTGCACGACGTTAGGCTCGTCTTGGTGGATTCGTTTCTTCTCCCTCTCCATCTCCACAGGCTTTAGAGGACGAGGATGATGATGATAGCTTCGGTGAAGATGATGATGATAAGGATGAGGATGCTAGCTCTTCTAGTGATAAGGAGATGACTGTTTCTTAGTGACTTGCCATTTGTCATTCGTGAAAAAAAGGGAAAGTAGTTTTGGGTATGAGAGTAGTCATGTACTTAGGGGGAGAGTTAGTATAGGATTTTTTTATTTTTTATTTTTTTGTTAAGGGGAGTGTTTTTGTTTATGAGGGATGTAGTGAGGATTTATGTATCTTTTATTTTCTTTCTCATTTAGATACATTATCTTTTTGTACATCGGTCTTATGACCACTTAATGATAGCAAACATTGTACTTATCTTTGATATATATATATATATATATATATTGTTTTTATCATTTTTACCTATCTCTCCATGTGTTTTATACACATGTTTCTTATTATTTTATGCAATCTTTTATTTCTGTTTCACACTAAAATGCCTTGATGAGTTTTGTTTAAAGTGTTTCAGAAAGACAAGTTATCAAAATCTATCATGCCATGAACTCTCTTCTTACAAAGTTTTTCAAGAGTTGTTTTAGGATTAGATTTTATTATATTCAACAAGTGAGTTTGAGTTGAGTGATTTATGAATTCTCTCATATTTCATTTGTTTGTTATGGTTTTGTCACGGATTGTCAAAGAAGGAGATTGTTAGGACATATATGGAACTTGTTATGAATATATGTCATATAGAATCGGCTAATCCTTTAATAAAACGCACTTTACTTGTAATTGGGTAGATCTAGGATGCGTTCAATACTTCAAGGAACAAGAGTTCAAGTCCAAGTATTGAAATCATGCAAATCTGTCCAAGAATCAAGTGAAGAAGTGTTGTTCATTAAAGCTCGACAAATGTATCTATCAAGATTTAATAGTTGAGGCTCGACAGATAGTTCTACAGCTTATCTATTGAGAATTACGAAATTCAAATTTTCAAATTTGTTTTTCACATATATCCAAGCTATTTATGTAGGGTTTCTTTTCTCACAATCTTAGACATATATAAGAATTATTTTAAGGGCCATCCCACTTGATGCAACAGGATGCAACTTGATGCAAAGTGATTATTCACTCAAATTATGGCCGGAGACAATTTGCCCTAGTTCATTTTTCTCTTGAAAAAGCTATTGCGTTTGTACGTTGTAAGGTTTTGTAACTAAGGAGCCTTTTGATCTTCATCGTGTGAATGAACTGAAGAAATTTGCAGCCAACATCCTTCTCAAGTTGGTTTTTTAGTCACATACTAGGATTTGTGCATCGATTGGTTAGACACGTACAGGGAGCCATGCATTCAAAGGAGAGATTGTTACTACATTACAAGTCTAATTAGGTATTGCAGTAAGAGTTCAACTGTAGGTTGGTATTAGATACTAGAATTCCTTTTACTTGTAACCACTTATTTTGATAATAGTGGATTCTTGGAAGTGGTGACCTTAAATTCGCCTGGTAGGATTTTGCCTCGGTGGTTTTTCCCATTCGTAAACAAATCACCCATATCAAATTTAATTTCTGCTGCATTTAGTTATTTGGTGATTTGTTTGTGCTATCACGCATATTGCATGTAACTGAACATAATTAATTCATTTGGCTAATTAATTGGTTAATTTACCTAAGGAGTCAATACATTCTTGGCCTATCATCATTCAATAAAATAGGCCTCCAGGTTTAGATTCTCAAAAAAAAAAAAAAAGCAATAATTTAAATGAAATAAATTTAAAGTGCATAAATTAATTGACATAAATGTAAAAAGCTTGAAAAATAAATGACATAATGTAAAGAGTATAAAAGTAAATGGCATAATGTAAAGAGCAAGAATTTAAATTACTTAAATTTAGAGAACATAAAAGTAAATGACATAAATATAAAAAGCAAGAATTTAAATGACTTAAATGTAAAGAGCATAAATGTAAAGAACAATTTAAATGAATATAGAGTAAAACAGTATAAGAAAAGAGATTAAATTCTGCAAAGATGTGATGTAAAACTTATATTTTACCCCTCCAATCCTAACATGCTACATCATCTTATCATATTTAAGAATAAGCACAATCACACCCAATCAATTATAATACTCATATATAAATCCAACCAAATTGGGAGTTTATTGAGATGCTATTAGGTGTATTAGGATGTATTGAATTTAAGTAAAATGCTGATATGACAATCACTTATTAGATGGTGTAAAACATGGCTTTTACACCCTATCCTTACTAAATTCAGACTCATAAGAAAAATGTTAATATATAGATTTAGAGGGTATTTACATCATAAAAATTAAAGGGAGATGGAGCTAGAGTAGTAGCTACATTGCCCTAGCTCTAAGAAGAACTTTGGAGCCTCACCTATGGGTTTTGGAGGGTGAAAAATGAGAGAAAAGGGGGCTGAATTTATGGGTTTCAAAACTAGTATAGAAATAGAATAGAGAGAAAATAAATCTAGAGAGAATCCTAGACAGGTTGGATAAGGAGGGGAATTTTTGTGCTTTTTTCTTTATGATTTTTCCAAGGAAATAGGGGATATCTATACAAAAAAATGAGGGTAGTGGGATCCCCATGAGGGGTGCACCCACCAGGGTTGGAGGCTCCTAATGAGGGATGTTGTTGCCACCTCATCTTTTTCTAGATGCGTATCCACTCTTCCATTTTCAGTTTTCAGATTTTTCTTCTTTTTTAACCCTATTTTTGAGCTATTTTATGGAGTTCTTTAAGAGCTTGGAATTCTTCAAACATGATATTTATGGGAAGTTCTGAATGTCTGGTTTTCATAAGTTTAGGCTTCATGTAATTTTGAGCTACGATTGTTGAGATATTGCACTTGAAAGTGAGGTGACGCAGTGTAGAAATCTATGTGGCACTTTTCTTGAAAAATTAATTCCTCCTAATCTGAAGGGGATATCGATCATAATTCAATGTAGTCTAAGCCATTCACATTCGTTGTGGCTAGATTCATACTATCTATTTCGCAAAAACGCCCAAAAATAGCTCTTTTACCTGAAAAATAATGAAATAATATTTTTAATTAGGATTTTTATGTTTTCTTGATATTTCATTCGCTTCAACTCTGACTTTGGCCCGTGGATTATCTTTTTGAAGAGAATTTTATGAAATTTAATATGAAAAAAAATTTATCTCAAGTGGACGGTCATATTGTTTGGTCAAAATTTTGACTAATCCTTGTTATGTTTAGTCAATGTTGGTCAAACTTAGCCAAAAATGGCAAATTTGGGATTTTGAACCCCTAGGTTATTAAAATGGTTTTATCCAAGACTTGATTGAGAAAAAAAAAAGGGCTTTTTTCATGTAATTCCTTATTACATGAATACGATACCACTATATAGAATAATGGCTACCTTAAACTTTGTTCTTATTTGGATATTTAGGGAAATCTAGTTTATCATGATTTAGGTAATTTTTTAGCTAAACATTTTTTTTTGGGTCAATCTATAAGGAAACACCCTTCGGGAATTTGCTAAATTTAAGGATTTGGTCAGTCAACACTGAGGTCAAATTGTTTTTTCATGGTGCCAAAAGTTAGTCCATGATTTTGGGCAAATACAGCATATCAATTAGGTTTTTTTTTTTTTTTTTGGGTGTGTTTATGGTTGTGGATACCATAATTTTTTTGGTAGAGAGAATTTTCACTGATCCACTAGCCTCCCAAAAATGCCTTTTTCTTGAGAGTATTTTGACATTGGCAACCTATGATGATATGTATATGCATTTGTGGCAATAGGGTGATGTGTGTGAGTATCTTTACTTATTAATTTTTAAGAATCACCATTAACTATTGGATTTTTAGGGTCGTTGCTCACCCATTGTATAATTCATTTTAATTACCTAGTTATTTTGGGCCATCCTAGCTAATGAGGTAGGATAAAGTTTCAAACCAAAAATTCTTAAACTCAAAAGCTCAGTTGTGTGTGGAATGTGCTAAGCACCCCACAATGTCTATCTAAACGATAATTCTTCATTTTGATTATAAACACTATAACTCACATTGTAGAAAATAACTATGAAACTTGGAATTTGTTTTTGAAAAAAGGCGTAAATGCGCTTTTAGTCCCTACATTTTGACTTTTTTCCATTTTAGTCCCTACATTTTATTTTTACCACTTTTAGTCCTTAAACCAATTAACGTGGGACATTTTAGTCCTTAAAGCACCATTTCATGACCAAACTAACAGGAAATTGATAGATCAATAAAATAATAATAAAAATTCACTGTAGCATTGATGCAACAACATATAAATTTAAAAAAATTTAACTAAATAAAAAAATAAAAACAGAATTAAAAATAAAAATTCAAATGAATTATGATTTAAAGATTAAGAAAAAAACTTGTAGTAACTAACTTTCTTGTTAAAAGAGAAGACAGATTTGGTTCATGGGGTTTGATTTTTTCTCACCGTGAGTCGGTTCTCCCTTCGTCAGCTTTGCTTATCACCGCTAGAGGTCGGTTCTCCAACCTCCAGCAGTGCAGTTCCTGGACTTGGTTCGATGCGGTGCATCGGTAGATCGACATCCACAGTTAGTAAGCCACAGAGTGACACCCACAACCACAGATCGACACCCTCAAATCCAAAAAAAGTAGATCAACACCCACAATCATACATCCAAATATCTACAACCACAAATTGAAACCTAGTAACCCACAAAGATCAAAACCCACTAAACACAGAAAACTTAGTTGAGATTGAAGCTAATGAGTGTTGGGTATTGAAGATTCGAGTTTGAGGAGAGAGAAGAGATCAATGGCAGTGGCGGTTAGGGTTTGGTGAGAGAAGGGATCGGTTCGGTCTTGCTATGGTTTTTGTATTTCATCTCTGATGACTTCACCGCACTAGCATCAGAGCAAGTCCCGATCTCCACTTGCGGTGTTTGACTTCATCTATCGATATTTGACCCGATCTTTATCAATGATTCATTTTCTCTCTCTCACAATTCAAACAATCTAGATTTTTTGTATTTGTTTCCCAAGAAGATTTATGGGTTTGAAGGTTAAGGTTTACTTTGTTGGAGATCGGTTTGGTTGTTGGGTTTATAGGTTTGGTTGTTTTATTAGAGATTTGGGTTTGGTTCTTTGTTGGAGATTGATTTTGCAGGAGATTTGTATTTTTGTGATTGTTGGGTTTTGCTCTCATTTGAAGATTGCTATGTGTTTTGCACGTTTGGTTGCTAAGAAAATGCAAGAAGGGAAACAAAAATATTGATTTTTTAAATTTTTGGGCAAGGTTTGCTGGGAAGAAAATGAAGAACGTGATTAACGGGGAAGAACAATTCTTCCAAAAAAAAAAGAGAAACAAAATTAATTTAATTTTTATCTTTTCTTTTTTTAAAAAAAAATAATAATAAGAAGGTTAGAAATTTTATTATTATTTTATTGATCCGTCAGTTTTCCTATTAGTTTGGTGACGGAATGGTGCTTCAAGGACTAAAATGTTCTGTGTTAATTGGTTTAGGGACTAAAAGTGGTAAAAATAAAATGTAGGGACTAAAAGTGCATTTATGCCCTGAAAAAAAGATTTTTGTACAAACAATACATACATATATATATATATATATATAACATGTGATATTATTTACATAGAATATATACAAGCAACATGTGAGGATACTTATAAATATTTTTGTGGATATTATCTACAATGTTGCAAAGTAATATATACATAGCTAACTTGTGAATATTACGTAGCAAATATAGCATATGAGAAATTTAAAGGACTTAGAGTGTAATTATGTTACATTTCTCCTTTGAAAGTAATTTGAAGCAATATTTATTCTTCAAGAATCATTCTCATGTTAAAACAACATCAACCCAAAATAGTTAGTTTAGGAAAGGTAAAAAATGTTGACTTGATTGGATGCTATTCAATTGATGTGAAAAAGAATTTTTTTAAGAATTATTTGTTCTTTGATTTCTTCTGTTTTGTTTAGTTTATATGCATCTCTTAGCTTTTGTTTAAGATAATTTTTACATATTTAGGTTAGTAGTCAATAAGATAAGATAACATGTTTTACAGCTTTGTTAGTTCAATTACATTAGTAGCGTTTGAATGCTTAGTTGAACATTTGAACATGCATAACAATAGTATCATGCATTTGATGAATATGTGTAGTAGTGATGATGTAGTGAGGTAAGTAAGATAAGTACACGCATTACAATATTAACATGCATATATGATATGAGAAGAATGTGGTGAACATGTGATGAATATGCAATGGTATGATGAATATGAATGGTTGAAGATGCTTATTGCCCTTGGATGATATGAGATGTTTGTTGTCTTGTAATCATCTTTTGCTACCCATGTGATGATGATGCTATTTTATATGCTAGCATGATGTAGTATAATGATCTATGAAGCATAGGTGCGTTTCAGGACTTGGGTGCGGGTGTGGGACTTGACAATTTTTGAAAAAGGTGGCTGCGGGACTCGGCGATTAAAAAATTATTAAAAATATTTTTATTTATATATTTTATATATTGTTAAGCATTTTTTTATTATAATAATAATAATAATAATAATAATAATAATAATGTTTTGTACTGTATTGTACAAAAAAAAGCATCTCTGACCAAAGTGGCTCACATACCAAAGGCTAGTGGTTCAGTGGCTCAATGTACAAAAAAAAAAAAGAAGAAAAAAAAGGGGGAGATGTGGCTCACATGAGAGGCACAAAAAACAAAATAAAGCCTCTCTGACCAAACGCATTTAACAATCCTTTTCAAAAAAAAAAAAAAAAAAAACAAAAACAAAAAACAAAACTTATAAAAAAAAAAGAAACAGAACAGAAGTTACAGAACGGCAACGGTGCAACGTTGGAAGAAGAAGACGAAGAAGAAAAAAAGAAGAAGAAGAAGAAGAAGAAAGGGGTTAAGCCGGTGAAGACGACGACAACGGCGTATCAAATCCATCGGTTTAGGTGGTTTCGGCCAATACAACTTGAGTCGGCGCGAATCAGCCTGATTTAGCGTGAATCGGCCTGAGTCCAAGCAGCATCAGTGCGAGTCAGGGAAAAAAAAAAACACGTGGCAGACGTGGCACCGACGCGCGGTCAGCGGTGTCCCTCATGCGTCGCCATGTTGCATCGCGTCCATGCATCCCAGATGATGATATGTGTTATACCATGAGATGGAGTATGAGATACCATACTTAGATCAATGTTAGGATATATGTTTAGATGAGATGAAGATGTCATGTTTGGGTGATAAGATGAAAGTTGCAATGTGATATGCCAAGCCTAGATGGATGCTAGGGTGTATGATTAGATATATGTTAGGATAAAACTAGTGTGTGTGGTTGCACGCATGTCTGATAGAATAGCCTAACAGAGGACCATTTGATAGAATTATGATATAAAACACAATAAGTAGAGGCAGACCCACAAGTCGGGCAAAGTTGGGTGCTTAACAACTTCTCATCTCTATACCTTAACTTTGAACATAGACTCTAAATAGATCAAGCCCTTTGCAAGGGGCACAAATATGCTTCCTAAACCTAATCTAGTGGAGACCCTATAAACCCTCCGCCTCTAGTCCATTCGGTTGAGACTTATTTCTTAGAGCATGGTAACCATGCGCAGTAAAAGGGAGTCAAACTGCCCAGAGGCATTGGCGCCACAATGATCAAGCGTGTAAATCAAGGTATATACCTTCACACATACACAATCAAGGTATAAAAGAATATACATAATCATCCAAGCACCAAATATCACATACCCACTAAATATGTAAACACGCCAATACATATTTCAAATGAATCAATACAATACAATACATGCCTAATCTAGAGAGCCAAGATTAATCTCATGCCTAAATCATCATATACATATTCAAAATCACATAAATAGGCTTTAGAAAATGTAGATCTAGAAAATACCCAAAGAGGAATCCATGATAGTGCGTGTATTTGCATATGTAAGCATAGTCATATATGGAAGCATAGAAATAAAAGAAAATAATGTGATTAGTACACTAGTTTTTATATGAAAATAATATACTAATCCTAGTAATCATGTGGAAAACCATATATAAAACATGATAATCACAAAGCAAAACATGATATTTATTTGATTAAATGAAATCCTAGACTAATAAAGCAATAAAATGGGTAATAGGCTTACTTAAGGGGCAGTTAAGAGGCAAATGAAGGCTTAAATGTGTGCTGCAATTTTTAGAGAAAATAAAACATTTTTGTAGTCCAACCTAAGTTGGAAATTATGAGAAGTATTAGTAGCTGATGATGAAATGAACGAGGGAGGGGTGAATATTTAAAGTGGGATGGAGTGGAACTTACAATTTGTTTGGTTGAGGTGAAAACAAGAGGGAGACAAAAGTGGGGAGAAAACTCATTTTCTCTTGTTTGGCTGGGAGTGGAAATTAAGGAGAAAATTGGCGGTTTCGAGTATTTTCCACCTGGGCCCACCAAATTACAATATCTCCAAATTGAAGAGAAAATAGGGAGAGAAAATGAGTCTTCAACCATAATTACCTAACTACACTTCCCTTCACTGTTGGAGCTAAAGTGTAACTACCCATGAGTATTGTTTCGATCAAGCTGCTACATTAATGCTATTGTCTTCATCAAGCTGGGTCATTTTATTGTTGAGTGATGTTGCATTGCAATTAATGTTCACCAAAGCTTTTTTTTTTTTTTTGGTACTGCAATCAAGTTAGTTTACTAAGGTTCTTTGGCTAAATTTCTTGAGGGAAAAAGAAAATATAACAAAGGGAATAATGGGGAGAGAGGTGTAACAAGGAAAAAGGTATGCATGTGGACCTTTTCCCACATTCACACGTGTATGGCAGCATATGAAGGCCTACTGCTTTCCCTTTATATATATATATATATATATATATTTATAGTGGGTTAGGAGGTAGAGAGTGTTAGGAGGTAATAGAGGGTGTAAGAAGATTATGGGGACTGGTTAAGAAAATATAACGCTAAAGAAATATAGAAAATTACTTGAAAGCATGGAATAGAACAGAGAACTAGATACAACAAACTGATTGATATTATTAGATTCAACAGACTCTTTACATAAATCATAAGAATTTATGAAGAAGGCTATGTTCTACCTTTACAATGATACAAAGTAGTTATTTATAGACTACGAAACTCAAAACAAATTCAGATACAATTTACAATTAGCTTTACATAAGATGGTAGGGGTTTGGCTTGCGATTGATAGGAGTTGAAGGAAGTAGGGGCCTAGTTGGAGACAAATCTGTTACTGGATAAGGTTTCTACAGGGGCAATAAATGTTTCTAACATATATGGATAAGGCCAAGCTGCTTCAAGACATTTCTAGGACCTGTTTAGTCCTATCCATCTCTTCTTTGGAACCATTTTTTGTCAATGTCAGCGTCAACATCTGGGTCATGATTATCATAATAGGGATCATCGTAGCCAATAAAAGGATAAAAAACAGACACCAAACTATATGAAATGTTGAAGGATAAAAAAAAATTAAAAATATAAATTAAAAAAAAAAGTGGAACGAAGAAAACATAGAAGCACATACTACCATGGGCAAAGGTGTTCAAGCACTACAGCCCAGCCGCCCAACCACCCCCCCCCCCCCCCAAAAAAAAAGAAAAAAAGAAAAAAAACAACAACAATGGAAAAGAGAAAAATGGAAATATATTTCAATTGAATTCCTTATATTTGAACCCACAACCTCACTCCATTACCCTTACAAGGAAAGGAAATGGAATTTGGGCTAGAGCTCATGAGACTCATATCACTTTTTTTTTCTCTTCTTTTTTTGATAAGTACACTCATTTATTTTTCATAACCTGTTTTGAGGGTAAAAGCAGTCCAACAGATGCTAAACATACAAATTCAACTGCATATAGCATCCACCTATCCCCGTAGCCCCCACCAATAAAACAAAGGCAACATTACGTTTCAAGATGTCACAAAAATAACATCTGTAGACATTTTAATAGGAAATACGCATCCATGTCCAAAAGGAAAAAAACAATCGCACACACACATATATAAACATATATCTCTGTATCTAAGTATGCGTGTGTGTATATAATCCCAGTGTGTATATAATCCATGAAGATACGTGAAACAATTATTTCGGTGTCAAAAACACAACACCAGAGAGAGAAGCAGGGTGGATTAATATGTAAATAAAACCATGCACATAATTCTTTGATGTTCTTACCTGCATCTGGGGACTTATTACTATTGCCAGCAGAGTTGGATGGCAAAGCATTGCCTATAGGATTCTGAGACTTAGTTTCCATTGTAAGCATTTTCAGAGATAATTTTCGTAGATAATCTGACTAGCTTGTGGCAGCAATATAAATCTTTTCCTCAAACCTTGTAGCAATTTTCCCGATTTCATGTAATCCCTCTTGGCCAGAAACAGGGAGATGCCTCTTCAAAGTTTCCATTCTATACACAAAAGGAGATACTCTTGTTATGTTACGGACCATGCAGGTGCGCTGCGCGATTAAGCTATTAAAGAAAACTAGTTGCAAACCCGCGCGTTGCGCGCAAAAATTTAATGTTGTAATTTTTTTTTTTTGTGAAGTATAAAATGAGCATAGTAGTAGAGACTTATAAGTAATAGTCCCAAATCCATTTCAAAATAATGTGATTATATTGTTATAAATAATATATATTCACTAAGGTTTTTTATTTTTTTATTTATTTTTTAAGAATCAACAGTAAGTAAAGAAGTCTATATTTTGATTTTTTTTTTTGCAAGGAAACATGTTTCATTTTACTTTCAATTATTATATATGGTAAGATATTTTGTAACACGTTATAGTATAATATAGTGAGATATGCATCAAATAAATCATAATTAGAACATGAAAATAAATCATAATTATTTCAGATTGAAGCTAACATTATTTTGCATTTTTGAAGAAGTTAATGAGCAATTTATACACACTTTGTTTATTTAACCAACATATATCAATTTATATTTTGATAGTCACTAAACTCATATATGAGAATCAACTATTACAGAATTTTTCTCCCCAATTTAATAAACATGAAAAACTAAAGCTAAATATTCATAAAATCTTAGTCAATCAACAAATAACACAAAAGGGGTAGAGGAAAGCAAATGTATTCGTGATATAATTGTTTATACATGTTCATATTTGTTTTTGAATACCATGAAATCATTACATTTTGTTGAGTTATTGATAGATTCATACATTTAATATTCTTGTTCTCTAAAAGATTCTTTTAGTTGCTCTATAACTGTATCTTGTTTGATCTCTTCCAGGTCTTCAGCTTTAGCCCAAATCACAACATATAAACTAATGATCATGAAAAATGAACCTAGCGAGATTAAGCCATGCAGAATTTCTGAAGAAAACTACAAAAAATCGCACACTTGTTTGTGAAGCACCAAGCCTAAAAAAAAAAAAAGTTTAATTGCAGATCCAATTCATATTGTGGTGTAAAATATGATAATAATTGTTAAATATGTCCTAGTAATTAAGAAGGAAGAGAGAAACATAATAAATAATAAACTATCGCGTGTGAACAATAAATGCAATAAATTATAAATTTTACTAAAAGAGTAATGCATTGCTGATTGTAGAATTGCCAAGGAAATTATATATATATATATATATATATAGTCGGAACACTTGCTAAAAAGTGTGACATATGTGAAAGTAAACAGGATTTTAGTGACCAAAAAATAAAATAATGTAAGAGAATTTAATTAGTGATACCAACGTCATCACCCAAAATGACCAGAAACAACTATTTACAAAGAAAAATAGAAAACCCAACAGCCATTTATCACTTATTATCCTAAAGGAAAAAAATGTTATGGTAGTAATTCTATATTTAATGGATTTGGTTCTCTGAGATTCTAATCAATTCGAAAACCCAACAGCCATTTATCACTTATTATCCTAAAGAAAAAAAAATGTTATGGTAGTAATTCTATATTCAATGGATTTGGTTCTCTGAGATTCTAATCAATTCGAAAACCCAACAGCCATTAATCACTTATTATCCTAAAGAAAAAAAAATGTTATGGTAGTAATTCTATATTTAATGGATTTGGTTCTTTGAGATTCTAATCAATTCAAGAACTTGTAAAGTTTATGTAGACGAATATAAAAAAAAAAAGTACAAAAGAAATATATATTACATTGAGCAGGTCAATCATTTTATAAAATAGGACAACATGGCTTAGTTGCTTTTCTAATTTATTTATCTATTATATTTTTGTATATTTAAGGAGTATTATATATTGAAGAGCAACAAATCACAACTAAATTGAACTCATCATAAGAGATAAATTTAAGCTAAATAAGGTATGATGATTTAATTCATGTAGAATGGTACAGTCATTAAGCTCTATTTTAATAATTACAAAGAACATATTGAACTCAAAATAAGAGATAATTAATTTTAAGCTCTTTTTTCCCCTTGAGAATGAGATAAGTTTAAGCTAACTGAGGTGAAGTAATATGATTTAATTCATCTTGGACCATTATTTTCTATTTTAATATATATATATATATATATATATGTTATCTATTTGTCTAGCATGATTTGAATTAGGTTGCAGGATTTCCTAAGAATGAGATTACGTCAAGTTATATGCTTCAGTTAAGAGAATTTTTAATTCCAAAGTAATGGAGATTAGTATTACCGTGGAAAACATAAAGCAAGATTGTATGCATGTCCATAGTCATAAAATGGATGCAATAGTTAAACATTGTAAGTGTCCCAAAGCTATTTCCTTAAAAAAATTATAAATGGTAAGAATTAGAGATTAGATCTTAAAATAATAAATAAATAAACCTTTAGTATGTCTAACTCACCATAATGTTATTTACATTGTAATTTGTGGAAAAATTAATGAAAAAACCATATATATATATATATATAAGATATAATCCCTACTACAAAGAAAAAGAGAAGCACCATACCTTTCAATCATAATACTTTGTTTCTTCTTCCAAGGTATCCTAAGAAAGAAATTATAAATTAGCATAGATGTAGATGAGATTAAAGGATTTTAGCAAGAATTTATGTACTACTTAGTTTAAAAAATAACAAAACCATTCATAAAAGAAAAGAAACAAATGGGAGGCAAGAGATTATGTACTAAAACAAAACATGAAATTAGCAAGATAGTAATGTATTTCGATGTGATGGAAGCAATACGGTAAATTGCAATCAAGGAAAATAACCATTACTCAAAAGAAGAAGTGGAAAACATTTAAAATACACCAAAATAAAACAAAATAGAGGGAAGATCGACAGTATTGTTAGCACATTACTTACCAAATTGTGATGATGACTTTTTGTTAAATGCAAATCTCTGATCGAAGAAATCACATCTCAATCTCAGTAAAGAAAATCCAGAGTTTATTGATGGGTGTATTTTCTTTTATTTTCTTTATGGGTGTGTTTTCTACTATTTTGTTCATGTGACAATTTATTTTGTCATAATGCACTTTGGAATAATTTAATGTTCATGTGATTGTTCAAGAGAATGTGTAAGGTCATAAACTCATAATGCAATATTGAATTTTTTTATGTCCAATATTGAATATTTTAATATTTAATAAGTTCAATGTCTATATATATATATATAATGGTATAAATATATTGGAGTTTTAATATGGATTGCCGCCAGCAAAGTGGTATGTTGAGGATAATCCCACAATTTGTAGCTCTATGTCAAATGTTTGATAAAATGCTTATGAGAAGGGTTAACCAAAAAAAAGAAAAAAAAAAAAAGGAAAGAGGATGATATGTCTATTGAAGAATTCCTACTTCTTCTTTTTTGTTGTTGATATATAGCATATTTTATGACTACATGTTGTCAGTGATAATGATAATAGAATTATTATAGTTGGTAAGTTACATGTATTTAATTATTATTTTAGAATGTGTAAAGTCATCATTAGAAATTTAGATGTTAATATTTTACTAAAATATGTCGTCTTAAAATAACCGACTTCTGAGGGAATTCCACCATGGAAAGAGTTACTTGAAAAGTCAAGGGATTGAAGGAAAGAAAGATTTCCAATGTGGGGTGATATGGTGTCTACCATATTTTTGTTTTACAAGTCCAAACAGATGGCTCTTTGGTGTTTGTTGCCACAGGTGACCCCCAACCCACTGGTAGAAATGGAAAGATTCATTCCAAGAAGCCAGGACACTGAGAGGCTTATCTATGTGGGACTTGAATTTGAGCAGTGCAAGTTTATTAGTCTCATTTGAAAGTGTGGTAGCTAAGGAAAATTTTAAGATTGATATGGGGTGGAATAGAAGAAAGATGGCACTGAAGGTTAGTGAAAAGAGTGGTGTTGTCATAACTGGATGCTCCACCTGGGAGGAAGAAAGTAGCTACTCCAGAGAGATGCTAAAATAGGCAGGGAAATCTCACACGAATATATATATATATATATATATAGAGAGAGAGAGAGAGAGAGAGAGAGAGAGAGAGAGAGAGAGAGAGAACAAACTAAGCAACATTTTAGATGGGTACTGCTCATATAATTAATCTGTGATTCTACAAATGATGTGGATTTGATGTGAGTTGTCTGCTTACTCTATTTTGCAATGCATAATATATATTGAAAATTTTCAATGAAGTTGTCTACTGTCGTTATTTTTGAGTTTTAACTTTGTAGTCAATCTTTTTTTGCTCAAATTTTAAAAGATAATGTACCTCGTAAAATTCTCAATGAAAAAGAGTAAAAATTAGAGATATAGTAATAAACACCAAATTATCTATGTCATACTATGTAATAGAATAACATTATATCTTTATATATTATCTTTATAATGCAATATGATAATATATATAAAATCAAAGAAAAGAAAAAAATATAACAACTTAAAATACACAAAAACTAAATCACATCAACCAAAAGTAGAGTTCTTAAGAACACAAATATTAATCAATCTATAGTAGAGATGCAAGAAAAACAATCTACCAAAATATGAAGAAAAAAAAATTGAGAGAGAGAGAGAGAGAGAGAGAGAGAGAGAGATAACCTTTTGTGTAGGAAAACTATGCAATAAATGGGAGAGAGAATTGCAAATTTATAATAAGAAGATGGGAAAAAGAAAAGCCAAAAATAAAAAGAAGATAAAGAGATAGAGGAAGAGTGATATTAGGATTGGGGAGATGAAAAGGTAAAGGGAAGGAAAAGGTTAGAAAAAGTGTAATAATAAGTTGAGAATTAATAAGAAAAAAATAAGTGAAAAATAAGAGAGAGGAAAATGGAAATGAGTGGATAATGTGGCTCAATTGGAGCGTAGCAACAATAAATGCTACGCTTCAGCTTTTAGATATATATAGATAAATCCCAAATTGGTAAACTATGTTGACAGTGCGGAACTTAAAGCAACAAAATGTGAAAAGAAACCACATAAAATTTCATGAATTTTTTTTTGATAAGTAAATAAAATTTAATGAAATTTTAAAAATATGAAAAATAACCCAATATTTTTTCTCTGAAAAAAAATTAACAGTAGCACTTGATTGTTCAAGGTTCACTATGGTAAATCTGTCAACAGAAAATGTTTTCCTAGTCAACTAACTTGATACCTTTCTTTCCATATATTAGAACCCCAAGTGTTCCTCAACGAATTGTATTCCTAGCACTTTATTTGGGTGATGCATTCAGGTGTTTTGTTTCCAACTCCTAATATAGCACTACTAGTTCTTATAGTCAATTGCCACAATACGACATATGCTTTGAATGTCATATCCAATTCTTATACTTGTAGATGCATTTGGAATATTTCCGAGAAATTTTATTTTTCTTCATATGAGGATCATCAACACTTACCACAAGCCTTTCTGACATTACTTTTAATATTTGTTCTCTTCTTTTTCCAGTTATGCCCTTCCTCAGTTTTTTCTAATAATTAACTGCAGTAAAATATTGGTCATGGTATGAAAAGCTACTACGAACACATGCTTTATCAAGCTCATATATGGAATGTGTAGCTAAGCACGGACCCTTTATTTGGGGTGCCATAACTGTGTCATAACAGTGCCCCATCGGCTATCTCAAGTTATACTTTTTCAAAAATTGCTCATATCGCCATATTTTACCCACATCTGTGTCCATGCATCCTAGATGAGTAGAGAGACACAAGTCCTACCAGCCAGATCACAAATACATGCCTAACATAAATGTTAAAGCAAAAAACGCATTCCATATATGAGCTTGATAAACCAAAGCCACCAACAATCGCTAGGAGGCACCGGTTTTAATGGCTTGTGCTTGGAAAATTTTGTCATACCAATTGCCAAACACTTGAAAATGTTTTTCTATATAACGTTTTCAAAAGAAAATACTTTGTTGTAAAAAATTTTACATTTGAAACATTTTACAGTAAAGCGTTAATTCAGTCATACACAATATTCAAAATGTCAAATGAAAGAAAATGAGAAACCAAGCATATAAAGACTCAAGCTTGGTGTTTAGAATAGCTTCGTTTTTTTCACTAGTTTATTTTGTTTAAAATGTTTATTATTTAAAAGTATAGGAGTACTCAGAAAAATGAAAGGCTTTCAAAATCTATACCTATGAAATAAGTTGGCTTATTTCCATTTTTAAACCTAACCAAATAGGGTAACAAGTGTGTATGTTATAGCTTATTTTGGTGAGTTATTTCCCCTAGCTTGTTAGATAAAATTTTATAGAGCATTACTTTTTTTTTCTTAGTATAGCTAAATAAATCCTTACTAATTAAAACGGATAGCACTTTTAAAAGAAAGCAATTTGAAATGGAAATTTATTCTTGTTGAGGGTCATTTGTGAGAACCCAAGTAGGAAGAAGAAAGCCCAACGACAAGGGTAGCAAAGAATTGGCAAACAGATGGCAAAACTATTAGGTCCAAACGGCAGGAATAATGGATTACAGGCCCATGATATAAACAAATGGGTCTTGAAGAGGCAAGTGGGCTTAAAGAAGCCCAAAAAAAGAGAAATAGCATACCCATGGGCAGTATATGAGGTAGAAAAGTGAGAAAGGACCACCGTAGGCCCAAAGTAATGCAAACAAAAAAAGTAAGAGGTTAATGGCAGGCCCATAAACCCCAAGGATGAGAATAAGGTAATTGGGCCAGGGAAGCTTAATGAAGTTAGTAAAAGCCCACGGGAATACAGAGTTAGTAAAAGAGTCAAGGAAGCCCAAAGAAAGCAAGTGGGCCAAGGATGCCCAAAGAGACATAGGAGCCTATAAGTAGGAAAACCAATGGCCATACCAAGCCATTGGGGGAAAGAGTAAATGGCTGGCATAAAGAGGCCCAGCAGGATTGAGTCATTACTGTAGGAGTGACAGAGTAATATGGCAGGAAATGAGGGTAATTAAGAAATGGGCCGAAAGAAATGTAAAACCTAGTATCAAATAAAGCCCAGCTCCTCAAGGGAGCGAGAAATCAAAAAGAAACTCACCTAAAAGGTCAAAAGGAATGGACGACAAACTATTCAGGCAAGCCTCTGGCCTATGGCAGGCGAATGACCAACAGGTAGATTTTGGACACATATGGAAGGGAGGCACGCACAAGGCCCAAGCACCACCAGCCTGTATCCAGTCAATACAGGGCATAATGAGGTCGTGGGTCAGAGATTCAAAGGGCATGATTTGGTGGTGGGGAGAGGGGAAAATTTTATTTTTAAGGTTCCAACTCAGGTTCTTTTAGGGAAGTGTCCTGTTGGGATGACATACTACCCAAAAGAAACAAGCTAAGTTGAAACCACTAAGTGCATGCCATGAGGGATAGGGAGAGAGAAAGAACCCAGACCGTAGCAGGAAAGGATGCCATGACAGACAAACAAACAAAATACCATTCTTTGTCTAGTGATGGGGGGTGGCACACAGATGAACCAGTGGTGGTCGGCTAGTACACCTAGACTAGACAAAGGAGGTTAAGGGTTAAAACAGTAAAATCCGGTCACGGCAGGTACTATAAAAAGAGAACCTTGCCGTGAACAAAAGGGGAGCAACAACAGGAACCATAACTAAGAAATAGGAATTCGAAAAGAGAGACCAGAAAGTAGAAAAGAAATGGGTGGGAAGGAAAGAAAGAAAACAATCAAAAAGAAAAAATAAAGTGGGAATTAGAACGGCAGGCATGCACTGGTAGGTTGATTCCCTCTCTCCCTCACGAAATCCTGCTCTCTGTTAAAACCAAAAGGGGCCTCTATGCATCAACCATTTAGATAAGTTTCCTTCAGGGTAGTTAATCTCCATGGCAGGACTTTTCTTGAGAGATTAATTGTGTTGAGAAGGAACGTTCTTTCCTCTCTAGTTTTGCTCCTACGAACCAGATTTAAGTTGATTTCTTAATCTTTTGATTAACCCATACATATTACTATTTGCCCTTTTTGTTCTGTTCTTTTCTTTCTGTAAAAGTGATTATTATTACTGTGATTATGTTTGGGGATCATTTGGTCATTTCCTACTAAGTAGCCAGATATTTTTTTATTTATTTATTTTTATTATTATGTTTGTTTGCCACAACTTATCTGAAACAGCTCTGCCTGCCGCAAGCACGTCCTTGGTAAACCAGACATAGTTTGCGCACAAGCCAGACAAAATTGAGTTGCAGCTGGACTGGTCCAAACTCCTTTATCCAGAAAACTTGGGCCTAGTGCAGTAAGAAGCAGCCCAACACTACTGGCACAGCCCCCCACTTTACATTTGGCGACTCCACTGGGGAGTTGGGAAATAGATAGGGGTAAAAAAATAGAACCCCTCACAAACAATGCCACCAAAGTTCAGAATGACATGAAATATGAGTGTCGTGCCCTCGCAAGCAGAGTCCAAGCCAACAACGCCTCACCAATAGCAGCCTAACCAAACAGAAGGTGCCAACAAAACGGGGATTGATCCTCGACCACAACCAAGAATTCCCACGGACAATGTTAGTACTTTTATTGAAGTATTACAATCACTGTAGCACTCACAGCAACAAATGATGGAAGAAATCAGTCAACTAAAAGCAGACAAGACGAAGGAGATATGGAGCCAGCATGACCCAGAGCATGCGGCAGACAGAGAAGAGACACTAGCAAGAGGTGTCTCACGGAATGCAGAACAACGTTTCATTACTATGGCTGAAGTAGCAACTCTCCTAGAACAAGAGAGAGCCAGAACACCTAAGGAGAGGTTTTACGCACGAAGGCCTCCTTACCCACTAAAGGTACTCACTAAACCATACCCCAAGAGGTATGAGTCGAGGGCCTTTGCACAATATGATGGCAGGAAGGGAAGTGTAGTTGAGCACGTGAACAAGTTTATTGATACCCTTGGCCCTTACGCCGTAGACAAAGACTTATGTCTTCAAGAATTTTCAAAGTCATTATGTGATCAGGCATACACCTGGTCCATCGACATAAAACCAGGATTGATCCTAACTTGAGATGACATGGTGGATGTATTTTGCACTAAGTACTTCCACGAAGAGGAAACGGAAATGCTTGCAACCCTACAAGCGACCAAGCAAAAGAATGGCGAAGATTTGATGGAAAACATCAAAAAGGTTCAAGGACATAGCACTTGACTGCTATGACCATTGTGAAGAGAGAACCTTAGTAGAAATGTGTGACTAACATGATTCGGGAATTCAGAGCAATCCTGGAAAATCTAGAAATTTCCCAATTTGCATAGCTATTGCAAAAAGCCAGGAAGACTGCCCAGTCCGTAAAACCAACTCAGATAAAAGAAATGCCCCGCAGGCTATGGTAGTGTCTACTAGAGAATGGAGAAGGAAAACCAAAAGGAGGGAATATGATATGCCCCCACCCATACCGTGTACTCCTAAGGAACTGGATGTGCTGCTAGACAAATAGATAGCAGACGAAATCTTTAAACCCAACCAGGTTTCCAGAGAGCCCACGAAGGAAGAGAGAAGAGACCCTTGCTTCTATCGCTTGCACAATTATGTATAACATCCTACCGTAGAATGCTGGGCGCTCCGTAGATTGGTACACCGCAAGATTAAAAAAGGGACACTGGAGTTAACCCAACAGGAGGTCCAAAGAAACCCACTCCCGAATCACAAGGGAAAGGGTGTAGCAGTAGTGGTAATATGCGCGAACCTAGAGGAGGGCGAGAAGGAGAACCTGGCACTGCCTGCCGCAGCGATTACCACTCTACAGCAAAGTGCCAAATTCAAAAATTTGTTTGACTAGTTGGGACTTACAGCAAAGGAAAGAAAGATAGCCACAGAGGCTTTGGTAAGTATTGCCTCCGGGGTAGGAGTAAAATGTTTATCAGCAGAAATCCCAGATGATAGAGCCCTTTTACAGGAATCAACAGAGATCACTTTTAGCAATGAGGATATGGAGGTGGGACATCCAAATCACAAGATGCCTTTCTATTTGGCAGCATCTATAAACCAAATCCCCATCAAGAGGGCCTTGGTAGATACAGGTGCTTCCGTAAACCTCATTCTATTGAGCACCTTGCAAGTAGTAGGAATTTTAGAAAAAAATATCCAAGGATGCCAATAGAAGTAACAGGGTTCGGCAGAAGGGGCGAGTACACCACAGGCCACATCCAGTTGTGGTTAAAAGCAGGCCCTATAGCTACTTTAGCTCATTTCCATGTGATCAGAACGGAAGTGTCCTATCATGTGCTTTTGGGAAGGCCCTGATTGCACAAACACCGATTGGTCTCGTCCATTTATCACCAGTGTGTGAAAGGGAGATTGAATGGTAGGATGATACATATAGCTGCAAACCCCTCGCCATTCGAGCAAGTAGAAGCTCACTTAGTGGAAACCATATTTTACGACCAATGGGCTCCATCTGGGGAAAGCTCAATTTCAAAGCCATGAGGTATCTTCGTACCTAAGTGGGAAGATGTCCAAAGTGACCTAGAACCTGATCTAAGAGAGTTGCTGGCACGAAAGAAGAAAAGAAAAGAAGTGTCTGCCGTAGAATCAGATAACACACCCTAATGCATCAAGGTCCGAGGCCTTAATGGTAGGATTGTATATAAGTTATGAAGGTACACGAGGCCCACGAGTGAGATGCAAGTAGTTCCCACCCAAGAATGGCAGCACAGGAGTTTGGCGTGTTATGTCACTCAAGAAAGTTTGGGAAAAGAAAAAGCAAAGGATGAGGAAGTTGTGGCAGAAAAAGATGCACAGGTTGTGGCAGAAGAAGAATTTGAAGAAGTTAACCTAGGGTCTAGTTCACAAGAACCAAGACCTATCTCAATTAGTGCAAGTTTGACAGAAAAGAAGAAGTTATAACTGATACTACTATTGAAAGAGTTTAAAGACGTTTTCGCGTGGGACTACAATGAAATGCCAGGATTAGACCTTGGGCTAGTTGCACACACATTAAATGTAGACCCAGAGGCCAAGCCAGTGGCGCAACTTACCAGGATATTTCACACAGAAATAGAAGGGCAGATAGTAAAAAAAGTACAGAAATTGCTAGCCGCAAGATTCATCAAGTCTATTCAACACCCTCGCTGGCTATCCAACATAGTACCAGTAAAGAAGAAGAATGGCCAGATAAGATGTTGTGTAGATTTCAGAAATCTCAACAAAGCTTGTCCAAAGGACGAGTTCCCACTGCCAAACATGGCTTTACTAATAGATTTTGCGGTAGGAAGCGCCATGTTTTCGTTCATGGATGGGTTCAGCGGATATAATCAGATCAGGATGGTACCAAAGGATGCGAAGAAAACTGCTTTCAGAACACCTATGGGCAATTTCTACTACACTGTGATGCCCTTCGGGTTAAAAAATGCAAGCCCAACTTATCAATGAGCAATGACGGCCATATTTCACGACATGATGCACCAGGAACTAGAGGACTTTACGGATGACATGGTGGTTAAATCAAAGAGGAGAGAAGAGCACTTCTATGTGCTGAAGAAGGTATTCGAAAGATGCAGAGACTTTAAGTTAAGAATGAACCCCCTCAAGTGCGCATTTGGGGTGTTCTCTGGGAAATTCTTGGGTTTCCTAGTTCATAGCAGTGGGATAGATGTGGACCCGGCCAAAGCCACGACCATAGCAACTATGAGACCTCCGGTTACGGTAAAAGAATTAAAGAGTTTCTTAGGAAAAGTCTCATATATCCGGAGATTCATCCTTGGGTTGGCATCAATCACTTCTGCTTTCACTAGGTTGCTTAAGAAGAGGCAAAGTTTTGAGTGGGGGGAAGCGTAGCAGACGGCCTTCAAGAGGCTACAGCAGATAATGATGAACCTCCCTACAATGTAGGCCCCTATCCACAAAAAACCATTGCTACTTTACTTGGCCACCAACTCGTATGCCAATGGTCCATTAATCATCCAAGAGGATGGAGGTGGCATTGAGCAGCCAGTGTACTATATTAGCTGCGCCTTAAAAGATGTGGAAACTCGTTATCCAAGGGTGGAGAGGGCATGCTTGGCCATTGTGTATGCTTCGCAGAGGTTGCGTCATTATTTCTTGGCCTATGAAGTATGGCTGATGACCAAGTCCCATGCTATCAAAACTTTGTTACAGTAACCAATCCTCTCTGGCAGAATATCCCAATGGTTGTTACAACTGTCACAGTACAACTTGAGAATGGGGACACCTAGGGCGGTGAAAAGCTAGGATATAGCGGATCTATTGGCACAGTTTCCAGGAGAAGAAGAATTCCCGCTAGATGATGAAGTTCCAGGGGAAGTAGTCATGGCAGAAGAGGTCAAAGAACAATGAGTAATGAAATTTGATGGGTCTTCTACTACCCACTCTGGAAGGGTGGAAGTAGTTTTGTACGATGGAGAGGATAAGGCAGTAGCGCTATCGTTCAAACTAAAGTTCTCCTATTCAAATAGCATGGCAGAATACGAAACCTACCTAATCGGGCTAGCCACGACTTTCGAAATGAGAGTTAAACATTTGAAAGTATTAGGAGATTCGAACCTAGTCATCTGCCAAACCAAGGGAAGCTTTTCCTTAAAAGAGCCTAGCCTAGCCCTAAACAGAGCAATGGCCTAGAGGATGGAAGAAAAATTTTCAACCTTCGAAATAGAGCATGCTCCAAGGAACGAAAATCGATTTACGGACGCATTAGCCGCACTGGGGTCACAAATAATTTTTGAAGGAGATAGCACCAGGATAGAAGTCAGCAAAAGGGAAGAATCCATCATTAAGGTGTTGAAGGAAAGATTCCGAGAGGAACAGTGCGAAGGAGATTGGCGGATACCCATAAGGGAAGTCTTGATGAGGGGAGAAGCTACTGCAGAAATAAAAATACTAAAAGACTACGCCTAGGTGAGAAAGGAGTTGTATCGCAGGATGCCAGGTGGGGTCTTGTCTAGATGCGTGGGGCAGGAGGAGGCCTAGAGAAAATTGAAAGAAGTACACGACAAGACTTGCGGATCTTGCGAGGAGGTCAGCCTTTAAAGGGCAGGCTTTTACTGGACAAGTATGGGTAAAGATGCAGATCAAGTCCAAACTCAATGTGGGACCTGCCAGCTTGCAACAAACAGAGAGGAAAGTTACGCTGTGTTCATCAGCAAAGATTGGAGAAGCCCTTTCATACAGTACCTAATAGAAGGCATCTTGTCACAAAAGCACAGTGAAAGATACAAGCTTAAGAGGTTGACAGCACGTTACTTTTTGCATAACATGGTCCTTTTCAAAAAAAGGGTACAATAGGGACCCTTTGAGGTGTTTGGGCCCTGAAGAAGCAAAAGAAATGATAAAAGAAGTACATTCAGGAGAATGTGGGGAACACCAGGAGAAGAAAAAGCTCTATAGATGCCTGCTGCAGATGGGCTACTACTAGCTTACCATGAAAAGAGATGAGGCAGAATTTGTGAAAAAGTGCCACAGTTGTCAAGTACAAGCCAACTTGATTCACACCCATCTATAAAATTTACATAGCATGGTCACCCCATGGCCTTCCACACTTGGGGGCTAGATTTAGTGGGACCAATTAACCCACCATCACGTAGATACATATGATTATTAGTGGCTACAAAGTATTTTACTAAGTGGGCAGAGGCAGCACAGGAGGAGCAATGGCAAATTTCATCAAAAAAAATATAATTGTAAGGTTTGGGGTGCCTCATAGGATCATCAGTGACAATGGCACACCATTTGTCAATAATGATGTAAGGAAGATGCTAGAGTTCTACCAAGTCAAGCACCATTGGTCATCGCCTTATTACCCTCAAGGGAATGGGCAAGCAGAAACAACAAACAAAACTCTCATAAAGATTATCAGTAAGACGAGCTAAGAGTATACGGAAGGATGGGCGACACACCTACCAGATGCTCTTTGGGCTTATAGAAATTCACCAAAGTCAGTCACAGACTTCTCACCTTTTTCCTTAGTCTACGAAACTGAGGTAGTAAGCCCAGTAGAAATAATGACTCCATCTCTGAGAGTCATGCAGATGCAAGAAAAAGAAAAGGAAGGAGAAGTCTTTGCGGCAGAAAGGTATGAAGATCTAGAAGGACTTAATGAAAAGAGAGAAAAAGCCCAGGAGCGCAGCCGCAGATATAGATAAAAGATGACTGAAGCCTATGGCAGAATGACCAAAGAGAGAGTGTTCGCAGAAGGATAACTTGTGTTAAAGGTGGTAGACTATGTCAGGCGAGGCATGGCAGGACATCTAAGTTTGCACCGAAGTGGGAAGGACCCCTTGTGATAAGGGAAGCGCATCAAAGTGGATATTACCGTCTGACTTAAATGGATGGCAGAGACTTAATGGATCCCATCAATGGGAAGTGGCTGAAACGTTATTATGCCTAAGGAAAAAAGTTATGTGGTTGTCCCTTTCTTTTATCTTGCTAAAAGCTTTCATGTTTCCTTTACCTTTTCTTTCCTTCAAGTGACTATGTCACAAGACAAAATTGTAACATGCTTTCATGAATATGAAATGAAAAAGTACGAAGTATTAGCACTCTATGTCATAGCAATAGTAAAAGTAGTAGCAAAATGTAGCATCATAATTACAAACACAAACTGTGGCAAACACATGCCAAATAAGTACTATAGGAAACATATAAGTGTTCTAGATAAAGTAATAAGAGAAGGAGAACAAAAAAGAGAAAGAAGGGAACTATATCATCATCAACGAAGTCTGGAAATGAGAGTCTGATCTCCAAAATGGCTAGGCCCACCAATTCTAGAAAGAAGGCGCTCGTGACGGCCCTCAAAGTCTGCCACCTCCTTCTTTAGAGCCTCGATCCGTGTGTCAAAAACATCAACGGCTGGCTGAACTCTCCTCATGAAAACAACTCAGGCAATCTCACAGAGATGGTCCAAGATGAACTCCACAGCAAAACCCACATTGATAAGCTCTTGAATCGCGGCCCTCCATTGCAGGATCCTTTCGGTGGAGATGGTATCAACAAAATTATGCTCAATATCATTCATCACGCACCCCAACATCTTCAAGAAGTGCTCCCTAGCAAAACGGCCAAGGCAGAATCCCTGCATAAAGTCGCCACGACTGCTATAGACCATCACCAAGTGAGAAACACAATCCTCGAGGACTCGGAAGCCATGGAAATCCACATAAGGAGGCCCAGAGCCCCAAAAATCTGCAGGATTAAGTTCATTGACCTCAAGCTAATCAAAGCGTAGGAAAAAGGTTGTAGCCTCACTCACAGGGTCCGAGAAGGTGGCAGAACTATTGCCCACCTCAAACTAAGAAGAGGCAGCAGGGAGCAGACCTATCAAGAAAAAAAAATAAATAAAGGGCAAAGTGAGAAACCATGACCTAAGAAGTACAAGCTCGCGAGGAAGAAATACAGAAGAAAATAAAGGGAAGGAAACTTACCAGGGCCAGTAGGAATGGGGGCTGTAGGTACGGCAGAAACAGGTGCAGAAGATACGGTAGGAATGGGTGCTATGGCTACGGCAGGAATGGGCATCCTTATGACTGCTGCAATTCCTAACCCCTCAAAGGTCTCTGCAAATAGGGAAATAGGCATACAAATGAAAGGGAAACTGTAGCAAGGAGCAACATAAATGCATATGTACAAGGAAGAGGAAACAAAAGAAGGAAAAAAGTGAACTTAGCAAAAAGGGGGAAGACACATACCCGTGAATTTAGGCTCGGGTGGAGCACTCTCCTCTTTGTCAGAATCAGAAATCCTCTTCTTCAGGACAGACTCATCGTCAGAATCCTCAAGAATGTCCTTAGACCCCTTAGAGGATAAGTCTGTGTCAGGTCCACGTGTGGCAGAACTAGGAATGGAGGAAGGAGTAACCATAAGAGAAGAACCATCCTTCACAGCCTAGGATAGAGCTGCGAAAGGGTCACTGGTGGAGATGACAAGGGGCAGAACAGGGGAAGCAGCCTCGATTTGAACAGCAGTAGGAGGAATAACTCCCTCTAGAGGAGTAAGTGTCTCAACAGAAATAGGTGTGGTCTCACTAACCCTCTCAGTATGAGTACCCTCTTCTCTAGGTATCGGCTCAGTGGGAGAGGTAGGAGTCTCGGCCAGAGCTCCATGTGCAGCGGTAAAAGGAGTAGGTGCTGCAAATGCTACATCAGCCCCATCGAAAAATCCCTCCATGGGTAAACCTATAGAGGCAAAGAGCTCCTCGGCAGTGGGGTGATATACGGAGAGAGGTTCGGGCTCCTCCTAAAAAAAAAAAAAAAGAAAGGAAAATATTTACATATAAATACATATGTGAGGACCAAAGGAACTTTTAACTGCACGAGACATATGGCAGAGGAAGCACGTGCAAGGAAAAGGAAAGGGAAGAGAAGAAGATGGATGTACCTCAGACTCAGGCTCATCAAGCAAAATGAGACGGGTGACTGATGTGTCTTCCTTACGCTTGGACTGCAAAAAGAAAGTGGAGAACGAAAGGTAAAGTTGGAGAGAGAAGTCAACAAGCATGATTAGCCACAGAGAAGTCAAAATACATATAAATATTAAAACAAAGCAGAATTAGAGATAACTTACTCTCCGCTCAACAGCAGAAGCAGGATGTCAGGTTGTCTTCCTCTTGTTGCCCCGCGTCCTGCTGGCAAGAGGAGCATCTGTAGATGGCTGTGGAGTAGCAGGCTTGGACTTACTAGCAGACTTGAGCTTGGCAGGACCTTTCTTACTCGGTGCAGAAATGTTTGTCACTTTAACTTTTTTTCCCAAATTTGGAGGATAATCGCCGGTGTGCGAATACCACCCTTTCTTCTCCTCATCTCATTCAAAGATGGCTGACCGGTTCTGTTTCCTGGCATATGCTAACATAGACTTGGAAGGCAAGAGCAATCGAGAGTTAGCCGAAATGACCATACTAAGCCCATTAGGGGGAATAAGAGAGAAACCACGGCTACCCACCAGCTCTTTCTCAAACAAAGTCATCACCGCTTGCCAATACCCGTGTATGGGAGGAGTGCAAAGACCCTCCCTCAGTGAACCAAGAATAGTAACTACACTGAAACACTGCCTCCAGAATTCGAAGGCAGTATGTTGCAGAAAGGGACGAACTGAAGTAGGAGATTCCATAAGGAAGGAAATACCATCGGGAATGTCCTGATCTAACCAAACTGTCTTCTTACTCGGTTGGTAGGATAATGAACGAACCTGATGCCTTCATCAGCTAAGTAGGGCAACCATCCGGCATTGGTGGCCGCTAAATAGGTGATCCCTGTCTCGTCAAAACCAGCGAAGGGAGTAGTAGTCCCAACAGTATCAACAAACAAACCCGTTGCAGAATCTATGCATGTATAATTTGCACCCAAATTTCTATAAGCCCGCCAAGAAAAACCAACACCTTCATCAAAAGACTTAACAAAAGAATAACCAATAGGCTTCAATCCAGACCAATGGAAAGCCAGCGGAAAATTAGACTCAAATTTGCCGCAGAAATCAGTAATTACCCTCAGACATGAGTGGTACTTCTCTCTAACAAAGCGAACAGGTCTACACTTTGCCAAATATTGGGCACAATGCTCGAATAACAACTGTTGCAGAATAGTACAGTGGACGGAGGAGGTAACTATGTGATAGGATCCCGCCTAACTCTTGTCACTCCACAGGATGTTTAACTGGACATTTAGATGCCCCAAGAACATAGGGACCAACGGCAAGCTCACCCTGACAGATATTTTGATGGCTAAACGAAAGTATAAGGGCTTTATGGCATAGTGAGAGTGGGACCCAAAAACAAATTTACAAAGCCAAAATGCGACAAAAGCTGCACGGTGGGTAGCTACAGAAAATTTAGAAGAAGAACTAACCCAATATAACAGTTTGGCATTCCCGGCCATCCTCTTTTTTAATTCAATCTCAATAGCCTCTTCTTTCGGAGAAAATTCTAGAATGGCAGGATCGGCATCACCAAGGATAGGCAGGAGTAACTGATTGGCCATGTCTTCGAGGGTAACGGTGAGTTCGCCGCAGGAAAAAAAAGAAGGTATAGGTGGTGATACACCACCGTCGGACCAAGTGGCAAAGGTTGTAGAGGTCCTGGAAATTGGATAGGCAGCGAGATGAAATGATGGCTTTCAGAACATCGGCTGGCTGCAACAACCCCATGAAACCCACATCAGATAACTCATTATCTACCCATTCTCTCCAACCCAAGGCAATACCTGACCCATATTCGAAATGGATGGGCAAAGGAAGTGAAATGCCTTGGTGAATGGCTAGATCAGGGATTGAGGAGGCCAACGGGGCCCAAGAGACATCGGGGTTTCGCCAGTAAAGTGCGAGCCACACACGACCTAGTGGCGGCTGGGAATAGTCGTCGGGAATCTTTGGGAAGTGAAGGTGGACTTCGTACCATGGATCGATTAGAGGGGTACATTTGCTATCAGGGTCGCGCTATGTCTCTTCCCCAACGGAGTGCTCTGACTCAGAATATTCTGCCTCCTCGCCTACGTTAGGTACGACAGGAGGGTCGGAAACGACCTCTTTCCTTTTACGGCGAGAAGAGCCTTGGCTTTCATCAACGCCATAGTAGGAGGGCTTGATCGGAGTAGATGGGTGTGAGTGTTTGAGAAGAAAAAAGACGATGAAGAAAGGTGTTCTTGGAAAAGAAGAAGTTTGTGTTTAAAGTGCAAAGGGACTCCTCTTTAAATACCCGGGTCATTAATAACGACACGAAGGAAGGAGACGGGTCAGCCATCAGAATAGGATGAAATTAATGAAGTGGCGGTTATGCTTAAAAATAACTGCCAAACTGGGAAATTCGAAGAGACAACACTGTTTGCGGTAGGAAAAGGAAAAAAAAAATATATATATATATATATATATGGACATATATATAGTTATCCATTACTTTGAAGTATGTTATCTCTAACAAACATTATTTTGTTTTACATCTATTTTCTGATAGCACTTCTACTCCCATATGTTGCATTTTTCATCTACTACTTCATATCATGTTGTTGTATCTGTTCTTTCTTTTGGTGGTAGGCTGAGCCTCCCGTTCATTCAAACTGTTTATTATCTTGTGATTACCTGTTTAAGCTAATCCTTTGCTTCCCAGTTATCTTCTTCTTCTTGTCTTTGTTTCTTTCCCCACAATTTGTTACAGATGTGTACTAAACCAGTTTCTATGAAGCCATGTTGCCCGATAAGTCTAGGTAGAAGTCCAGTTCTGTGTTGGTTTTGCTGTCCGGTAAATCTAATCCCGAAGGTTGGTGTGAACTAGAGTCGTATCCGTAATGCCCGTTGAGCCGTTAGCCAGGAGAGCGTTAGGCGTTAGGGTTGGAGAAGAGAAGGTTCGTATACACCAATAGCTAGGTACAGCGGTGGTCAGTGGCAGCAAAAGACACAGAAGGCATCCGGAAACAGCCATAAGTGGTAGCATATCATAGGAAGGTAGTCATACACTCCCTGTTTCAGATCTAAGGTTAGATCCTGAAATTAGAAGATAAAGGTAGTCTAGGTTGTAATTGATTTCTTAGGCTTTTAATCCAGAATGATAAATAGGATGTTTAGAAGGAGTGACTCTTCCACTTCCATTAGATCCAGCAGTACAAATCCTCCTGATATTCCACAAGAAGATGGAACAATCAACTCAGAGTCGTACCAGCTTTCAGATCTAGATCAGAAGTTAGGACATTGGAACATACCCAAAGTTCCCACAACCCAGGTCTATAAGTCTTCGTCATGGTCCTTTAAAAGATCTTTTTGAACAGACTACCATGTTAGGACTATAGAAAAAGTTTACAGCATTAACAAGGAATTTGAGACTTGTTATTTGTTGTCCCCTGCAGCCATAAAAGCTCACAGGGATAGTGATCATAAATTCCTCCACATAGGACTTGTCCAAGTCGGAGTAAAACCATTGATCAGAGAAGGTTTGAACAACTCGATCCTTATGGCACTACGAGACACCCGTCTTATCAGATTTAGAGACAGTCTCCTAGGAACCATAGAATCCAGTTTGAGTAATGGTCCAGTTCACTTCGACTGTTACCCGAACCTCACAGTTGCACTTGACGACCCTCATATCTTGAAGGTCCTCACTCTCAACATCAAGACCCATGGAAACCTTGTGTTACATGGAACCAAGCAGCTTGCTCTTATATACAGGGTGTATTATAAGTGCATGCGAACCAATATGTCCATTCAAGCCTTCGATAAGAGAAAGCCAGGTGAAACTACTCTTATCCAAACCTCGGATGTTAGATCCACTGTTCAGGTACCTAAAACCCTGAAATGGTCTGAAATAACATTCCCAGCACAATGGACTTTGGAAAATGAGAATTATCCTTTACAGGTTCAGAACCCTGTTAGGAGTCCAGATCTAGATGTCATCCAGCAGTTAACCGATGGAACGGTTAGATTAAGCTTTGACCAGTCTAGGTTTAGATCACCCTTAGACTATGAGGAACCCAGATCTCCCATAGATCTACATCACAGGTCTAGATCCATAGATCTACGCCAACCTTTTAGGCAGCCAACTATCCTTCTTAGAGATAGACCTGCATCCTAATATAGCAGTTCGTCTAGAACACGAGCTCCTACTTCTAGAAGAGACTTAGGACCACAGTTTCAAGGTGTCAAAGACTACTCCCAAGTTAGTACCCCTTGTTACACAGCCAAACAAGACTCAGTTGCTGATCAAGAAGAAGACAGCACTAGTCAAGATAGTCTCAAGCCTCCTTCACCATCAGGATTTGATTTTAAGAATCTTATTCAGCAGGAAACTGAATACGATCATCAGCTCCTTGTGTTGACAAAAGAATTCATCCCTGATATGGACATGCTTGAAAAGGAATTTAATTCTGAAAAGAACAGAGTTAAAAGAGAAGCCTATCGAGCCAACCATACCAAGGAACAGAAAGTTGAAGTTTTGGAGAAATGGAAGTTGTTCATGAGAACGGTGAAAGCAGATTATCCTTTCTTTGAATACTTTGAAAAACATTTCCATTGGCATAAAAAGAACCATGTCAAAACCAAACTTCCATCAAAGCCCATTCCACCAGCTAAGGCTAAACATTCAACAAGGAAAGTAGAGAAATCAGTCTCTCCTTCACCTGAAGTAAAAGTCTTAGAAGCCCACATATCTTCTAGTAGTTCTAATGAACCCTCCTCAGAAAGTGAAAAGGAGAAAGAACCACTAGACGACCAGCTTGGTGATACATCTCCACTTCCTCCTAAGAAATGGAAATCCAAATTTAGAGGAAACCCTGCCTTTAAAGATTTCCACAGGGAAAGGATTGTTTCCAGAGAATACAGGAGACAAAAATTGGAAGCAAGAGGCATCTATAGGAAAGGGAAAAACCCCAATGCCACTGCCAACCTCAAACCTAAAGCAAAAGGAAAATGTTTCCGGTGTGGAAAGAAGGGACATTTCAAGAAAGAATGTCCAAGCAAATCCCCTACCCATTCCTTAGTATCTGAAGATATTTCCAAAGCTTTAGAACTTGACCATCCAGAAAATGTGTCTCCAAATAGTTCTATTGACCGAGAAATCTATCAGATTTACCAAGATTCATCCTCTCCTAGAGTCTCAGATAGCACCTCTAACAGTCCAGATGAAGCCATACCTTGTCAAAATAGTTGTTGCAGGAACAACACTATTGAAGTTCTTTCTAAGCAAGAAGAACTACTCCTAGATCTCATAGAACAGATCAAGGACCCGGTTGAGAAATCCCAAAGACTTAGTGAGTTCCATAAAACCCTAGTCAAGGAAACCAGTATATCCGAACCTAGGTTACAGGAACCCAAAGTCGATTTGGAAAAAATCTACAATAGGTTTACCAAATCCAAAAAAGAGATAACCATCCAAGATCTCCAAAAAGAGATTAAGGAAACCAAGTCTGAGGCAAGAACCCTTAGGCAAGAGTTAATCATCCTCAAGGTTGACCATGGTCTTATGGATCAAAGAGTCAAAAACCTAGAGTATACTTCTCATCAAGGCAATGAGGACAGAATCTCATTACAAAACCCTTTTGATGATGAAGTAGATGAAACAATTAATCCTACTGCAGATATGAGATCAGAACTATCCAATAGATCGTTCTTGCAAACCATTAGCAGAATTAACTCTCAGAAATGGCACTCCAAAGTCAGGATTGTCATAAGCAAGGATTTTCAATTCGAGGTTGTGGCCTTAATAGACTCAGGCGCAGATCTCAACTGCATTCAAGAAGGAATCATTCCCTCTAAATACTTTCGGAAAACCAGAGAAAGGTTAACATCCGCAAGCGGAGGAAAAATGCAGATTGAATTTAAAATCCCGAAAGCACATGTATGTCAAGACAATGCGTGTTTTAAAACCACCTTTGTTCTTGTCAAAAATATGACAGATAGGGTCATTTTAGGAAATCCATTCATGTGTCTGTTATATCCATTCACCACGGATAGTGAAGGAATCACCACCCATCCTTTTGGCCAACCAGTTAAGTTTAAGTTTATTAGGAGCCCTGAACCTAAAGACATCAATAGTCTCCAAGAGGTTTCTACCTCCAAAATTCTTAACCTTATAAAAGCCAAAACCCAACATCTCAGGTACCTTAGTAAGGAACTAGGTTACAAGAGTGTTGAAGAGCAATTAACTTGCAAAAGTTTCCAGTCCAACATTAGAAAGTTCGAAGGAGAACTCAAGCAAGAAGTTTGTTCTGATCTTCCCACGGCCTTTTGGCATAGGAAAAGACACGAAGTTGCATTACCATATGTCAAAGATTTCCAAGAAAAAGACATCCCTACTAAAGCCAGACCTATTCAAATGAGCCAGGAACTCATGAATACTTGTAAGGCAGAAATAGAGGATCTTCTTAAAAAGGGAATCATCAGAAACTCCAGGTCACCCTGGTCTTGTCCAGCCTTTTATGTCCAGAAAAACGCTGAGATTGAAAGAGGTGTTCCTCGACTTGTCATCAATTACAAGCCCCTTAACAAAGTCTTAGAATGGATTAGATACCCTATTCCCAACAAAAGAGATTTAGTTAACAGGCTTAGTAAAGTAGTGGTCTTCAGTAAGTTTGACATGAAGAGTGGTTTTTGGCAGATACAAATCAGTGAGTCTGATAGGTACAAGACAGCCTTTACCACACCCTTTGGACATTACGAATGGAACGTAATGCCCTTTGGTCTTAAAAATGCACCTTCTGAATTCCAGAACATCATGAATGAGATTTTTAATCCATTCTCCAGTCATACCATAGTATACATTGATGATGTACTAATCTTCTCTGAATCCTTAGACAAACATTGGAAGCATCTCAGAACATTCTTCCAAACCATCAAGAAAAATGGTCTTGTTGTCTCAGCCCCGAAGATTAACCTTTTCCAAACCAGTGTCAGGTTCTTAGGCTTTGATATCAAACATGGAATTATCAAACCCATAGATAGAGCCATCCAGTTTGTAGAAAAGTTCCCAGATGAAATCCTCGACAAAACCCAACTCCAAAGGTTTCTAGGATCTCTTAATTACATTTCTGATTTCTATCAAAACCTTAGGCAACAATGTAAGCCTCTTTTTGATAGACTCCGAACCAATCCTCCTCCTTGGACACCCACTCATACATCGGTTGTCCAACAAATCAAGAAGTATGTCAAGACACTCCCTTGCCTTGGAATCCCCTCTGAAAATTCCTTCAAGGTAGTCCAGACAGATGCCTCTAACATTGGTTATGGTGGCATTCTCCTTCAGCGTGTCAGTCCCACTTCCCCTGAACAAATTGTCTGCTTTCATTCAGGAATTTGGACTCCCACTCAGCTCAATTATAGTACTATTAAAAAAGAAATTTTATCTATGGTACTATGTATTTCAAAATTTCAAAGTGATCTTTTGAATCAAAAGTTTTTGATAAGAATTGATTGTAAATCTGCAAAACATGTTTTAGAAAAAGATGTTCAAAACATTGCATCAAAACAGATTTTTGCACGATGGCAAGCTATTCTTTCAGTTTTCGATTTTGACATTGAATTCATAGCAGGAACTCAAAACAGTATCCCTGACTTTCTAACCCGTGAATTTTTGCAGAATCCAGAACAAAATGTCCGGGAAGAAACCCGTACAACCCCAAACCCCTAAATTGCCTAAACAGCAAACTAGGAGTACCAGTCAGGCACAAAACCCTCGCCCTTTAGTACCCTTCTCCAGTTCAACTAAGGTTTCACCTGTGTCACCATCCATTGTAGCCAATCGTTATTTGGTCTCCACGATCCCGAAACCAAATTACCAAAGGCCCCAAGGACAGCACAGTTACAGTTCTGCTTTAGCCACACTTCCTCCCAAACCAGCTTTAGCTCCATACAAAGTTGAAGAACCTTTTGGTCCGATCGTGTCTAAACAATCCTCTTATACTCTCCCTCCCAGAACAGGTAGAGCTTCTTATATCAAGAAACCTTTTGTTCAGCATATCTCTTATATTGAGCCACACTTGGCCCATATAATGGATCCACTGGCACTAGCAATGGAAGTTTTGCCTCCTGAATGGCATTTTCTTCCCAAAAGCCCAGAAAAAAGCATCAAATTCTATAAAGGCATTCTCACACAAGAAAAGTCTGCCAGAATAGAAGACATCAGAGACAGAGATAATCCCTCAGTCGTCTTGTATCATAAGTTCACGATACAGAGTTTTGTAAGCTGCAAAGATTGGGGACATCCCTCCACTCTCAGAACACTTACGGCACTCAAGGGCTCAGAACCCCTGTACAACTACTATGATTACATGGATGCATTTGAAAAGGTATTATTCTTCCAAACTGAGACCTATGATCACTCATGGTTCATTCAGTTCGACAGGAATTTCAAGGGACATATACCTTCGTGGTTCCTCAAGTGGTGGGAAATGTTCGGTTCAACCCCTCAGAACTTCCCAGAACCTCTACAGGATGCACTAAGATACTTTGGTTCCAAATTCCAGACAGATAAGCATTCTTCACAGTTTCTAGCCATCTTGCATATGACAGCCCGTTACAAGATCCACTAGATTTGCTTGTGGAATTATGCTATAAATCAAAACCTACTTGATAGGGAATTCTATACAAAATGGTGGGATAAGTTCAGACCAACTGATGCCATCACCAAAATGTATAAAGACTTTCCTCTTCCAGTGCAAAAACCAATAGCTCATTGCACAAGATCACAGTCCAGCCTTGATTCAGTACTCTCCGGGAAATCAAGCAGAGAACTCAAAGATCTTGCCCAACAACTACTCCTTCAATCTGCACAGCTAGAGTCAGTAGAAAAGAATTCTCCTGCCTCTTCTGAAGCCTCATGCAACCGTGTCCCGATTGACCCATTTCAGGATTCACAAGATCCTTATGATGGTTATAATCTGGACAGTGATTAGTATATAACTCCCAGACATCTCAGGACGCTCCAGAACAGCCTCCGGAAGTTTTCAGAAAACATCTCTGCAAAAGAACCGGTTACTATTCAGAACAGTACCCGCATGCAGACAAAACACTATTCACTACACAGTCCAGAACACTATGCAGAAGTCACTATTCGTGAAAAGCAAGGGGACAAAACACTGTTCATAAACAGTGACCAGTTACTGTTCACTCTACAGTACCCCAGACAGAATCATTGAGTTACTATTTGCTTTCGGTGGAAAAGAATCTACCCTCAGTAAAAGCAAATTACTCTCCGTGATTTCAGCAGTCTCCTGAAGCTATCCGAAGCTCTCCTCAGCTATAAAAGGGACCTTTGGCTCCAGTCTTCAGCAGGCTTAATACACCTCACTCTCCAGAGCTCTCTTACTTTGTACTTAGAACTACATTGTAATCAGAATGTCTCTCTTCTCTTCCCCCCTAGTTTACCAATGTACCAGAACTACATTTGTAACCTTTTTACACTTCCGCACTGAGTCTGCACAGACCGGCACGCTCCCCCACAACAATGGAAAAGAAAAAAATGGAAATATATTTCAATTAAATTCCTTATATTTGAACCCACAACCTCACTCCATTACCCTTACAAGGAAAGGAAATGAAATTTAGGCTAGAGCTCATTAGCTTACTCATATCACCTTTTTTTTTCTTTTCTTTTTTTGATAAGTACACTCATTTATTTTTCATAACCTGTTTTGAGGGTGAAAGCAGTCTAACAGATGCTAAACATACAAATTCAACTGCATATAGCATCCACCTTTCCCCACCAATAAAACAAAGGCAACATTACTTTTCAAGATGTCACAAAAATAACATCTTTAGACATTTTAACAGGAATTACGGATCCATGTCCAAGAAGAAAAAAAAATTGCACACATACACATATAAACATATATCTATGTTTCTGTATATGTACATATGCATGTAAGTATGCATGCGTATATCTAATCCATGAAGATACGTGAAATAATGATTTCGGTGCCAAAAACACAACACTAGAGAGAGAGGCAGGGTGGATTAATATGTAAATAAAACCATGCACATAATTCTTTGATGTACCTACCTGCATCTGGGGACTTGTTATTATTGCCAGCAGAGTTGGATGGCAAAGCATTGCCTATAGGATTCTGAGACTTAGTTTCCATTGTAAGCATTTTCAGAGATATTTTTCGTAGATAATCTGACTGGCTTGTGGCAGAAGTATAAATCTTTTCCTCAAACCTTATAGCAATTTTCCTGAGTACATGTAATTCCTCTTGTCCAGAAACAGGGAGATGCGTCTTCAAGGTTTCCATTCTATACACAAAAGGAGATACTCTTATTATGTTACTGACCATACAGGCACAATTAAGCTATTAAAAAAAAAAGTCCCAAATTGGAAAACTATGCTGACAGTGCAGAACTTAAAGCAACAAAATGTGAAAAGAAACCACACAAAATTTCATGAAATTTTTTTTTGATAAGTAAATAAAATTTCATGAAATTTTAAAAATATGAACAAAAACCCAATATTTTTTTCTCTGAAAAAAATTAACAGTAGCACTTGATTGTTCAAGGTTCACTATGGAAAATCTGTCAACAGAAAATGTTTTCCTAGTCAACTAACATGATACCTTGCTTTCCATATATTAGACCCCCAAGTGTTCCTCAACCAATTGTATTCCAAGCTCTTTATTTGGGTGATGCATTCAGGTGTTCTGTTTCAAACTCCTAATATAGCACTACTAGTTCTTGTAGTCAACTCCCATTATACGACATTTGCTTTGAATGTCATATCCAATTCTTATACTTGTAGATGCATTTGTCATATTTCCGAGAAATTTTATTTTTCTTCATATGAGGATCATCGACACTTACCACAAGCCTATCTGACATTAATTTGAATGTTTGTTCTCTTCTTTTTCCAGTTATGCCCTTCCTCAGTTTTTTCTAATAATTAACTGCAGTAAAATATTGCTTGTGGTATGAAAAGCTACAACGAACACATGCTTTATCAATCTCATATACGGAATGAGTAGCTAAGTGTGGACACTTCATTTGGGGTGCCATAATTGTGTCGTAACAGTGTCCTATCTGCTGTCTCATGCTATAATTTTTGAAAAATTGCTCGTGTCGCCATATTGTACCCGCACCCATGTCCATGCATCCTAGATTGAGTAGAGAGACACAAGTCCCACCAGCCAGAGCACAATTACAGGCCTAACAGAAATGTTAAAGCAAAAAACACATTCCATATATGAGCTTGATAAACAAGAGCCACCGATGATGGCTAGGAGGCACCAGTTTTGATGGCTTGTGCTTGGAAAATTTGGTCATACCAATTACCAAACACTTGAAAATGTTTTTCTGTAAAATGTTTTCAAAAGAAAATACTTTATTGTAAAAAGTTTTACATTTGAAACATTTTACAGTGAAACAAACAAAGTGTTAATTCAGTCATACACAATATTCAAAATGTCAAACGAAAGAAAATGAGAAACCAAGCATACAAAGACTTAGCTTGGTGTTTGGAATAGTTTCGTTGTTTTCACTAGTTTATTTTGTTTAAAATGTTTTTTTTATAAGTAATAAGATATATTGATATAAAGGGGACACCCTAGTGCACAGGGAGTGTACAAGGGAAAAGAAATCAAATACAAAAATTGCAAGAGTCTAAGAAATCAATAAAAGAGGGGAAAGATATTTATCTTGCAAAGCAAACAACCAATCCCTTAAAGTTCTAAAAAAGAGAAGCTTGAGGTCCGTAATAGATTTCTCAGTATCTTCAAAACATCTACTATTTTTCTCCCTCTAAAGACACCACAATAAGCAATGAGGAATAATGGACCAAATATAACCATTTCGATGATGACCAAAGCTGCCTTGCCAACACCACAGTGTGCGGCATAACCCAAGAAACTCCAAAAAGGCCCAAAACCATAGACCATAGATTCGAAGCAAAAGGACAATGAAGAAATAGATGGTCAACCGATTCACCATTTCTCTTACACATGTAGCACCAATCCAGAATCCACACCTTCCTTTTACGTAAATTATCAATCGTCAAGCATTTTCCTAAAGCAGCAGTCCAAACAAAGAAAGCTACTCTAGAGGGAATCTTTTGCTTCCAAATACTTTTCCAAGGAAACCCAAAGAAAGCGGTGCCAGCTAAAATTCTATAATAATCACTAACCAAGAAACCCTTAACTTTGCTAGGAATCCAACACATTTTATCCTCACCTGGCCCCCTTATAGGCGAACTATAAATAGTTACCATGAAGTCAGACATAGCCTCTAGATCCCAAGCATGCACACTCCTAACGAATCTCACATCCCAAAAGAGGACACCATTGGTGGACATCATAAGCTCAGCCACACTGGCATCCTTATTCCTGCAAAATCTGAACAAGTTTGGATATCTAACAGTAAGAGAAGTCTCTCCACACCACCGGTCTTGCCAAAACTTCACTCTAGACCCATCACCAATATCATACAAAATATGGCGAGAGAAAGAAGGCCATCCCTGACTAATATTTTTCCATAAACCAACACCATAAGGGCCAATCACAGCTCTGGTATACCAGCCCCCCCACACACATCCATACTTCATCTCTATCACTTGCCTCCAAAGGGCATCTTCCTCAATCCCAAATCTCCAAAGCCACTTCCCAAGTAAAGCTTCATTGAAAAGTCTTATCTTCCTTATCCCTAAGCCACCCGAAGAAATAGGAGAACAAACAGTAGCCCATTTAACCAAATGAATTTTAGGATCATCTCCAAAACTGCCCCATAAGAAATTCCGCTGGAACTTCTCAATTCGATTAGCCACACTAGCAGGAATAGGAAATAAAGAAAGAAAATAAGTGGGTAAATTAGATAGGGTGCTTTTGATTAGGGTGACTCTACCTCCTTGGATAAGTATAAGCGTTTCCAACCCACCAATCTCCTCTCCATTTTCTCTAGAATAGGATTTCATATAGTCTTATCCTTGAATTTAGCACCCAAAGGAAGACCTAGATATTTCATTGGGAGAGAGCCCTGTTTGCAGCCAAGAACAACCAAGAAAAGGTCAATATTATTGACTACCCCAACCGGAACCAATTCTGACTTGCCCAGGTTAATCTTTAGGCCTGACATCGCCTCAAACCAGATAAGAATCATGCGAAGGATCAAAATTTGATCTAAATCAGCCTTACAAAAAATTAGCGTGTCATCCGCAAAAAGGAGATGAGACATTGCCATGGATCTTCCCTCCAAGTTACCCACACTAAAACCCGACATGCGACCTTCAAGAACTGCTTTGTCCAACATTCTTCCAAAAGCTTCCATCACCAAACAAACAACAATGGAGACAACGGATCACCTTGCCTCAAGCCTCTAGTGCTACCAAAAAAACCACAAGGAGAGCCATTAATCAAGATGGAGAAACAGATAGTAGATAGACAAAAGAGAATCCATTGTCTCCATTTGGTAGAGAATCCACTTCTTTCTAACATTTGCAGTAGAAAATTCCAGTTTACATGGTCAAAAGTCTTCTCAACATCCAGCTTACAAATCAGCCCTGGCACCCTAGACTTCAATCTACTGTCAAGATATTCATTAGCAATAAGAACAGGGTCAAGGATCTGTTTGTCCCTCACAAAAGCATTTTGAGATGCTGAGATTATATCCCCCATCACCAAGCGGAGACGATTAGCCAAGACTTTAGCAATAATTTTATAAATCCCCCCAACCAAACTAATGAGCCGAAAATCTCTAATCTCATTAGCCGCATGGTTTTTAGGAATGAGAGTAACAAAAGTTGCGTTTAAACTTTTCTCAAACTAACCATTGGCAAAAAAAATGATGAAATACAGCCATGAGATCAGGCTTAACAATCCCCCAGCAAGCTTGGAAAATAGCCATAGGGAAGCCATCAAGACTAGGGGATTTATCATCATGAAAACTTTGAATAAAGTCAAAGATTTCTGCCCCTTCAAAAGGCCTCTCTAACCAATCCGCATTCTCACCAGATATCATTGGAAAAACCAACGAATCCAGAAACGGCCACTCAACCTGCTGCTCAGAATACAAATTCATGAAGAAATGAGTAATGTAGTTTGCAATTATACCTTGATCCGACGACAAAGTACCATTAACCATTAGGCTTTCAATACCATTATTTTTCCTGTTGGAATTAGACATTCTATGAAAGAATCTGGTGTTGGCATCCCCTTCCTTCAAATGCAACACCCTAGACTTTTGTATTCAACTAGTCTCTTCCATAAGAATCAACTTTTCAATAGCTAAACAAAGATTAGTTTGAGCTAACTTCTCCTCAGCAAATAGACTATGAATCTCCTCTTTAGCATCCAAATCATTCAGCTTACTCCAAAGGGCCTGTTTCTTAAAAGTGACATTGCCAAACTCAGTTTCATTCCACTTTTTTAAATCCAACTTCAATGCAGCCAACTTCTTAGCAAGAATAAAACTAGGGGTTCCATGAAACAAATAGGATGCCCACCACTTCTTCACTTTGTCTACAAAGTTATCCACTCTCAACCACATATTTTCAAAACGGAAAGGAATTCTACCTCTTCGCTGACACCCGCTCTCCAACGAAATAGGAAAATGGTCAGAAAGAACTCTAGGCATCCTTTTTTGGGTGAACTGAGAGAAGTGATCTGCCAAAAGAGGGGAGAAAAGGAACCGGTCTAGCCTAAAAGTTGAGGAAGTATTGGACCAGGTATAAAGGCCCCCTTCCATATGAATATCCATCAACCCATGCAAAGAAACAAAGTCAGAAAATCCATACATAGCCCTGGAGAAGCTAGCAGCCCCCAAACGCTTTGATGGGAAGTGGATAATATTAAAGTCCCCTCCAAGGCACCAAGGAAAATCCCACCAACTAATCAGCCTAGTTAGTTCCTCCCACATCAACCTACGCCTATTGTTCAAATTCGGCTCATATACGCCTGTGAAAGCCCACTCAAATTGGTCGCCTATATTTTTAAACTTGCATGAAACTGAAAAATGCCCCACCGCTTCCTCCACCTTTTCCACAACTCGGTTATCCCACATTAATAAAATTCCTCCAGAAGCACCATCAAAGCCCAGGTACAACCAATCTACATATGGACAACTCCAAATATTTCGAACAGTACCTCTAGTAATCCACTCTAGTTTGGTCTCTTGCAAATACACAATATCAGCCTTCCAGGATCGCAACAAGTTACGAATCTGAAGCCTCTTGTCAACTTCATTCAGACCTCTGACATTCCAGGAAATAAGCTTCAAATTCATTGAGCGACGAAAAGAACCCGATTCCTATTAATACCACATCACCTAGCAGATGAAGAGCCATAATTAATGGAATTAAACAACCCTTTCAACTCTCTTAAACCTTTCACCCCCAAACCTTTTGAACCACACGATTTCTTGTTCACCTCAGCCCTCCGAATATAATTCAGCTTCAACAGCCAATAAAAATTCTGTTGCTTGATCTTCTAAACCCATAAGGGACGTGCCAAGGAAGCTATTGAAGTTATTGAATCTCTTTTGAAACCAATCGAAATAAGGTTCCTGACTCCTTTAAGTATCCAAACCCACAACACTTTCCTCATCTACAGGAGACTGCTCTGTCGTGGCCAAAGGTAGAGAAAAAGCTATTGGATCAACAACTAGGGTCTGATTAGCTTCCTCCGAGAAGGAATCCGAAGCCCCATTCTCCACTAATACTTCATCCTCTTCGAAAAGAGCCAATGACACGTTCGTAACGTCAGAAGACTCCAACGTAACTAAGGCAAGCTATTTTTGCTTTTCCAAAACCTCTGTAGCTTCACACCGAGGCAAAGCGATCTGCACTGGAACCGCAACCCTCCTCCCATTGCGTAATTCAAGAACCCACTGCTCCGAGTTCCCCCATTTCTTGACAATATTGCCAGAATGCTCCTGGAGAATTAGTCGGGGGTCACGCACTAAGCTCACATCGTGATCTGTGGTGCATGCCGACCCATTCCTGGCCTCCTCGGACTCGTCGGAGCGGAGATGCTTAGACTCGGCTACATTGGAAACTAGATACGAGTCAATCGGCGTCGATGACTCAAACTTGGCTTTAACGATCTGGTCGGAGTTGAGAGATTGGGCAGCGGTGACATCGAAGACATCGAAGACCATCGACGACCTCAGAGGCAATATCGAAGGGCATGACGAAGATTGGAAGGGTCTCACGCATGGACTCGACATACCTGGAATATGGGTCTCTTGCAACGGGGAACTCCTGGTGGTCAGTTCTTTTCTTGCTGTTCTTTTGGGTTGCCAGACCAAAGAGGGCTTGGGCTTAAGTTTGGGGACATGAGGTGGGTTAAGTGGGGGGCTTTAGCAAGTGCATTGGGCCTAAAGACATCTTTCATGGGTCCAACACCAGAACAGCCCACTTCCTTACTGTTGGAACACTTAATATCCCACTTGCCATTCAGCCCACACACCAAACGTAAAGAAACTTCTAGCGAGAAAGGAAAATCAGCACCTTTAAGAGCGTCATCCTGTATTTCAAGCGTGACTTAAGCCTCAGGAACCGTGCTTACCTACCCAGCACCCCTATCGTGCAAATCCAGGCTCTGAGTCTTCTGACTGCTTAAGCTAGACTTGATAGCTAGATTTGATTTGATAGAATTTTGAATATTGGGCATTGCAAGCTTTCCTATTCCGCTACCACCATAGGTTTTCCGATCACCATCCACTGCTGCCGTCAGAAAGGATTTATGATTTCTGAACTTTTGCATTGACGGGAACAGGGCAGATTGAGATGGCGATTTGACGCCAAGAGAGTCGGGAGCAATGGCCTTACGAAGATGAAAGCCAAAACCTCTCCACCCACTACCCAGCTTTCCTTCTGGTACAATGATGAGGCCCTTCCGACAACCATGAAGAAGTTCAGAGATCATAAGAAAGCTTTCATGTGCATTGAGTCCCATTTGCAAAATAAAAACCTTATTACCATCCCTGAAGGTTCTAGCAAAGTTTTCAGGATGAGTATTTGACATGAGATCCTCAATATAAGTTAGCAACCGTAAAGCACTCTCTTTTCCCATGAAAACCGATCGGAGAGAATCCTTATATCTTTCAAATATGCGTAACAAGAAGAAAGTACCACCCTCTTCCACAAAAAATTCAAATGATTTGGATTCGACAAAAAAGAAAATGGAACCACCCATGATAGCCAAGAAAATCAATTCATAGATTTCTAGGATTTATAACTAAAAAAAAAAAAAAAAAAATAATTATTCAGATGCAACTCATGTAAATTCTGGTTTTGTTTAAAATTTTTATTATTTAAAAGTACAGGTGTACTTAAAAAAATGCAAGGCTTTCAAAATCTATACCTATGAAATAAGTTGACTTATTTTGATTTTTGAACCTGACCAAACAGGGTAACAAGTGTGTGTATGTTACAGCTTATTTTGGTAAGTTATTTGCCCCAGCTTGTTAGATAAAATCTTATAGAGCATTACTTTTTTTTTCTTAGTATAGCTAATTAAATCCTTACTAATTAAAACAGATAGCACTTTTAAAAATAAGCAATCTGAAATGGAAATTTAGTCTTTCACCTGATTACTGGTTGTGCTGGACCTAGTCTTATGTTAAAGTAAGCTACTAATGTCACCACATGGGGATGTGTTACATCTAAGCGATATCCCAAAAGCACAAGTTACAATTAGAACTCTCACATACTATGCGCACTTCCAATATTCATTGCACTTCTACTACAATCTTGATGGGGGTCTCAAAGCATTACTCTTCGGTGCAGACTGTAGACTAGCTTTTCAGTTAAACCATGTTCTTGAATGTATGTGGCATTGAAAGTGAAGATTGTAAAAAGGAAATCTTCAAGTGTTTTACAACAAATTCTACCCCAGCTCTATATTTGGGTGATGCACTCAAGTCTTTTGTTTCCAACTCATAATATAGCATTATTAGCCCTTGTAGTCAACTCCCATGATACAATTCTTTCTTTCAAAGTCATGTCTGATTCTTATACTTGTAGATGCATTGTCAAATTTCCAAGTATTTTTTATTTTTCTTTATATGAGGATCACCTACACTTACCACATGCCTTGCCGACATTATTTTGAATATTTGTTTTCATCCTTCCAGTTATGCCATTCCTTTTTCTTTTCTTTTTTTAATTAACGAACTGCAATAAAATACTGGTTATGGTATAAAAAGCTACTACAAGTACACAATTTTATCAAGCTCATATATGGAATGAAAGCACAAGTCCCATCAGAAAGCCAGAGCACAGATACAGGCCTAACAGCAATGTTTAAAAACCAAACATTTCAGTTGCATGCAATATTCAAAATGTTGAATGTAGAGTTAGTCAAACAAAATACAATGAGAATCTAAGCATATGAAGAGTCGAGTTTTGTGTTTAGAAATAGTTTTTTTTTTTTTTTTTTTTTTTTTTTTTTTTTTTTTTCAATAGCTTATTTTGTTTAAAATGTTTGTTATAAGAAAGTATAGTTGTACGTAAAAATGTGAAGCTTCCAAAAGCTGTACTTATGAAATAAGCTAACTTATTTCCATTTTTAAGGCTAACCAGATAGGGTAATAATTGTGTGTTTCTTACTGCTTATTTTGGCTAGTTTATTTCCCCAGCTTGTTTAGGAACAATTATTTTAGAGCTTTACTTTTTTTCCAATTATAGCTAAGTAAAAAACCTTTCATATTAAAACGGGTGCACTATTAAAAATAAGCTATCCGAAATGGAAACTTACTCTTTCACATGCTGAACCTAATTTTATGTGAAAGGGAGGAGTATTTGTCGTAACCCTAGGAATTTTTTTTTTTGGTATGGACGCATGTTGAGTCTAACATCAAGAATGAAATATGAAGATACTATTGTCAGCAGATGGAGATTCGTTAGTCACATCTGTGTGATAAACCAAAAGGGCTAGTAATAATTACAGCTCCCACCACATTGGCGCGCCCAAACACAACCCGTAAAGCTGTACCAGGTTTGTTACCGCTTATTTTAATGAGTTTATTTCCCCTTGCTTGTTTAGGAACAATTTTTAAGAGCATTGCCTTTTTTGACCTTAGTATAGCTAATTAAAACCTTACTTATTAAAACAGGCCACACTTATAAAAATAAGCTATCTGAAACGGAAATTAACTCTTTCACATGATTAATGGGTTGTGATGGGCCTAGTTTCATGTTAAAGGAAGGAGTATATGTGGTAACAACCCCTAAGATTTTGATGAAGTTATATGTACACATGATAAGTTTGACATCGAGAATGTACTATGCCAACCTGGACTATATATAAATGAGTACATGGGGATGCATCAGTAACATCTGTGTTATATCCTGGGATGCATGGACGCGGCTCCAGAGGTGACGCACCCATGTTCGACGCGGTGCGACGCGGCGACGCAGGAGAGACGCCGCTGACCGCACGTCGGTGCCGCGTCGGGCCGCGTCTGCCACATGGTTTTTTTTTTTTTTTCGCCAACTTGCGTCGACGCGGCTGAGACTCGCCCGATCGTCCGAAATCGGCGAAATGGCCGGTTCAAGCCGAAACGGCCGAAATTCAAACACTCTCTCTCACTCAGTCACTCGTCTCTCTTCTCTGTGCTCTCTGCGATGTGCGTGTGCACGGCTTCACTAAATCACTCTCTGCCTCTCTGTCTCTGCTCTCCATCTCGGCATCTCCACAACAACCCAACACAAATGCTACTTTCCCGCCTGGTCTTCCAAGCTGGTTTCTCAAAAAAAAAAAAAAAAAGTTGGAGTTTTTGAAAGAATTCAAAGGTTCAATTAAAGAAAGATTCCTCAGCTCCTCAAACATTGAAGAATTGAAAGCTGTAGATGTCTTTGTAGGGCCTCTCATACTCAGAAGGTGTAAATCAAACCAACAAGAACCAGAGAGAAGCTTGATCTAGATGAGCAAAAGTTCTTTAATAATAATAGTTATATAAATAAATATCTAAGGCTCTATGCAAAGAGATTTGCTTTTATGAACATCTCCTTTTTTTTCAAACTCTAATAGTTATATCATGTAAATGCAGATATTTTTGTAGCCAGCGGAGTTGCAAAAGGGATAATAAGAAATTCCTACAAGTTAGAAGTTGCCTTGTTGAGAACTTAAGAATGAATGATCTAGAAATGCATATTCTTTTTATTGTCTCTTTTTCAATTGTTGCCATGATGGTATTCAAATATAGATGTGAACAAAACACATTGTAGTGGATTTCTTTTTAAATGGATTTCTTTGTAGTTTGTTTGCTTCTTTTAGATACTTTGCAACAAGAGACCGGCTTGTATCTCATGAAAGTGAGTTATAAATCAATTCAAGTTAAAAATATTATGAGATGAAAATTACCATATATAGATTCAAGTGCAAGTAGGTGGTCTAATTTCTTTGGGTCATCTACAGCACATGTAAACAAAATTAGTAAATTTTGTTATTTCATATGTGAATTTATGGAAAAGTGATTTCTTAGTAAACAAATTGTGGCATATACATTTGGAATATTTCGCTTGTCAATATATTAGTGATATACTTCTTGATTTTAACTAACCTAGTAATCATAATAGATTTAATATATTTAGAAGTAAAATCTACCCCCACCTCATTGTGTTTAATACGTGTAAGTGCTCTATTAAAGTACCAACGAATGTGAGAAATGTACAATCAAATGTGATATTGGTACTGTCAAATGTGAGAAAAGACAAGGGAACCACCGATGTGAACAAAAGTACAGTTATATATGATGTCGGAATTGCACAATGTAGGGATGGTGCCATGAAATGTGAGAAAGAAAAAAGGGATCCACCAAATGTGACAAAAATATAGTCATATATGATGTTGATACTACACAAAATGAGGATGATACCATCAAATATGAGAAAAAATAAGGAAACCACCTAATGTGACAAAAGTACAGTTACATGTGATGTTGATACTACACAATGTAAGGATGATACTATCAAATGTCAGAAAAAATAAGAGAACCACCTAATGTGACAAAAGTATAGTCATATGTGACGTTGATACTACACAATGTGAGGATGAAACCATCAAATATGAGAAAAAAAAAAATAAGGGAACCACCTAATGTGACAAAAGTACAATCATATGTGATGTTGGTACTACACAATGTGAGGATGATAACATTAAATATGAGAAAAAAAATAAGAGAATTACCAAATGTGACAAAAGTACAGCCACATGTGATGTTGGTACTACATAATATGAGGATGGTACCATCAAATGTGAAAAAAAATAAAATAAAGGAACCACCTAACGTGACAAAAGTACAGTCACATGTAATGTTGGTACTACACAACATGAGGATGGTATTATCAAACGTAAGAAAAAAAATAAGGGAATCACCAAATGTGACAAAAGTACAGTCACATGTGATGTTGGTATTACATAATGTGAGGATAATACCATCAAATGTGAGAAAAAATAAGAAAACCACCAAATGTGACAAAAGTACAATCACATGTGATGTTAGTACTACACAATGTGAGGATGGTACCATTAAATGTGAGAAAAAAATAAGGGAACCATCAAATGTGACAAAAGTACAGTCACATGTAATATTAGTACTACACAATGTGAGGATAGTACCATCAAATGTGAGAAAAAATAAAGGAACCACCGAATGTGACAAAAGTACAATCACATATGATGTTAGTACTACATAATATGAGGATGGTACCATCAAATGTGATGTTTTGGTAGCTTGGTATAGTAGTTTACCTAATAGTGGGTACCGTACCCAAAAAAAAAAAGGAGGTATGGTAGAATTACCCTCTCATTAATATTAAGTATTTAGAATTTATAAGTGGATAAAGCAATTTAAAAATCAACAGGAGAGTAACCTTATTTTTTAGGTAATGTTTTAGTGGGAGTTATAGTTGTATTTTTACCGGATTATCCTTTAGTTGTCTTTACTGGTGTTGGGGTATTTTTGAGCAAAAAAATGAGGATTCCAAATAAGGGAAGCCCCTTAAATACTAGTATAGACTAACCTTAAATATTTCTAGTTTTGATTGGTTGGGATCCACTCATAAACAACTAATTACAGTAATTGGAATTTTCATCATCATATATACTATTAATAACATGATTCTTTATTTGGGTTTCATCATTTTGTGCACTAAAATATTCTCACACAAATTCTTTAACCCTCTAAAATGCCTCCTATCTTTTAGTTTAATAATTTTAAATTTAAAAAACACAAACGATTAAAAGAGTAATTTACTATTTTTTAAAAGGGTAGTATTTCAACTTCTCCAATCTAAATTATCATTTTTGATTTTCAATTCAAAATTTTAAACTTTTATCAACAACTTGATAGAGAAAGATCCTAAAAATTAGGACATAATCTCTATCTCACATTTAAATGACACTTAGGACAAAATAAAAAATAAAAAAGAGTCTCATCACATGCACAAACTGCGTGTGATGAGACTAGTTTCAAATAACATTTAATCTCTTAAAAAACAACTATTAGAGTCAATTTTGGAAGGGACAATTTAAATGAACTTGAGCCTATCAACCTATGTTCGAAAGTGTATATATATAAGAGAGTCAAGCCCACTACTCCCTAGTCACTCCAATTGAAAAATGGAAGCAAATGGTGCATCACTCCATTGTGGAGAAATACACAAGACACTAAATCACAAAGGAGAATATTAAAAAATATATATTTATTATTGTTATTATGATCACTATATAATGAGCATAAAGAAGGGATTGGTGAAGGAGAGAGAAGGTTATTTGCACCATGACACACCCTAGAGCACCTTTGGAATATGTTGCTTCTTATATTAGAAGATTGGATTCAAGCTTGGAAGAGTGAATAAGGTTGGTGAGGTAGGTAAAATCTTGCCAATAAATGCAAAGTTTGGTGACAATGTTTTATAGCAAGTCTGGGGCATTAATTCCTAATATCCATCTCTGAATAAGGATCACAGCTTATGGCTGTTGGATTTACAGTGTAGATGCACTTGGGTGAGATTTTGGGAGAGGCACGAGAGTTCTGAGCTCTTCCCTCTCAAGTATTCACAAATTGGGCATTCGACAATGTGTTAAATGTGCACGTGTTACTAAGGTAAGGTGTGTGTGTTTGAATCTTTTTTCTTATTTTTATTTTATGGAGTTGTCACCAATTATTGGTTTTGTTCTAAGTGTGATTCGTCAGCTATTTGTCTAATTTGTTTTAATTACCTAATTAACTAAAACCAATTCAAGGGTTCTTAAATTAATTAAAGTAACTAGAGTCCCAAACCAAAGATTCTTGGACTTGAAAATTCAGTTATAGGTGGGAAAGGTGTTAAATACCCTACATTGCTTATCAAAAGAATAGCACCTTATTTTAATGTAATCACAACATTCGTATTTTAGAAAGATAAATAGAATACTTGGCATTTGTTTTTGAAAAAGTTTTGTACAAAACAATACATATACATAATATCTTATTTACATATTTGAATAACTTGTGAATATTATTGCAAAGAGTAATTTACAAGCAAACATGTTAGTATATATAAATAATATGTGAAAATTAAAATGCAAGAAGGTAATATATATAACTAGCATGTGAGTATTATATTTATTATGTATCTAGCATGTGAATATATAATACTGTACAACATAAAAGAAAGGAAGGGAGAGGAAAGATATCACATTATGCATTTAGAGTAATAGGCCAAGTTTATTCTCCAAGTCACTCCTATGCACAAACACAATAAACCTGAAAGTTCAAAAACGTGTACAAAAACACTTTTGAACGTTTAGACCCCAAAAACCAATTTAACCAACACAAGCAATATGTCAAACAACTAGTGTGCGGAAACTTAACATATGCTATAATATGGAATTGGTTAAACAACTATCTAAGCCATAACAAAATAAACCACAGCAGATAATGTAAAGGCAGAGATAGAGAGGAAGGAAGATGCAAACACAGAGATAACACCAGATGTGTTATCGAAGAGGAAACCGAAGACCTCGGCGAAAAACCTCTCCGCCGCCCTCCAAGCGGTAATCAATCCACTAGAAAATACAGTTGGGATACAAGGACAACAATAGACCCTCCAAGCCTAATCTACCCAATGCACCTAAGCCCTCCAAGCTTCTTGCTCCAACGAGGTTGCGCCGAACCTTTTTCTTTTCTAGCTTCCCGGATTCCGCTACTAGACCGTAACATCAACCAATGAAGATTGGCTCCTTCCTAACTGCTTCCCAGAACTCCAAACGACTGTCTCACAGAGATGATAATGGTGAGAACCAGGTTTGGTATAATGCCTCTCAAGGATTTGACAATGGAGAGGAAGAGAGTGAGGGAATTTGATGAGACTCTAAGGTAGAGATTGTGGGTGAAACAATCTGGTTTTTCTTTAGGGTTTCTCTCTCAAAATTCTCTCTGGAAGCTCTCTTTCAATCGTGGGTTAAAGGGGTATTTATACTGGAATGAAGAGGAATGTGAAACGTCAGGTTTTTCCAAAACAGGGGTGGCTCGCGGCTTGACCTCGCGGCTTGACCAAGTCGCGAGATCTAGTCGCGAGTTAACCGTATGGCCAGTTGTCCTGTTTTGTCCTGTAGTGCTCCAGCTAGCATGACTGTTCATCTTCCAGCATGCTTGGCACGTGTGCAGCTTCTGGCGACTTGCAGCTGCGAGTCCACCCGCGAGTCCCAGCCGCGACACTCTGTTTTCTTGCACACTCTTGAGCAATCTTTACTCTATCTCACTCACTACCCTTACAACAATCCTACCTAAATACAGAGTTACTAAATGCTGAATTACAAGCAAATTTGGCACGGAATAAAGCCAATTAGATGGTTGAATAAATTCAACCTTACAATCTCCCCCTTTGGCTATTCCGTGACAAAACCCTAAACCAGACTCTAGACTTAACATGTGAGTTGGGAACAGTTGAACAAAACTCACTCACACCTAACTCTAGAAGCTGTGAAGCACTTGAATCATATGAACATAAACTCCTGAAACACAACAATACACCATGATCATTGTAAGCAGAAAATTATAAATGCATATGAAACAGGCAATATGAGATCAAGCAAAGATGGAGTTAATAAACAAACCATGGCTTGATCAACCAAGTGAACACCACAAGGTAGTGATCACAGTGCTCATTCACACTTGGAATGAACACAAGGACATACAAGTTAACAAGCACAAGGCAAGACACTTGTATGCTCAACACTCAACCAATGCATAGCACACAAGGCATATGCATCTAGGAACAATCCTACAAGGGCACAAGAGTGACAGTACAACAACCAAAATGCAGAACATTTAGATTAAAGTACTGATTTCAACATAGCATAAAGGCTGCACTTAAGCAAGGTACATACCATAAAGCCTACAAACTATGCATAAAACATTAACCCTAAAAGCTTACAAAAGCATATGGGTACAAACCATTATATTGAATAAAAACTTAAACAATATAAACTAAAAGTGCATAAAGTTTCTCCCCTTCAAAGTGATGAGAAGCTGTGATGCACTTGGAACATATATACTTGTAACCTGAAACACTTGCACAAAACACATTAGACCTTCAAGGTAAAGCAAGTAATAAAAGGATAAGTATAATGTAACAAGTAAATTGCGATCAAGTAAACATGATGTGAAACATGTGAGCAACTTGATCAAACACCAAAACAGTCATATAGAAATGACAACAATGATCACATAGCAAAGCAATTGATCATCCGAACATGCATTCAAAGAAGCACAATAGCATAAGGAAGTATGCATGTCTAAAACAAAAACATGATGCGAAGAGAATCACAAAACATAACTCAAAGCACCATAAAGCCTGTGCTTATTCAAAACAAATTTTTCTTATTATCTCAATGTCTTCTCCCCCTTGGTATATGCATCTCCCCTATGGAATATCTCTCCCCCTACAAATGTGCATAAGAAATAGAATTTCTCCCCCTAAGGATGTGCACAAGAGTCATATAGAAATGACAAAACACTCCGACATACTCATTAGAGTATACTCTCCCCCTTTTTGTCAGGAATAGACAAAGGGTCAAGGAGAAACAAGGGCAAGAGATGAAGGTACGAACAATGCCAATGATGCATGAGGGGAAAAATGAAAAAAATTTTTTTTTTTTTGAAAACAACTTTGAAAATAACCCTCAATATGCAAAACACGCGATTTTCGCGACTGAGTTAAGTCGCCAGGGCAAGCCGCCAAAACGCTCAAAGGCAAAATTTTGAAAAATTTTCTAAGTGTTTTTCGCGACTGGAGGGTCTACCCGCGAGGGAGTCGCGAGCTGAGCCGCCAAAATCTCTGAGTAACCCTCGCGACTGGACCTTCCACTCGCAAACAAGTTGCCAAAAATGACCCGCGAAGACGCGACTGAGTCTCGCGACTTGACTTACCCGCGACTGAGTCGCCAAAACAGGGCAAAACTGGGTTTCTTGAAAAATTTCAGATTTTTTAACAAAATACTTTCCAAAAACACCTAAAACACTCAAAAATCTTTTTGGCTTGAATTAACAAAGATTGAGCATGTGAAAACACATTTCATCAAGTACAATCACACAAATGAATATGGCATTTATTGAACATAAACTTGTGTGTTGTGTGTGGATATCAACAATGAAATAGTCCTTAGTCTAATGTGAAGCTTCAATGATCAATTCAACCAAAGCATACACAATTAGCACTAGATCAAGTGATCCATCTCAATTATAGAAATATGTATATATGACCTCCCACAAAACTTGATAACATATCTTGGAACTTTACATTTGACTCCATAACATTTGATCATTTTGATCTCTTGAGACAATCGCCTCTCATTGTGAGAGTGATATTTGATATTTCACTTTAATGAACAAGCCTTTGGCTTTTTGAATAAACATTCTCTTTAATATAAGGTCGCTTACCCTTTTTCCTAGTCGAATACTAGAATGTGCGACAGGCTTTTGCAGCTCAATATCTCTTTTCATTTGGAGATTTACATTTGGTGAGCTCTTCTTAGCAAAAACAAAAATAAAGAGTGGGAAGATATATAGACACAAGTCTATGCAAGTTTCAAGATCAACATAACCATTCACTAATCATTCATGACAAGTTTGAAGATCTATTTACAACAATCACATAGATTTCAAGATTTCTTCCACAGTGATATGAGTGCAAAGAAACAAGCAATGCTCGAAAATGCACAAAGCCATTAGCACAAAGGTACAAGGCAAAACAAGTTTTGAGACAAAACTCAACAACGTCGATCAAGCTTTTTGATTTTCTACTTTTTATGTGGTTTTGGATTTTTACACACACAAACCAAAGACATAAAAGTAAGATCAAAACAAAAACAAAACAATGCATATAAAGATATGCATGATGCACAAATGCATGACAATGAAGCATCTAATGCATGAAGGGTCCTACAAAGATCGAAAGAATTAGATCAAGGACCAAAGGAGCAAAAGCTCAACCATAGGAACCCTTCCTCATCCAAACAGAACAATTGTTTGGAATGAGTGTCTCATGAGAAGTGAGACGAGGGTTGGAAGAATGAGAACCGGAGATGCACATAGACAAGGAGTTAAGAGCATTAAACACTTTCTTTAACAACATGCTATTATCACTCAAATCCGGTTTATCCTTTTTAGCACAACTTCCAAGAAGCTCAAGTTTTTCTTTTCTTTTGATTCTTTTAAAAGCATGAAACTTAGAGCATTGAGGTCTTAGATGACCAAAGGCACCACAATGGTGACACACAATGTGTTTAGGTCCACTAGGCCTTTTGGGAAGGGATCTAGCAATATGGTTTTATTCCCTCTTTAACTTATGACATTGAGGTCTTATATGACCAATCACACCACAATGGTGGCAAGTTGGAACAAACTTAGATCCATCCAGAGCCTTAGGTTGAGACCTAAACAGAGGCTTTGACTTAACAGTCTTTCTCTCCACCTTTTGATTTCTTTTATGTGGAGGAATGTACACCGATTTGTCCTTTAAGGTAGAACACACACTAGGCACAAAATCGGGTATCACAACATGATTGCAACAAATATTTTCATCCTTTTTAACAATAGGTTCAGCAATCAAACACTTGGCATGCATCTTAAGAGATTCATTTTCACATTTAAGATCATCAACAAGTTTGTTAGACAAAACAAGTTTAGCATCCAAGTCCATATTCAAACATTCAAACTCTTTCAGCTTTTCAAGAGAAATTTCAGCAAGTTTTTTATATTTCTCAACCAATTTGTTGGATTCATTGAGCTTAGCAATCAAATCATCCTTTTCACAAAATAACTTGCTCAAATTCTTTTGAAACTTCTTAGCATTTTTCTTCAAGAGTTTGTCAACAACACCCATGGATTCAATTAACATGTCATCACAATTATGAGGATTAGCACTCATAGAGACATTTTCACAAACACGTGGCATGTTACATTCATCACCAACCAAATCATGCAAAGAGGCATACAAAGCACAATCCATGGCAAATAAACAAAAGGGGTCAAGGATCACACTTAGGTATTTAAACCACAATAAGTGTACCCGCTCTGATACCAATTGAAAGTTCAAAAACGTGTACAAAAACACTTTTGAACGTTTAGACCCCAAAAACCAATTTAACCAACACAAGCAATATGTCAAACAACTAGTGTGCGGAAACTTAACATATGCTATAATATGGAATTGGTTAAACAACTATCTAAGCCATAACAAAATAAACCACAGCAGATAATGTAAAGGCAGAGATAGAGAGGAAGGAAGATGCAAACACAGAGATAACACCAGATGTGTTATCGAAGAGGAAACCGAAGACCTCGGCGAAAAACCTCTCCGCCGCCCTCCAAGCGGTAATCAATCCACTAGAAAATACAGTTGGGATACAAGGACAGCAATAGACCCTCCAAGCCTAATCTACCCAATGCACCTAAGCCCTCCAAGCTTCTTGCTCCAACGAGGTTGCGCCGAACCTTTTTCTTTTCTAGCTTCCCGGATTCCGCTACTAGACCGTAGCATCAACCAATGAAGATTGGCTCCTTCCTAACTGCTTCCCAGAACTCCAAACGACTGTCTCACAGAGATGATAATGGTGAGAACCAGGTTTGGTATAATGCCTCTCAAGGATTTGACAATGGAGAGGAAGAGAGTGAGGGAATTTGATGAGACTCTAAGGTAGAGATTGTGGGTGAAACAATCTGGTTTTTCTTTAGGGTTTCTCTCTCAAAATTCTCTCTGGAAGCTCTCTTTCAATCGTGGGTTAAAGGGGTATTTATACTGGAGTGAAGAGGAATGTGAAACGTCAGGTTTTTCCAAAACAGGGGTGGCTCGCGGCTTGACCTCGCGGCTTGACCAAGTCGCGAGATCCAGTCGCGAGTTAACCGTATGGCCAGTTGTCCTGTTTTGTCCTGTAGTGCTCCAGCTAGCATGACTGTTCATCTTCCAGCATGCTTGGCACGTGTGCAGCTTCTGGCGACTTGCAGCTGCGAGTCCACCCGCGAGTCCCAGCCGCGACACTCTGTTTTCTTGCACACTCTTGAGCAATCTTCACTCTATCTCACTCACTACCCTTACAACAATCCCACCTAAATACAGGGTTACTAAATGCTGAATTACAAGCAAATTTGGCACGGAATAAAGCCAATTAGATGGTTGAATAAATTCAACCTTACAAAACCAAAATGGTTAGTGAAGGAAGGAGGGGGATATGTTAGCTTGATCACATACCATCAATTCAATTAAAATGAATCATGGATACATATCAACCTCTTTAAAAATTGTGCAAAAAAAAAAAAAAAAATTGATTGAAAACAAAAGATAGAAAACAGCATTTACTTACATTTGAAAAGATGAGTATTGTCCTTTGGAAAAATTCTCATTTTAAAACAAAGGGAATTTTGGGAAAAGGAATTATGAAAAAGGGATTCTCTCTTGAAATTTTAAGAAAAAAAGGCTTTTGACGGGAAAACATAAAGAAAGAGCAATTTTATATATTTTTAAAAAAAAATATTTTTATGCACTTTAGAAACCATATACAAGATTAAAATCAAAACTATTCAAGAAAAGGGATTTGTTTTAAGAAAATTGTTTCCATGTTTTAGGATAAAAGAAAAGAAAAGATGGTTTTGGTCCTTTTGGAAGTAAAAATCCATGGTTTTTGTTTATTTTTTTATAGAAGAGAGTTTTATTTTGACTTCTTAAGATTTAATTTGAAACTGGCACTTATTGAAGCTTTAAAAATGCTCCATTGGAAGGCTTTTTATTCAAGGGTGAACTTAAAATGTTTGCATCTTTTAAAGACTTATTGAAAAGGGATGGTTATTGGAGTATTTTTTAACATTCTAACAACACATTTTTTAAGAGGTTTGCTTGAATCAAACTTCTCATTGTCTGGTGATTTAGGATAAGAAGGAAACAAGGAAAATAAACAGGGTTTAATGTAAAGACAAAGCAATTGTGTGTGTGTGTGCTATTTAAAAGCAATATATGAATTTAAAGACATAAAGTAAATGAAATCTTCCTTGAAAAGAGTTTGGCTTACCTCCAATACTTTTTTTTGACTAGATATGTCTTTCTATTTTAAATATACAATAGCAAGTGGTAGTGAGTTTTAATCTTCACATTTTATTTAGTTAGTGAATGATGTGACAATTTTTATTAAAACAAAATGAGATTCCAGTTAAAAAGTATTGGAGGTAAGCTAAACCCCCTTGAATAAACATTTACACCCATGGAAAATCAAATATGGTGGTGCATAAGGATAGACCTCCATTCACTATATTGATTTTGGTGTTAGAGATTAGTCTAAGAAGACCTACCTCAACTAAATCTTTAAAATCATAGTCAAACCAAAATGGTGGTGCGAAAGGACTAATCTCCACTCACCATATTAGTTAGGATATGAAGATTTACCAAGGTGTGAGGTTGATTTTTCCTTTAAATCCATTAGATTTAGTATGTCTATGTGCAAAAGAAGGTGAACACATTCACACATAGAATATACCCATGTCAAGTATAAAGGAAAACACAACTATAAAAAGGAATCTATTCCTAAAGATATAGCTCCCTTTGTTTCACGTGATGCTATGTAATTTTTTTTCAATTTCATTCAATAAAATAGGCCTCTGGGTTTGGATTCTCAAAATGAAAAGAAAAATATAAAAAAGGAAAAAAAAAAACAAAAATAATTTAAATGAATTAAATTCAAAGTGCATAAATTAATTGACATAAATGTAAAAAGTTTGAAAAATAAATGATATAATGTAAAGAGTATAAAAGTAAATGACATAATGTAAAGAGCAAGAATTTAAATTACTTAAATTTAAAGAACATAAAAGTAAATGACATAAATATAAAAACAAGAATTTAGATGACTTAAATGTAAAGAACAATATAAATGAATATAAAGTAAAAGGGTATAAGAAAAGAGATTAAATTCTGCAAAGATGTGGTGTAAAACTTATATTTTACCCCTCCAATCCTAACATGCCAAATCAGTTTATTACATATTTAAGAATAAGCACAATCACACTCAATCAATTATAATACTCATATATAAATCGAACCAAATTGGGAGTTTGTTGAGATGCTAATAAGCACAATCACACCCCCTAAACTTTCAACTATTGGCCAAAAGACCTCCTCAACTTTTTTATTAGCTAATGTACTCCTTAAACTATTCACAATTGCCACTCCAAAACTTCTCCCCATCATCTCGGTGGCTCCTTGGTGGTTCCGCCACATTGTTAAATTTGGGTATCTCTTTTTCTTTTTCTTTTTTTCCTTCTTACGTATTGCTATTTAAATCCTATAGGAACTTTTTTTTTTTTTTTAATCTCCATGTGCGAATTTTTATAGTAGAAATTCTTGTTTTGGTTTAATTTTTGGGTTGGGTCTCTGTTAAATTCCTGGTTTTTTATTATCTTCCTGTGCCTTTCACCAGTTGTTGCATTTGAGTATGCCATAGAGCTATATGATACGTTGGTTTATTATTAAACTTTTTTTTTTTTTTTTTTTTTTTTTTGTTTATGTATAGGATTATATATTATAAATTATTTTCCAATAGATGGGCCTTAGTATTTGATATTTTTTTATAGGTCTAAGGCTGTGTTTGGTTCATGTAAAATATTTTTCGGAAAATAAATATTTTCCGAAAATGCTATTTTCGGGAAAGGAAAATATTTTTTTAAGTGTTTGGTTGTATTATGAAAATTTTTCTAGAAAATATTTTCATGTGTTTGCTAATATTCTGAAAATGCTATTTTCCACCACCACCCACACAAAACCCACCACCACACAACAGGAAAACCACCAAAACACCACCACCCACACCACCACAACAACAACAACAAAATCAAAGATCACAAACAAATTTTATTACAAAAATTTCAATATATACACTTTAAAGAAACAGAAATTGCTCAAAACAATTCATTGAACTTCATACAAATTTGGTCAAACTAAGAGAGGGAGGAAGAGAGAGTGATCGAAAACTTCAGGGAAAGAGAGATGATGACAAGATTGAGAAGAGATCAAGACGAAGAGATCGGCGGCGCCTATAAGCTTTGGGTTGAGAATGAGAAAGAGATCAATAACAACGGCGTTGATGAGCAATGAGAACAAGATCGGTAACGACGACGCCGATGAGCAACATGAACGAGATCGGTAACGATGGCGCCGATTAGCAACGAAAACGAGATCAGTAACGACAGCGCCGATGAGCAACGAGAACAACTGTGTTGATGATCTTGGCTGGACGATCTTGGCGGCACGAACTCGACGGCACGTTTGGGGTGGGGTGCAATCTAGGGTAGTAAACTCTCTCTACTCTTTTCTTTCTCTCTCTCTCTCTGTGAGTCTGTGAGCCCGAAAATGGTTTGAAGGTAAAACAGAACCTGCATTCATTTTCCGGGTCAAAGGCCTTAATTTTATAGTCAACTGAAAATATTTTCCGGAATATTTATTTTCCATGCGCAACCAAACACCTGCATTTACGGAAGTGATTTGAAGCCAAAACAAACACAGCCTGACTCCTTCTATGGCACAAAAAGCTTTGTCTAGTTTAATTGCATTTTGTGTTTTTGACTCTGTTTGAATCAGAGTTCTTTGCATTAGAATTGTGTTGGTTTGGTTAAATTCTCATGATAAAAAACCTACAGGGAAGTGGTCAGTGACACACCTCTTATCTATAACCTTTTAATCAATTATGTTCAGTATATTGCCAATATAATAGTGCTAGACATTTGTCCCATGTGTGATAATAGCTTATCAATTTGACGATTCTGCTAACTTAATTGGAATTAAGAACCTCGTTACTAACCTAATTAGAATCAAGACTACTAAAAGCTTGTCTGTTTATATAGCACTTCAATTATTATTTCTTAATTTTCTTCTTCTTCATGTAGAAATCAACCCTAAATATTTCCCTTATTTGTTTTAGCAAATCAGAGAATGTAATTTACAAGCTCAAAGAGATGGAAAAGATTGCGGAGAAAGATATATTGCTGATCTACGATCACTTCAGTAAGCTTGATCGCAACAACTTTGGGAAGATAACATTGCCAGATCTTTAGGAACCTTGTGACTGTGAGAAATATGAAGTCTATTTCTATTCTTTAGATGGAAGAAATGTACAGTTAGATTTTTTTCTTCTTCCATTGATACTTGTAAAGGTTTCAGGTCATATAGGAACCATGAAAAATAGAAGCCAATGGGATATGTCTCCTTTATGTTATAGGTTCTCTTACAGCTGATGACTTGCATAATTGAGTGTAATTTATCACTTCTCAACTTTAAAATTTAGTCTAATTTTATTTATTTTGTTGATTTTAGACTTGATTTTTGTTATTTAAATTTTATTCCAGATTTGAAGAAAATAAAGATTTATTCAAATAAAAGAAATGTGAAGCATCTAAAGAGAATATTTTTGGCCTTGAAAGTTGGTAAGAAAAAGAGAATGAGGCGCTAAAAAAGAAAGAAGAAAAGGTGCGTTGAAAACAGAACCAACAATAAGAAAAAAAGGCTGAAACAAAACAAAAAGAGGCTGAAACAGTGGTGTGGGCTGAACTGAAAAAGGTTTTGGGCTGAAGCAAAAACGTTTGGGCTGAAAAAAATGTTTTTGGGCTGAAGAGAGAATTGTTTTGGGCTGAAAAAATAGGGCAACACGTCTAAAGAAAAGAAAGAAAAGAGGGCCAAAATGGCCCATTAGCATTAATTTTTGAAATATTTAGCAACAGAGCACTGTTTCGGAAATAATTAGGGAAATACCACTTTTTGTGGTACTCGAGCATGGTGAGCTCGAGTACCATCTTTCCATTGGTCAAACATCTTCTCAAAAAAAAAAAACGCCGCTATAGGGCCCAAAAACGTCACTATAGGGCTTAAAAACGCCACTATAGGGCCCCTTGAACCTGTTATGGGGACTTATAAAAAAAAATTTGCAGGAAAACGCCGCTATAGGGCCCGAAAACGTCACTATAGGGCCCCTTAACCTGGTATGGGGGCTTAAAAACGCCGCTATAGGGCCCGAAGCGTCACTATAGGGCTTAAAAACGCCACTATAGGGCTCCTTGAATATGGGGCGACGGTGGATTAAAAAAACATGGTACTCGAGCTCACCAAGCTCGAGTACCAGAAAAAGTGGTATTTCCCTAATTATTTCCGAAACAGTGCTCTGTTGCTAAATATTTCAAAAATTAATGCTAATGGGCCATTTTGGCCAAGAAAAGAGTGCTGAACAGAAACAAGAAAAAGGCTGAAACAGAAGACAAAAGATAGTGGCGCTGAAACAGAGAAACAAGAAAAAGTGGTGCTGAATAGAAAAGAAAGAAAAGGGGCGCTGAATAGAAACAAGAAAGAGGCGCTGAAGCTGGTAGAGGCTGAAGGAGATCTATTGAGCATTTATTTTCTTTCCAATATTTTCAGAAAAAATTATGGTGAACTCGTTTGTGTTGGATTTAATTTTTAGCATGAACTAAAATTTCTTTATTCTAGGAAAACGATGTAATCTAGTTCCAAACTATGCTTGCTTTTCAATGTTAATTTGAACAATTTCTCTTCATGTTTGTCTGATTTATTCTAAGCTTATTGCTTCTAATTAACTGGCCATTAATTAGATGATTTTAATCTTGTGGATTGCTATCGAAAGAGGGAATTATAGGATAGATCTTGAATATTTCAGCATAGGTAAATATAGAGATCGAAAGACTTGTATGAACCTATGTAGTATTAAAATCGTTGGTCTTAATGTTTTCTTGCTTTATTAAATTGCATACTCTTGTGTAAAATAATGAACAAGATTGTTTCCAATTGACTATCGAAAGAGGCTTTTGGATGAGTTTGGAGATTGCTAACAAACAGAGAGAATTAAATTCAATTAGCTAGATGAGTAAAGCATAGTGAGGTATTAGGTGAAATCGATTTCCTAGAAGTTTCTTAACACTAAACTAGAGAATCCAAAAGCCAAACTTTAACACTAAACTAGAGAATCCAGAAAGCCTTGCTCTGTTTTAAGTCAGTAATGAGGTGCTTGATTCCAGTTAGGTTAGCAGAATCATCAAATTGATAAGCTATTATCACACAAGGGACAAATGTCTAGCACCATTATATTGGCAATATACTAAACACAATTGATTAGAAGGTTATAAATAAGAGGTGTGTCACTGGCCACTTTCCCTATAGGTTTGTATCATGAGAATTGAACCAAACCAACACAATTTTGATGCAAAGAACTCTGATTCAAATAGAGTTAAAAACACAAAATGCAATTAAGCTAGACAAAGCTTTTTGTGCTGTAGAAGGAGTTAGACCTATGAAAAAATATCAAATACTAAGGCCCATCTATTGGAAATTAATTTATAATATATAATCCTACATATAAACCAAAAAAAAAAAAAAAAAAATCAATTTAATACTAAACCAACGTATCATATTTTTTACATGAAATTTTGTGTACTTATTGTTTTCTTTCACCAATGTCAAACATGAAATTGTTGTTGATAAGGCCTTTGCAAACAACCTTGTAGAAACACCAACCCAAAGATTAAACCAAGCAACCAAACCCCCTTAGCAGTAGCCATATCTCCCTCAAGCATTTAATCAAACAGCTCTATGGCATACTCAAATGCAACAGTTGGTGAAAGGCACGTGGAAATAATAAAAAACCAAGAATTTCACAGAAACCCAACCTAAAAATTAAACCAAAACAAGAATTTCTACTACAAAAATTCGTACATGGAGATTAAAAAAAATAAAAGTTCTTAGAAGATTTAAATAGTAATGCATAAGAAAGGAAAAAAAAAAAAAAAAAAACTAGGCGCCGCTAGAACCACCAAGGCACCGCAGGGACAAGGGCAGCAAGATGGTGGGGAGAAGCTCTGTAGTGGCTCTGAATGGTGTGGATTCTCTCTCTCTACTGTATCTGGTTCTCTTCTCTTCTTTCCACTGGGTTTTGGATGTTTGGGTTATTTTAGGTTTGTATTTAAAAGTCATGTGAGTCACATGTTCTTATTCCGTTAGTGTTTTAATGTGTGACTAACTGAAGTATTGATTTGGCAGTTGTGAATAGTTTAAGGCGTAAATTGGCCAATAAAAAATTTAAGAGGGTCTTTTGGCCAGTGGTTGAAAGTTTAGGGGGTGTATGGGCATTTTTCCCTAATTTTGAGCTACGGTTGTCTAGATATTACACTTGGAAGTGAGGTGATGCAGTATAGAAATTTGTGTGACACTTTTCTTGAAAATTTAATTCCTCCTAATTCGAATGGGATATCAATCATATTGTACCCACACCCGTGTCTATGCATCCTAGATGAGTAGAGAGACACAAGTCCTACCAACCAGATCACAAATACATGCCTAACAGAAATGTTAAAGCAAAAAACGCATTCCATATATGAGCATGATAAACCAGAGCCACCAACAATCGCTAGGAGGCACCAGTTTTGATGTCTTGTGCTTGGAAAATTTTGTCATACCAATTACCAAACACTTGAAAATGTTTTTCTGTATAATGTTTTCAAAAGAAAATACTTTGTTGTAAAAAATTTTACATTTGAAACGTTTTACATTGAAACAAACAAAGCGTTAATTCAGTCATACATAATATTCAAAATGTCAAACGAAAGAAAATGAGAAACCAAGCATATTAAGACTCAAGCTTGGTGTTTAGCATAGCTTCGTTTTTTTCACTAGTTTATTTTGTTTAAAATGTTTATTATTTAAAAGTACAGGAGTACTCAGAAAAATGAAAGGCTTTCAAAATCTGTACCTATGAAATAAGTTGGCTTATTTCCATTTTTGAACCTAACCAAACAGGGTAACAAGTGTGTGTATGTTACAGCTTATTTTGGTGAGTTATTTCCCAGAGCTTATTAGATAAAATTTTATAGAGCATTACTTTCTTTTTTCTTAGTATAGCTAAATAAATCCTTACTAATTAAAATGGATAGCAGTTTTAAAAGTAAGCAATCTGAAATGGAAATTTAGTCTTTCACATGATTCCTGGTTGTGCTGGACCTATTCTTATGTTAAAGTAAGCTACTAATGTCACCACATGGGGATGTTTTACATCTACGCAATATCCCAAAAGGACAAGTTACAATTAGAGCTCCCACATACTTGCGCACTTTCAATGTGATATTCTTTGCACTTCTACTGAGTTCTGTGAACCAGGCATATTCTGCACATTGGTATTCTGGCCAACAACATTTGGGATAGGATTTTGACTTAAACCAGAGACAGGAGGCAGTGCAGATGGTAAACTGGCAGTGCTTTGAACTCCAGCAGATGGAATGTTATTCTAAATGTTTTTAGATAACATCTGTTGGCGAGATTGATTAGCTGATAATGGAATAGGAAGTGACTGCTCTGGATTATGAACTTGGGGCTGCATACTCATCCCTATTGCATATGAAAGAACAAAAATAGACACCAAACTATATGAAATGTTGAAGGATAAAAAAATAAAATATTTTATAAATATAAATTAAAAAAAAAAGTGGAACGAAGAATACGGTAATTATTACGACGTAATTCATGTTTCCTTGAGGGATTACATAGACGTGTGTCTAGTAAACACTGGCAGCGGGGTACCCTTCATTTCAGCATTGGATCTACGGCTTTTGGACAATTCCATTTATCCAACTCAGGGCATGGTACTAAAAAAAATAAGGGGATATGACATCGGCAGGAACAGTTCTGACTTTAGCGTCAGGTGAATCTTTTATACCTTCCTGAGCTAAAAATAAATTATATCAACAATTTCCTGCACCTCATATTTGCATCATTTCATTTTTCTTTTCCTTTTACAACAGTAATTTTTTCTATCACTGAATATTCATCTTCAATAACGTGGTGGCTATAACTCATTCCATTGCATATCATGAAGAATACTTCAGATGTTAAGAATGTTGAGGGAAAAAACCTCCAGAGATAGAACTCCCATACAAGATACAAATTACAATATATTAACTATGAAAATATTACTAGTATTGAAAGATCTCCAATATAAAATAATAAGAATGTAGAACACCCAAAAGAGAAATCGGCAATCACACAAAACAAAAAATATATATATACAGGATTTATTATAAGAGATTTTGGAAATAGCTTTTTTTTTTTTTTTTTTCATTTACCAAACAAGTTTTTAGGTTTAGAAAATGGAAAATAGCTTAGCTACTCATTCCATATATGAGCTTGATAAAGCATGTGTTCGTAGTAGCTTTTCATAACATAACCAATATTTTACTGCAATTAATTATTAGATAAAACTAAGGAAGGGCATAACTAGAAACACTACAACAAAATGTAACTACAGTGATGAATTTTAGTGAGGAAAATTTTTTCGTCACAAAAAAGTACCATTTAGTGACGAAATTTATATTTCATCACTAAATATAAAAAAAAATATTAACCTTTAGTGACGAAATTTAGATTTCGTCACTATAGGGTATGCTAAATTCAGGGTGCCAAACAAAAAGAGTAGGCGGGAAACAAATGGATCTACAGTGACGAATTTTTTCGTCACTAAAAGTTCTATTTTTTTTTGTGACGAAACTGTTTCATCACAAAAAAAAAAAAAAAAAAAAAAAAAACTTTTAGCGACGAAACTTAAGTTGTCACTATAGGGTTCCTTTATATATCAATTGTTCAACTATTTTTCCCCACTCATTCGATGAAACTCACACTTGAAGATAAGGGTCATCAAATAGCCCATGGCCCACAGCTCGACCTAGAAACCTGACAATCCACCGGGTTAATGGGCGGCTCGGCCCGTTGTTATTGAGGCCCATGGGTAGTCCACTAGCCTAATGGGTGAGGTCGTGGGCTAGTTTTTATGCCCATGGGTACCCAATGGGCTAGCCCAGTAGCCCAACCCGTTGCCCAGCCCGTTGGCCTAACCCGTTGGCCTAACCCATAACTCATAATTCATAACAAAAATATATAGAAAGTGTATGATGGATTGATCTTGAGATATTATAGAGAAAATTCTTAAGAAAACTCCCTCAACTACTAAAATACTCAAAGTAATTGTGCTAAACTTAGTTTACTAAATATATATTTTTCTATTAGTCTAGCAAATTTGAATTAACCATTTGACATTTTTTTTTATTAAAGATAAAACTAAAAAACTATTTAAAGCCTTAAATTAAATAAAAAATTAAAGAGGTTTCCATCAACAAAAAAAAAAAAAAAAAGATTTGACTGTAAAAAAATTTGTAATTAAGTATTAAATTCTTTAATTCTTCCCTTTAAAAAAATAGATTGATTATTCCCTTATAAAAAATTGATTCTTTCCTTATAAAAATAATAAAATAATATGATAATACAAGCCCATGGGTAGCCTATTAGGCATAACCCAATATCGCAGCTCGCTAAAGACAAAATGGGCATTGCCCATGGGCAGGGTCATGGGCTGAGGTTTTCTCTTTCAGCCCTGCCCATCCCAACTTGTTAACTAGTTAATAGCCCATTATACCCAGTCCATTATGCCCATGCTTACTTGAAGACTTATTCATTTTTCGTCACGCCGATACCCACAATCCAAGTCGCCAGCGACGCTTCGCCTTCCTTAGCACAGGCGACGCTTTGGCTTTCCAACGACGCTTCACCTTCCGTCACCATCGTAGCCTCAGCTTGCCGTCGCCTCAGCTCATCCTTCACGACAATTCACCTTCACGACGATTTAGACGCAATTGCGATGCTTCAGCTTGCTAGCGTTGCTTTAGCTCCCAATCGCGAAGATTCAGACGCCGGTGACGCCCAATCGCGACGATTTAGACATCAGTGATGCCCAGATCGCGACGCTTTAGATGCCGGTGACGCCTAGATCGCAACAATTTAGCTCTTGATTGTCGGTGAAGCTTCATCCTTCGCGACGCTTCTGGTGACATTTCATCCTTCGACGACGCTTCATCCTTCGGCAATGCTTCCGGGTATTTTTTTTTTCCCCTTTTGAGTTAATTTTTTTTGTTAATTTTTGTTTCTAAATGCTTGATGTTAATTTTTTTTTTTTCCTTTTTGTTTTTTTGTTTTTGTTTTTGTTTTTTTTTGTTTTTTTTTTTCTTGTTTGAGATTTGAATGATTTTAATTGTGTGAAAAAACCCATTAAGAGGTTTATGATTGTTGGTGAAAATCATGGCTGAAAGCTTGTGATGTTATGACATGTAGTCTATGTATTTGTGCTAAGCCCTTATAGAAGAGCATTAGTTTGATTATTTGAAAGTTACCCATTTCAAGACTTCTATTTGGTGGCTTTTGTGAGCTTCTACAGAGAAAACAAAACTATAATGGATGATTAAATTGCTCAGGAGGTCTTCAAATAGATATATGTCTTGGAGTAATCGGGTTTTTGATTGGCTGTCACTACAACTCTCTGGTTTTGGTTTGTTGGCATTATAGAATATAAGTAGACTCTTAAGTGTAGAGTTTTGTTTTGCTTTTTAAATAAGTACTGTAAGGTTGAATTTATTCAACCATCTAATTGGCTTTATTCCGTGCCAAATTTGCTTGTATTTTAGCATTTAGTAACCCTATATTTAGGTGGGTTTGATGTAAGGGTAGTGAGTGAGATAGAGTGAAGTTTGCTCAAGAGTGTGCAAGAAAACAGAGACTCGCGGCTGCAAGCTGCCAAACGCAGCACACGTACCAAGCATGCCAGAAGGTGAATAGTCATGCTAGCTGGAGCACTACATGACAAAACAGGACAACTGGCCATACGGTTATCTCGCGACTGGATCTCGCGACTTAGTCAAGCCGCGAGGTCAAGCCGCGAGCCACCCCTGTTTTGTAAAACCTGACGTTTCACATTCCTCTCCCACTCCAGTATAAATACCCCTTTTACCCACAAATGTAAGAGAGCTTCCAGAGAGAATTTTGAGAGAGAAACCCTAAAGAAAAACAAGATTGATTCATCAACAATCTATACATTAGAGTCTTTTCAAATTCCTCAACTCTCTTCCTCTCCATTGTCAAATCCTTGAGAGGCATCTTACCAAACCTGGTTCTCACAATTTTCATTACTGTGAGAGAGCTGTTTGGATTTCTGGGAAGCAGTTAGGAAGGAACCAATCTTCATTGGTTAATGCTACGGTCTAGTAGCGGAATCCGGGAAGCTAGAAAAGAAAAAGGTTCGGCGCAACCTTGTTGGAGCAAGAAGCTTGGAGGGCTTAGGTGCACTGGGTAGATTAGGCTTAGAGGGTCTATTGCTGTCCATGTATCCCAACTGTATTTTCTAGTGGATTGTTTACCGCTTGGAGGGCGGCGGAGAGGTTTTACGCCGAGGGCTTCGGTTTCCTCTTCGATAACACATTGCGTGTTGTCTTTGTATTTGCATCTTCCTTCTTCTCTATCTTTATCTTTTTATTATCTGCTGTGGGTTGTGAATTTAATTTGGCTTAGATAGTTTTACCAATTCCATATTATAGCTTATGTTAAGTTTCCGCACACTAGTTGTTTGACATAATGCTTGAATTGGTTAAGTTGTAATTTGGGGGTCTAAACGTTCAAGGGTGTTTAAACGTTCAAGGGTGTTTATACACATATTTGAACTTTCACTTAGTATCAGAGCAGGTACACTGTTATTGGTTTCATTACCATTGTGTGATCCTTGACTCCCTTTTGAGATGGATCAGTCTCAATCCCTAAATGCACCTCCATATTTTGATGGTTGTAATTATGCTTTTTGGAAGGTTCGCATGAGAGCTTTTCTGTGTTCTATTGATGAATCTGCTTGGGATGTTGTTGAGATAGGTTGGACCAGGCCTGAGAAAGCCAAATTCACATGGGATAAGGCAGCACTTGCTGCATCTAATGCTAATAGTAAAGCACTCAATGCTATTTTCTGTGGTGTGTCTCCAGATGAATTTCACAGGTTTTCTCACATCACCATTGCCAAAGAAGCATGGGAGATATTGGAAACCCACCTATGAAGGCACGAAGAAAGTGAAAGACACCAAGTTGCAAATGCTGACTACTCGGTTTGAGGAGCTTAAAATGAGTGAGGATGAGTCCTTTGACTCTTTCTATGGGAAGCTAAATGAGGTGGTTGTCAGCAAGTTCAATTTGGGGGAGAAAACGGAGGATTCTAAAATTGTAAGGAAGATCCTTCAATCATTACCGGAAAGTTTTCGTGCTAAAGTGACAGCGATTGAAGAGAGCAAGGACCTTGATGACATCAAAGTCCAGGAGCTGGTTGGTTCTCTTCAGACCTATGAGATGTCGTTGCCCAATCAACGAAAGAGTAAATCTCTTGCCCTTAAGACCATTAATGAGAAGGTGGAAGATCAAGACTCATCGGGAGAAGATGTGGTTGACAAAGATGTTGCATACCTTGTTAAAAATTTCAGAAAATTCTTGAAATTCAAAAATAATGGTAAATTTGGTGATAAAGGAAAATTCCAAAGTTCAAGAAGGGAGAAAAAGGAATTCAAAAGGAAAGATGGAAAAGAATCCCAACCTACATAAGGTGTCACTTGTTTTGAATGTAACGGGCATGGACACTTTAAGAAGGAATGTCCGAATTATTTGAAATCGAAAGGCAAAGTGTATGCCACGACATTGAGTGACTCGGATTCATCTGACTCAGAATCTGAAGAGAGTTGTGATGGAGAGGGGAACTACTCAGCTTTTATGACTATTGCTCATGTTGAGTCTTCAGACGAGTTGAATCTGCTCGTATGAGACCTTGGAGAACATAGTGATGAAGAATCATTGGGAATTGTTGAAGAATCAGATGCTGAAGAAGATGAAAGCACAGCCAATCTTCAAGAGAATTATAACTCACTCCTGGAGAAGTCGGGTGAGTACACAAGGGTGGCCAAGGCTGCTGTGAGAAAAATGAAGAAGGCAGAGGAGGACTACAAAAGTCTCCTAATCCGATATAGGGAGGCCAAATGTGAGATAGAAACACTGAATGGTGAGCTGTCCGAAACTTACACAAAAGTGAGATTTCTTGAGCAAAAGGTTGTGCAAGCAAATGCTAAAATAGAGAGGGTCACCACCAAGAAGCTAGATGATGTTATTTCATCTCAAAAGAGTTTTTCAGAAAAATCCGGATTGAGATATACCGGAGGAAGTAGCTCATCTGGAAATGTCACTAAAGAAGTGAAGTTTGTAAAGGCTAAAGATCCAGTTGTAGTTGACCTTACTGCTGAGAAGCTCAAGATGGAGGAGAAGAAGAATGTGGAGAACCAACGGTTGTTGAATTCTCGCAATCAATCTGTGGGCAGGTCTGAATCTTGTGCCAAGTCACACCCACGACCACAAAGAGGTCCTAGAACAACTTATGTGTGTCATTATTGCGGACTTCAAGGGCATACTCGACCAAATTGCCAAAAGCTGAGAGCAAAAAATAGTGCAACTCCTCAAAGGTCACGAGGACCTAGAAATGATAGAAGAGATTGGGCAGGTGAACAATCTAGAGATCAGAATGGTGATCCCGGAATGATGAACGTGATGAAGATGATTGGTGCATTCACCAACTGCTTGGAAAGCTTCTCACGAAGGTTTGAAAGCCCTAACTCCCGTACCCAATCCTATAAGGAAATCACCCCAAACGCAAGTGACGTGTGGGTGAAAAATGGTACTTATGCATAAGCATTACAACATGTCCATGCATTAATACTTCCTATGCCTTGCGACGATGTTTGTTTGTTTGCTTGTTGTTTTTGCTGTTGGTTGGTTTGCTTGTCTTCTTGTGCATACTTTTAATTTATTTTGCTTTTGATCTATTTTTTTCTTCTAGTGTCAAAAATCCAAAAATCACATAAAAATTAGAAAATAAAAAAGTTTGATTGACATTATTGAGTTTTTGTCTCAAAACTTGTTTTGCCTTGTACCTTCGTGCTAATGGCTTTGTGTATTTTCGAGCATTGCTTGTTTCTTTGCACTCATATCACTGTGGGAGAAATCTTGAAATCTATGTGATTGTTGTAAATAGATCTTCAAACTTGTCATGAATGATTAGTGAATGGTTATGTTGATCTTGAGACTTGCATAGACTTGTGTCTATATATCTTCCCACTATCTATTTTTGTTTTTGCTAAAAAGAGCTCACCAAATGTAAATCTCCAAATGAAAAGAGATATTGAGCTGCAAAAGCCTGTCGCACATTCTAGCATTCGACTAGGAAAAAGGGTAAGCGACCTTATATTAAAGAAAATGTTTATTCAAAAAGCCAAAGGCTTATTCATTAAGGTGAAATATCAAATATCACTCTCACAATGAGAGGTGATTGCCTCAAAAGATCAAAATAATCAAAGGTTATGATTGAAAGTGGAGTCAAATGTAAAGCTCCAAGATATGTTATCAAGTTTTGTGGGAGGTCATATGTACATATTTCTATAATTGAGATGATTCACATGATCTAGTGCTAACCGTGTATACCTTGGTTGAATTGATCAGTGAAGCTTCACATTAGACTAAGGACTATCTTATTGTTGATATCCACACACAACACACAAGTTTATGTTCAATAAATGCCATATTCATTTGTGTGATTGTACTTGATGAAATGTGTTTTCACATGCTCAATCTTTGTTAATTCAAACACAAAAAGATTTTTGAGTGTTTTAGGTGTTTTGGAAAGTATTTTGTTTAAAAATCTGATATTTTCAAAAATCCAGTTTTGCCCTGTTTTGGCGGCTCAATCGCGGGTATGTCAAGTCGCAAGCCTCAGTCGCATCTTCGCGGGTCATTTTTGGCGATTTGTTCGCGAGTGGAAGGTCCAGTTGCAAGGGTTACTCAGAAATTTTCGCGGCTCAGCTCGCGACTCACTCGCGGGTAGACCTTCCAGTCGCGAAAAACACTTAGAAAAATTTTTCAAATTTTTTTCCTTGAGTGTTTTGGCGGCTTGATCTAGCGACTCTGTGGCGACTCTCTTCAGTCGCGAAAAACGCGTGTTTGGCAAAAATAGGGGCAGTTTTTAAATCTTGTTTAGTTTTTCCCTCGAACTTTTGTGACTGTTCATCTTCTTTCTAAACTATCTCCTTCCCAAACACTCTGTGCTCCTATCTCAAAACTCCATTGTTGAATATTTTCTGCTCAAAATCTTCAAGTAACAGGTATGGGTTTTCATTCTTGGACTCCTTTCTACTTGATTTTGTGTTTTTCCCCTTTTGATTTTTCGCATTAGTTTATGTTTTTGAGATGGGTTTATGTTTTGGCTATAACTCTTTGTTCATGCTTAGCTTGTGGTTGTTGCTGCTTGAGTTTGAATTTTTTTTATAGTTGTTGTGTTTGGTCTTCATCATGTGCTTAGCTGATTTTTTTTGTTACTCATTTTGACTAAACTTGTGCTGATGGTTTGTTTCAAAATGTTCCTTTTATGGACGTGTTGTTTACTGTGCTGAGTGTGCATGTTATTTTGAGTAAATCCATTGGGAGCATCTGTTAAGTTTTACTATGCTGATTATGAGTCATGTCATTTTTCATTCCATTGTATGTCTCATTGACATATATTTGTCTTTAGAATGTTTTCTATCTCTGCTAATTTAATTCTCCCCTGCATTCTCCCTGTTGTTCTTGTGTTTCCTCTTTTAGGATTGTTTATCCTTGTGGTGGTTCTAAGTAGCATAATGTTTAAGTGTTCCAGTTTATCTGTGTGGTTGCAATTTCTTTGTTACTTACATGGTATTGACTAGTTTTACACATGCATTGTTCTATGCTGTTGTGGCCTCTTCTGATTGTTCACAGATGGCTCCCTCACCTCCGAAGAAGAAAACTCCTGTAAAGAAGGCTGACAAAAGATTGAAAATGGATTCTAAACTGTTTAGGTCAGTTCAACACTTTGAGAGATACAAGGATATCTTCTTGAAAGCAGGAATTATTCAAGAAAGATTTGAAGATTTGGAGGATTTAAGAAAATCCTTTATCCCCAGCTGTTTTGAAGGGAGAGGGTGGGAAAAACTTCTGAGTGATCTCCCTGTAGTGTGTGAACCCCTAATTAGGGAGTTTTATTCAAATGCTGTGATAAGGGAAAATGATTTAAGCTGCTGGGTTAGAGGTAAAAAATTCACTTTGGATGCACATGTCATTGATGATGTGCTAGGGCTTGAAGGATTAGAAGATCAGGAGTTTGTCAATTACAAGGATATGATTGTTTCTATTGAAATTGTTCAACAAAGGATAGGTGGACAGAGAGAAGGGAAATGTCTGAATACCACAACTTTTCCAGTGGACATGAGGTGTCTAACAATAATCATGATGTTTAACCTCTACCCTATAAAGAAGTTGACTACAATCAACTGTGCAAGAGCAATTTTTCTGATGGATCTCAAAGAAAAGAATTTCATTGACATAAGTTCCCACATATATGACACCATTGTGGATGAGACAAGAACAACTTCTAGGCCAAAATTGATCTTTCCTAGTCTGCTAATGAGGATCTTTAGAAAGAAGGGTGTTCCAATCCCTCAAGACATCAGTCCCATGTCCACACCCTCTGCAATTAACAAGCTTACCTGCAAAAGGATAAGTGTTAGGCTTCCAGGAGAAGAAGATGAAGGTGATGAAGGAGAAGGTGTCCCAATGGAGACTGAGGCAGAGGCAGCAGGGCATGCATCAACCTCAACACCCAGGAGGAATGGCAAAAGAACTAGAGCATCAACTTCTTTAGATACACCTCCAGATGCTTTCCAAATCATTCTGGAACGACTTGATGGGATCAGAGGAGTCTAGACTGAGCACACTGAGAGGATGAGAGCCATGCAGGACCAGATTGATGTTTTGTCTGCTAAACTTGACAGCTTCACCACTCAGCATGGACAGTGACCCTTTGGCCATTCCTATCAAAAAGGGGGAGATGTTTCTTTCTGATGTTGATGACATTGTTGATAAGAAGCAGAAAAGCAGCTCTTAAGGGGGAGTAATATATTGAGGGGAAGTTGTCAAAATCAGAGACTTTGTTTTTTTTATATGTTTATGTTTTGGGTATTTGATGTTACTGTGGTTTTGGTGTATAGTTGTTTCTAACTCATAACTTATACTCTTGGTTTAATCTTTTATATATTTTATTGATGTTATTCAGGATTTTTTGGTGTTTGTACTCATGTGCTTTTGTAAGCTTTTAGGGTTAATGTTTTTATGCATATTATGTAGGCTTTATGGTATGTACCTTGCTTAATGCAGCCTTTATGCTATGTTGAAATCAGTACTTATACCTAAATGTCTTGCATTTTGATTTATGTACTGTCACTCTTGTGCCCTTGTAGGATTGTTCCTAGATGCATATACCTTATGTATTATGCATTGGTTGAGTGTTGAACATACAAGTATCTTGCCTTGTGCTTGTTAACTTGTATGTCCTTGTGTTCATTCCAAGTGTGAATGAGCACTGTGATCACTACCTTGTGGTGTTCACTTGGTTGATCAAGCCATGGTTTGTTTCTTAACTCCATCTTTGCTTGATCACATATTGCCTGTTTCATATGCATTTCACGATTTTCTGCTTAACAATGATCATGGTGTATTGTTGTGTTTCAGGAGTCTTATGTTTATATGATTCAAGTGCTTCACAGCTTCACAGCCTCTCTAGCTTTGCCTTTTTATTATCTGCTGTGGGTTGTGAATTTAATTTGGCTTAGATAGTTTTACCAATTCCATATTATAGCTTATGTTAAGTTTTTGCACACTAGTTGTTTGACATAATTCTTGAATTGGTTAAGTTGTAATTTGGGGGTCTAAACGTTCAAGGGTGTTTAACACATATTTGAACTTTCAAGTACCAATAGTTAAGATATGCCTTTAGAAGCTAATATGCCATTTAATTTTGATTTCTAATGAATTTAGGAACTTAATGCCCCACTAGTTAAGATCGGACTTTACGTCATTATCATCAACAACCCGTTAATGCCCCAGTTAAGCTAATATGCCATTTATGTATTTATGTCATTAATACATAAATGTCTTTGAAGATTTAGGAAGATTCATTTTCAAAGTAGCAAATAGTACCAATCCACACTTACAAATGTATGGTTGATGTGCTTTGAATATAAATACTGCAATTTACTGATTTAGGGTAACTCCCACATATTTCTAATATGGGTCAAATGTCATTGAAAAGAAAATTGATGTATGGTTATGAGGTTTACACTCTTCAATGTTAACTAAACAAGTTCAGTTAATAAGTTTGTAGGTCTTAATAGGCATTTTTGTTGTGCGATTTCAATGCGTATGGAACTATACATGAGCAAGGTTAATAAGCACAATAATTAATCAAAATTCAGTGCAGTTAATAAGTTTCTACTAAAAGTTATCTTTCTTTTATCTCCAGCTCTCTTTCTCTTTGGTGGCTGAACAAATTGTGAGGAACAAGGTGAAGAACACAAGTTAATTTTGGATTTTTTCTGAAAGTTGTAAACTTAGCTTGAGCAAAGTAAGTATATTCTAGTTAAAAACTTATAAAACTCTATATATACTTGTGATGTTGGAAATTTGTTTTGTGGTAGGTTGTTGTGTTGAAGCAAGCGGGTGGCTTGCATGGTGTTATAAGGTGATTTAAATTCATATTGGGACTGTTTTTAATTTTTTGTAAATGTGAATGAAACTTGTTGATTAGTAGCAATTGTGTTCCTTTATTCAATTTCAATGCTTGTAAGCATTATAGTTGTGATGTTGGAAATTTGTTTTGTGGTGGGTTGTTGTGTTGGAGCAAGCAGGTGGCTTGCATGGTGTTATAAGGTAGTTTAAATTCATATTGGGAGTGTTTTTATTTTCTTGCAAATGTGAATGAAACTTGTTGATTAGTAGCAATTGTGTTCCTTTATTCAATTTCAATACTTGTAACCACCGCCTCCTCTAATTCATCGGTGGAGTAAATTCAATGGTTAGAAAATGAGATAATTGAGCTCAAAGAGGCAAGAGTTAGAGATCAAGAGGAGCAAGCTAAGGACCAAGATGCACGAATTAAGCAAGATGAGGTCCAAAAGAATATTCTTAACTTTTTGAGGAGCAAGGGTTATGATGATGCTCTTTTTTATGGGGGTGGTTCAACTTCAAGTTAAAACACATTTTGGTTAGTACTTTATTTGCTTTCTACAACTTATGCATTAGGAGTTGTGATTTTAATTTATTGGTGCGGTTACTCTTAATGCATTGTTAGAAATGTTTCTTATAACATAGTTAATGTTTTTACTTTACGATTTTAACGAAGTATTGTTTTTATATTTGTGCAAATTTTTTATTGGTGGGTTTTAGGGGATTTACTTTCGGTATTACTTGAAGACATATGAGGACATCTTCCGTTAGTTCTAAAATAGGATTTAGGTAGAGTTATTGTATGTATTGCAAACAATTATTGTATGGAAGGAGTTTGAATTGGATACTAGTTTTATTTTTTATTTATGGACTGTATGGATCTTTTTTTATAAATGTGTTGAAATAAATGTGTTATTCAAATGTGAGGTTTTAATAATGTAATGATAGATTACTGGTTAATATCAAAGCCATGAAAAAAATAAAAACAGAAAATAAGTTTTAGTGACAAATTTTTTCGTCACAAATATAGCAACAAAAAATTATTTTAGTGACAAAAATTTCGTCACTAAATATAGCAAAATTTTGTAAGAAATGGTTTTAGTGACAAAAATTTTCGTCACTATATGTGTCTGGATTTTCTTAAAAATAGTTTTAGTGACGAATTTTTTCGTCACTATATGTACCCGAACATAGTTTTAGTGACGAAATTATTCATCACTAAATATGATTTAGTAAACTTAAGTGTTTTTAGTGATGAAATATTTTCGTCACTGAATAGTGTTTTTAGTGAAGAAAACATTTAGTGACGAAATGTTTTCGTCACTAAAAGTTAAAAAAAAAAAAAAATCAAATCGGACTTTTAGTGACGAAATTTTTCGTTACTAGGACTTTTAATGACGGGGCTACAATGACGAAATGAGTTTCGTCACTAAAAGTCAAATTTCGTCACTAAAGGTCCTTAGTGACGAAAAACTGGACATTTAGTGAAAAATTTTTTCGTCACTGAAAATATATTTTGTTGTAGTGAAAAAGAAGAGAACAAATATTCAAAGTAATGTCAAAAGGGCTTGTGGTAAGTGTTGATGATCCTCATATGAAGAAAAATAAAATTTCATGAAAATATGACAAATGCATCTACAGGTATAAGAATTGGATATGACATTCAAAGCAAATGTCGTATCATGGAAAGTTGACTACAAGAACTAGTAGTGGTATATTAGGAGTTGGAAACAAAACACCTGAATGCATCACCCAAATAAAGTGCTAGGAATACAATTTGTTGAGGAACACTTGGGGGTCTAATCTATGTGAAGCAAGGTATCAAGTTAGTTGACTAGGAAAACATTTTCTGTGATTAAATCCATTATTATAATTTCTATCTCTTTTAGTTTATTTACTAAATTGAAAATATTTTTGGGAAGCTGAATTTTGAATTGGTTTTTTTTTTTTTTTTTTTTTTTTAATATTAAAAAAAAAAAACATGTGGAGCTATATATATATATATATATATATATATATAGGAGAGAATCTCTATGGCTCTATGGTAATATAAAAAAGGTAAGTTTGGTCATACACTGAAAGCTGAAAGAAATGAAATAGGTGTGTTCATCTATATCTATCTATGTGCTCTGCTTTGCTCTGCCACTCTTCATGGGCAGCTGTCTGTATTTATTACTTTTTATTTGTTTGTGTCATTTAAATCAGTTTGTGTTTTTCAACAAATTTCATGGAACTGGAAGTTTGGGACTATTCTCAGTGTTTTCTACTTTTGCTTTACGGACTGATTTGGGGTAATGGGATTTTGATTAATATAATAAGCATCTTTGGATACTCTGACCAACTTCAATATTGGTTGAAAGCCTATTTGTATAATACCTTTATGAGGTGAACCCCACATCTTATTGTAATACATGTTCATATCTTTGACTATTTGATATTTAGGGGGTTATCTATAGTAAAAAGAATAATAAATATGAAACATGATTCTGATTTTTTTAATGGGGGCTAGTTTGCCACTTCGCCTTTTTTTCTTGTCTTCAAAGAATTGCATTTAAGATTTTTGACCTCTTGTTTACTTTCAACTTTTAAAGATTTGCTGATCAAAAAGTATGGTCTAAAGGTTTTATGATTAATGTCTAAAATGTGAAAGATAAGTGACCAGGTAATTGTCTTATAGCTTTTGGACGTTTCATTTCAGGATGATTAGGGAACATAATCCATCATCCATTTCATAATTCACATTAGATAAGAAACATAGCGTGGAAAATTTTCTTTTGAGCTAAACTTCTTTGATTCAGACCACTTTACAAAGATTAGGTTGAGATAATTGAAACCTGGTTCACGGCATGTTTGCCTTAAGTTTATCTTGTTTTATTTTATAAAGTTTATTCAGCATAGGGACATCTATTTATCTCAACTTTTCTAGTTGGAGTAATTTAAAAACTGCAACTTGAGACCAAAATTCTTTAATTGTCAATATGCCAAAGTTGAAAGTGAAGAACCAATAGGGAGTTACCTAATCACTTCATCTTCTTATTGTACAGCTTGTGTGGTGACTAACACCCTCTATAACTTGAGTTTGCAAGAACTCTATGTGAAATTTCAAATAGTCATCCCTATGACAAACAAGAAAAGTGAATTTCATAATTATAATACAGATCCTAAAGCCAAACAAGCAGATAATAAGAAAAATGATCAAAGCATTCATTTTGAAGTGCTTTGTTGCAATTTCCATCCAGTATAATGTAAGTTACAAGGTATGTTGTGTTTCAGCTCTACCAATTTGCATATTTATGTTGTACTGTGTGATGTCAATATTATATAAAAGATTATATTGTTTGGAGAAAAGTTTGTTATTTTAGAACTTAATAATGCAGAGCATAAGTTTTAAGTTTTTGAAGTGTTTTGCTCTCCAATTAAGCTATTTTGTTAGGATTTGCGCACTTGCCATTTTTATTTTTTTTTAACAGTTACAAGTTCTTAAATCTGATTCTCTATATTAATTTGTTGGACCATTCATTGATGTTATTGCTTAATTCTAGCTCATCATAAGTAGGAGTCAACCTCATGAAAATTTGTTATGTAAACATTTATCCTTCTAGCTATCTCTTGCATTCAATGCTTTTTTTGGGATATAAGCATCCAACCTAAACCCAAAGCTATTTTATCCTTGTTATTGAAAAATTATCAATTATCAAATTATAGTTGAGAATTAGAATGATGTCCATGTAAAAAGATAACATTTGGAATGCATATACACATAATTTTGAAGTCCATGTAACAAGACCAAGCTCTAAAACAGAGTTGAAACATTGATATGCACCCGCAATCATTTACATTATACTCAACTTTCAGATAATAAGAAACCTCTCAAAGGTTCATTATATGATTATATCCTTTTTTTAGCATGCTGTTGTTTACTAGATTTTTATTTTTTATTTAATAAACTTATTGTATATGATTTTGAATTTGCTAATATTGTAAGGATGAGATAGATGAGCCAAAGTTCTTGAATAATAATAGTTATATAAATAAATATCTAAGGCTTTATGCAAAGAGTTTTGCTCTTATGAACATCTGCTTTTTTTTCAAGCTCTAATAGTTATACCATGTTAATGCAGATATTTCTGTTGCTAGTGGGGTTGCAAAAGGGATAATAAGAAATTCCTACAAGTTAGAAGTTGCCCTTTTGAGAACTTAAGAATGAATGATCCGGAAATGCATATGCTTTTGATTTTCTCTTTTTCAATTGTTGCCATGATGGTATTCAAATATAGATGTGAACAAGACACATTATAGTGGATTTCTTTTTAAATGAATTTTTTCCTTTTAAATGGATTTCTTTATAGTTTGTCTGCTTCTTTTAGATACTTTGCAACAAGAGATCGGCTTGTAGTTCATGAAAGTGAGTTATATATCAATTCAAGTTATAAATATTATGAGATGAAAATTACCATATATAGATCCAAGTGCAAGTAGGTGGTCTGATTTCTTTGGCTACGACACATACAAACAAAATTAGTGAATTTTGTTATTTCATATATGAATTTATGGAAAAGCGATTTCTTAGTAAACAAATTGTGGCATATAAATATGGAATATTTCCCTTGTCAATATATTAGTGATACTTCTCAATTTTAACTAACCTAGTAATCATAATAGATTTAATATATTTAGAAGTAAAATCTACCCCACCTTATTGTGTTTAATACGTGTAAGTGCTCTATTAACTTTTTGGAATAACTCATAAAGCCTAGTTTGCCTATCCAAAAATCTATTGAAGAAGGCATTCATGGCTTCACAATGTTGTGTAGTCTTGTACCTAGAAAAAAAAGGAACCACTATATGTGATAGAAGAACTGTCAAATTTGATATTGGAATTGCACAACATGATAATGGAACCATCAAATTTGAGAAATAAATAAAGGAATATCAAATGTAATGTTGGAATTGTATAATATGAGAATAGAACTGTCAAATATGAGAAACAAATAAGGGAACCATCGAATGTGACAAAAAAATTGTTCAATGTCATTTTGGAACTGCACAATGTGAAGATGAAATCGTCAAATGTGAGAAAAAAGTAAAAGAATCACCAAATATGAGAAAAGAACTGTTACATGTGATTGTGGAACTGCACGATGTGAGGATGAAACCGTCAAATATGAGAAAAAAGTAAGGAAACCACCAAATGTGAGAAAAGAACTGTCACATGTGATGTTGAAACTGCACAATGCGAGGATGAAACCGTCAAATGTGAGAAAAAAGTAAGGGAACCACCCAATGTGACAAAAGAACTGTCGCATGTAACAAAAATAGAGCAAATGCGATGTTGGTACTACTTAATATGACAATGAAACCATCAAATTTGAGGAAAAAAGAAAAGAAAAGAAAAAGGAACCATTATATGTGACAAAAGAACTATTAAATGTGATATTAGAATTGCACAATGTAATAATGAAACCGTCAAATATGAGAAAAAAAAAAAAAAAGGAACCACCAAATGTGAGAAAAGAACTGTCAAATGTGATGTTCAAACTACATAATATGAGGATGAAACTATCAAATGTGAAAAAAAAGTAAGAGAATCACCAAATGTGAAAAAGAACTGTCACATATGATATTGGAACTGCATAATGTGAGGATGAAACCGTTAAATGTGAGAAAAAAGTAAGGGAACTACCAAATGTGAGAAAAAAAAACGGTCACATGTGATATTGAAACTGTACAATGTGAGAATGGAACCGTTAAATGTGAGAAAAAAACCGTCACATGTGATGTTGGAACTGCACAATGTGAGGATGGGACTGTCAAGTGTGAAAAAAAAAGGAAGGGAACCACCTAATGTGACAAAAAAAATGTCACATGTGATGTTGGAACTGCACAATGTGAGGATGGAATCATCAAATGTGAGAAAAAAAGTAAGGGAATCACCAAATGTGAGAAAAGAACTGTTACATGTGATATTGGAACTGCACAATGTAAGGTGGAACCGTCAAATGTGAGAAAAAAGTAAGAACCACCCAATGTAACAAAAGAACTGTCATATGTGACAAAAATAGGGTAGATGCGATTTTGGCACTACTTAATATGACAATGGACCCATCAAATTTGAGAAAAATAAAATAAAGAAACCACTATATGTGACAAAAGAACTGTTAAATGTGAGAAAAAAGTAAGAACCACACAATGTGACAAAAGAACTGTCATATGTGACAAAAATAGAGTAGATGCGATGTTGGCACTACTTAATATGACAATGGAACCATCAAATTTGAGAAAAATAAAATAAAGAAACCACTATATGTGATAAAAGAACTTTCAAATGTGATATTAGAACTGCACAATATGATAATGGAACCGTCAAATGTGAGGGGGAAAAAAAAAAGATCTACCTAATGTTAGAAAATAACTATCAAATGTGATGTTGAAACTGCATAATGTGAGGATGAAACCATCAAATGTAAGAAAAAAGTAAGAGAACCATCAATGTAAGAAAAGAACTATCACATGTGATGTTGAAACTGCACAATGTGAGGATGGAACCGTCAAATGTGAGAAAAAAAATAAGAAAACCCCCAAATATGAGAAAAGAACTGTCACATGTGATGTTGAGACTGCACAATATGAGGATGAAACCGTCAAATGTGAGAAAAAAAGTAAGGGAACGACCAAATATGAGAAAAGAACTGTCACATGTGAAATTGGAACTGCACAATGTGAGAAAAAAGTAAGGAAACCACCAAATGTGAGAAAAGAACTGTTACATGTGATACTAGAACTGCATAATTTGATAATGAAACCGTTAAATGTGAGAAAAAAGTAACCTGGTATAATAGGTCACCTTTTTAGGGAGGTACCGTAGAATTACCCCTTTTTATAACTAGTTTGCGTCTCTCGCTCTCTCTCTAAAAGAGAGACTTTATACTTTTCTTTTTAGAGACGTTATTTGAAACTAACCTTAAGTATTTCTAGTTTTGATTGGTTGAGATCCAATCATAAACAACTAATCTGAAATGGAAATTTAGTCTTTCACATGATTATTGGTTGTGCTGGACCTAGTCTTATATTAAAGTAAGCTACTAATGTCACCACATGGGAGTGTTTTACATCTACATGATATCCTAAAAAGACAAGTTACAATTAGAGCTCCCACATACTTGTGCACTTTCAATGTGATCCCATAGTCACCGGCTGCAAAGAGCTCAGAGAATTTCCTTGTCCTGAGTCCAAATTGGAGCCAGGTTGTAGTGAGTTCATCATATTTAGCTGTGCCGTTGAAGCGCCAGATAAAGACATGGAATTGTGCTGCAGGCTTGACAAAGAATTCTGCGGCACTGTTGGAACAGAACCTTGTAAGTTCATTGATTGCAACTGAGGGTTCATTTGATTTTCATGAGACTGAATTTGAGCAAGTTGAGGTGGCTGTTGCATGGTCTGCATATGAGGCACAGGAAGCTGTCCTTGCTGCAGTGCAGGCTTCTTAGGCGGATTTGTGTTTATAAAATTTACTATCTGCTTCTCATATTGCCCCAACTTCTCCTCGTGACCAGGTGATATATTACTTTTGGAAACCTGTAAGAATGTTATAATACGCTCCATCATAGTCTTAAATGATTTCAACTTCTCAAGCTGATCTGAGTTTAATTGTCGTGGAAGAGAATCAGGCTGGAGAACAAAAAAAATAAAATTAATTATAAGAACAAGAAATATAGTAAAGGACAAAGATCAAGTTACAAAACATAATCAAGTTATTTTTAATTTGTTCCTATACAGTAAACAGCGGGGTGTTTCTAAGCACAGGTGTATTAACAGCCCCATGAGGACAGCTGCCACTACTTTCAACCACATTTCCATCTCTCCAGAAGGATGCCATTAATACCAAAACTATCATGTGATAGGCTGAATAATGAGTAAACTTAGGCAATGAATTGCACAAGGAATTTTTGAAGCACAACATACCTGCTGCAATTTAGCAGCAAGTTTCTGGTACATTTCATTTAGTTCAGGCAAGTACAAGTCCTTCATGGTTTTGATCTGCAAAATGAAATTAGCAAGACAGATAATTAAACTCTTCATTTCTTCAGAAGCCTTTATTTATTTCCTTATTATCAGTGCACTAGTGCACGCTTGCCCTTGGGGGAAGGTTATACATATCCATTAAAGCATGAGTTTGTATAGGGTTTTACACAAGCTTCAGTTAACGTTTCAACCAGTGGATTTAATATATTCCAGATGAAATTTAATAAAGAAAAGAAAAGATAAAAAGAGGGGGAGAACAAAAGGAGTCTTAAATTGATAACATCCATCCATCATCCACAAGTGCTATTCACTCTTAATTTCAGGAGACAAATATGCCTATATTTACTGATCCTAAACCATGTTCAGCTGCACCACAATAATCATCTTTTTCTTTGACCTCATGTACAAAGTTTTTCTTAAAATATTTCCTTTTAATGAACTTTGATATGAAATAAATAAATACACATGTCCACTCATGCACAAACAAGAATTCCTGGTTCTTCTTCTCTATGCTGATGCACCCCACATCTTTCTTGATAGGTACACCAGACAGCCTAGTTGATGGACAAACTCACTACATTTGACCAAGATTTCATCTTCATAAATTCCTTTTTATTTCTACTCAAGATATGGGCGGTTCTCCTTTTACTTCATGTTGACCATCTTTCCTAATAGGAACTTCACCAGACTAATTACTTGCTAGATAAACCATATTACAATTAATAAAATACTAATTTTCTATAAATTAATCTCAAGTCTTGCTTTTATATTATTTTTGGCTTAGGATAATGGCTGTAGAGATTTTTCCTATAATCTATTTAATAACTCATGTGAAACATTTTTTTTTTTTAATATAAATCTTAGCACCCAAAAGCAAGTTTTTTTTTTTAATAGGTAAGAAACATGTATATTCAAAAAAGGCACAAAGCAAAACAAGAGAAAAACAAAAAACAAAGAAGGAAACTAATTGCAAAGAAAAAGAGAACCAAGGAACAATGGGAGAGAATCACTAGATGTGAGTCCCCAAGCCCTAGAACAATCATGAAGAGAACCAGTAAAAAGAGTAAGCAACTTGTCTTCGAATTTGTCCAAATCCTCAAAAGTCCGCCAATTGCGTTCCTTCCAAATACACCACATCCAACACAACACAACTAAATTCCAAATTTAGAGGAGTGCTTTTATATCATTGCCCAAGCCCCACTCTGACCATTTTCTCTCCAATGCACCAAAATCACTATGTCAAATCAAGTAAGTAGTAAAATAACTCAATCTACCACACAACTAAAAAAAATATGAATAAAAAATATCATCTCACAATTAAAATACAGACTCTCTCTCTCTCTCTCTCCCATACCTCTATATATATATATATATATATACACATTTTTATGAATATTTAATAAATAACAAATAAAGGCTGTGCAACCCATGTACAATATGTTCAGCCAGCAGCTTAAGGGCATCCAAAAAGGTGAAATTCAGAATATGATTAATCAATCCAGGAGTTGAAGATAGCCATGAAAAGAACTCAAAAGCAACCCATCCCCTTTGTAAACAGGAAATTTTAATCTCTCAAGCACTAAGCATATCTTTTCTGCAAAACACCAAATTGAACAGGATGATTTAGATTCTTTTTTTCCTGCCTAAAACTACTAAGACTAGGTTTCAAATACACAATAAACAACTATTAAAAACACTTCCTTATCAAGCCTTCATAGGTTCAGTCACCAGTGGAAGTTATACTTACAAAAATATGTATGACCAGCAATGCTCTACGGTACCAAATGTTGGGCTATAAAGAGGCAACATATCTATTAAATGATTGAAACTAAAATGAGAATGTTAAGATGGATAAGTGAAAAATAGGGTTTGAAATGAGGAAATCCACTTAAAGGTAGGGGTAGCCTCTATTGATTAAAAGATTAAGGAAAGTCACTAGAGATGGTTTAGTCATGTTCAAAGGAGAGTGATTAATGCACTAGTAAGAAAGAGTGAGTTGATCCAAGTTGAGGGAACAAAAGAAGGTAGAGGAAGACCAATCATTAGTAATAGTAATAAAAAATAACATGTCAATTATAGAAATAGCAGAGACGATGACTTTAGATAGAATAGAATGAGAAAAAAAAATGTGGTCAACCCTAACTAATCTGTCAAGGATCTAGAGCCCCCCCCCCCAAAAAAAAGTTTGGGACTAAGGCTTTGTTGTTGTTGTATCAAGTTAGGCACACACTAGACAACCAATAGTAGTGCCTAATGCAAATATCCCCATCTAGGTATCATCATGAAGTGTAAAACCATAGAAGTGGGCTAACAAGTACTAAATTTTGTGTTTTTCCCACTTTGTAAAATGTAGAAGTGGTCCTTAATTTGTGGGTGCAAATGTTACAAGCTTTTAGGATTCAATGGGTCATGCCAAGTTCTGTGGAGAGTTTGGTGTCTTGTTGGAGTAATTGGTTGGGAAAATATGCTTTGGACGTTTGGAATATGGTTCTTGGTTGTTTGATGTGGGTTGTTTGGTTGGAAAGAAACCGGCGCTCTTTTGAGGTTCTGGAGAGAACGCTTGATCAGTTACAAGCGTTCAGCCAAAATACACTTTTTGAATGGGCTAAGTGTTGGGGTTATTCAAACTGTTCTTCTGCTCTGGAGTTCTTTTCTACCCTTAGTAGTGCCACTTAAGTTGCTTCTTTTTTTTCTGTTTTCAGTTGTTTTTGTTTGCTGTTTTTTGTGTTGAGCATCATGAACACCTGTAATGGCTATTTGCGTTTTTCTTGTTGAATAAAAGTTTTATTACTTATCAAAAAACAAAATAGAAGTGGTCCCTTAATTGGTCATTTTTATTTCCAATATTAGTGTTAATGGTTTCAATAAAAGGATTAAAATGTAATTATGAATCATTTAAACAAACTAATAAAAACAAAAACTAGTTCATTGTTGAAGTAGTTTTTATTTTAGATTTAGGTCAAAACTAAATTGAACTAGTTTTGCCAAGCACCACAAAATGTGCAAAATAACATTCATTATACGAAGAACAAACAAGCATAGAATAAGAGAATCTCTTGAAGAAAACGGAAATCTATCACTGAAGTTCCATATTGGAGAAAAATATGGAAGAATCGTCATACACTGATTTATTATGTGGCCCTCATAAGACTGGTTTAGCTGATTGTGACTATATATAGTATTCTATATTATCATCTAAGTTCCTAGTTTAATGTCAGTTGCATATGGCAACACTATTATCATCAATAATGCATCATAATAATGTCAGATTTATGAGTATCTAAGCTTCAATGATGTTTTGTTAGAAAAATAATTTGTTATTTCTTTTAAAAAGAACAAGAAGTTCAAATTCTCTACTGCTAAGATAATTCTTCACATCCTATTAAGTTGGAAGCTTTGCCCTTTATTCCATATCTACATCGTTCAAAATAATTATTTCTTGTTGGTCAGCAACTATTATCAATTAAGCCCAAATTTCAACTCCACCGAAATTCAACATTTCCCACAATACCTATGAGAATTTGTCATAAGTGAAACTTCATCCAATTAAAAAAAAAGAAAAAGACATGGCATATTACCTTTTGATAGACCTCCTCTTGCCAATCAGCCCCATTTGCATGCCCTGTCTGAGCTGTGGAATAATCTAGAGATGCTAAAAAGTATATAAATATATGTAAATAAATGCTCATGTGAGTCAAATGAATATCTTCTTCTAAGGAAACAATTTAAAGAAGCATTACTCACTGAACGATACTAGTAAAAATCTTCATTCCAAACTATATATCATGACACTATAACAAAACTGTAATAAAAGCATGTGAAATGAAAATAGCACCCAAGATTAAAAGCTAATTACTTTACACACCCTCTGCATATTAAATTACTTAAAAACTCCCCATATAGTTTTGCATTGATCCACCACGCATCACTCATCCCCCATAAAACCCCTTAGAGGCTTCCACAGCTTGTTTTACCCATATCGTCAAATAAAATAACATTCACTAGCTATTTTGGATGGGGAGTTGACCTCCATTTGCATGTATATATCGAACTAAAGTGACAAAATCAGGTTGGACAATGATGGCATTCAGAAATTTCATTATTTATAAAAAAAAAAAAAAAAAAAGAATTGGCACGTCCCGACCAACCGAGTTGAGTGCATCCTTCTTACACATGGACATAATTTATTATATTGATTTACTAGAGTGCTTTGCAAGGTTTAAATCTACATAATTAGCTTGTATGTACTTTGATCATTTTTTCTCTGACAGTTGACATGTACTTTTTGAAGTTCAACATATTACTTCTGGCAGGAGGTAAATATATATTGAATTCCTTATATTTGAACCCAAAACCTCACTCCATTACCCTTACAAGGAAAGGAAATGGAATTTAGGCTAGAGCTCATAAGCTTACTCATATCACCTTTTTTTTTTTTTTTTTTCTTTTCTTTTTATGATAAGTACACTCATTTAATTTTCATAACCTGTTTTGAGGGTGAAAGCAGTCCAACAGATGCTAAACATACAAATTCAACTACATATAGCATCCACCTTTCCCCACCAATAAAACAAAGGCAACATTACTTTTCAAGATGTCACCAAAATAACATCTTTAGACATTTTAACAGGAATTACGGATCCATGTCCAAGAAGAAAAAAAAAATTGCACACATACACATATAAACATATATCTATGTTTCTGTATATGTAATGGAATGATGATATGGAATCAGAGAATTTTCGTTTTGGGTGTCTTTCATTGGATTCTGAACTCTCAGTAGACTTGTTTGGTGGGAAGAATGATGATATGGAATCAGAGAATTGTGGAACCGTTTCATTAGATGCTGAACCACCAGATCCAGAATTGTTTGCTGGAAAAATTGATGGTATGGAAGGAGGAGAATGTGACATTCTTGTATCTTCACAAATCCGAACTTCGGCATGATTCTGCGGTGGAGGAGCGGAAAAGATCTGAAAGGCGGAGGAGGAGGGAGGAGCAGTGTGGTAATTAGGGTTTTGGTGGAAGGCAAAATGGTCTTTTGGCTGCTGCTGATGCTGTTGTTGTTGTTGATGATGCCGATGTGGCAGTTGTTGTTGGTATTGTTGTTGGTGATGTTGTTGTTGCTGAGGTTGGAAGAGAAAGTGGATCTGAGCGCGAATGAAGTCGAGCTTGTGAGAGAGATCGACACCGAGCTTCGACTCCAGCTTCCTAACGACGCCGTTTAGGCTGCTCAGCGAGTTGTCATTTTCGTCGCCTTCTTCTTTGATGTTGTTGTTGAAAAGAGACTCTATGGCTTTCGATATTTCTTGGTCTGTAACTGATGATGCCGAAAATAATACCACCAGTGAGTCACACGTTCCTCGTACGATCGCAAATGGCACCTGCACAACAAAAAGGAATAACCTAGCAGAGAGTACCGGTGTGGTACCGGCCAAACACCCTCTGAAAGTCAAGTTAGAACTATTCTCACTGCTCTAGAGTGCTAGAGAGGGTAAATTTTGCCTACCTTGGGTCACGAGGGTGCTTAGGTTTTTATAGTAGCGAGGGTTACCCCTCTTTCCCTTGGAGTAGAAGTCTTTTCCTTATAGGAGTCCTCTTGAGCGTATTTTTCGGGATCTTTTCCTTATAGGGATCCCTCGAATATTATCTAGCGTGGGAAGCAAGACAATTCCTTATATGTAGCGCGGGTAGCAAGTAAACTTATGCTCGGTTCGTCAGCCTCAATTTACTTCCTTCAGCTTTTTGGGCGTCATCTAGTAATGCCGTCACTCTTGGAGACAGTTGATCCTATGACCGTCAGCTATCACACCGTCTGCTACGTCCGAAGGATTGCACTAAACCATCTGTTTTATGTTTCGTGTGGCTAGGCTCTCTTTTTATCCTCATCAGTTGCCCCCTACTCTACATGCTCGACGCTTAAAACCGTCAGCATGTGGAGTTATGACTTAACCATCTTTTTGTTCTTAGAGACGAAAAAGAAAACGAATTATGAATGACTCCTCGAGCCGCGAGCTATTAAATGCAAGGTCACGTGGCGCGCAGTCGTTGGCCTCGTTCCTGGGCACGGGCGTCGCCTTGCCTTCCGTGCGTTTTCCCTCTTATATAAATACCACGCCCCTTGTCTCATTTCGCCATTTCAACCTCGCTGACTTTTCAAGAGAGAACCCGTCGCCCTTACTCTCGATTTGTTCCGTCAGCTGTTATCAATACCGTCACTCCCAAGGTTGTTTCATCCATTCAAGATCCATTTCACCTCTTCTTCCCTTTTCTTTGCTTTTTTACTTTTGCCTGAAATTTTTTTTTATTGAGAACGTTAGTCTAGGAACTTAGAGTGTATCCGTCACTTGTAGGTAGTTAGATGTCAAGTGACGCATCGAGTGATCAGTCGTCAGTCCGCGATGGAGCGGGCTACGACGAATTTTTTGGCTCAGGTCAAGAGTCCGACGGCTTTTCTGAGTCGTCAGGAAAAGAAACGTCAGCCCAATCCCTTAGTATTGACGTAGAAGACCATGTCGAGGGAGTTAGGGAGAAAGTGTTAAGTGAGGTTGAGGTCGAGGGGAGAGACGAGGAAATTGTTGGTGACAGGAACTGGGATGAAGGCGACGAGGAGATTGATAGTGACAGGGATAGGGATGACGGTGACGAGGTCAGTAGTAACGGGAATGAGGATGAAGGTGACGAAGAGTCCTGTGAGGGAACTTCAGGGAGTTCTGGAGGTAATCGTCCCTTCATCCTTCCGGAGGAGTGGACCGTCAATAAATTCCTTCCAAAGATGAGCAACAGAGTTTTTAATGAGTTACATACCCGTTTCCAAATCCAGACCACATTCCTATTCGTCTCCCTAGAAAAAACGAGAGGTGTTATACAGGGAGGACTGCTGATGTGGGGATGTACGATGCCATATTCGCAGCAGGTCTTAGATTACCACTGACGGATTTACACCGTCCGCTGGCGGATTTCTTGGGATTATCCGTCAGCTAGATTGCTCCGAATGCCTGGAGGATCTTCATTGGTGCTGAGATCCTTTGGGGTCGCTTGAGTGGGGGGAATCGTCACCTTTCGCTAGACGAGTTCTTTTATTGCTACAGACCCCAGCATAAAGTATCCGCCAAGGGGACATACCATTTTGCTCCTCGTGAAAAGAGCTTAAGATTAGTGTCTGATATGCCGGACTCAAATAGGAATTGGAAGAGTAGATTTTTCTTTGTTAAGGGGACGGACTGGGTGTGCCGTCCGGATGAGTGGGATACGTTGCCCGGTGGTTATTTTGATAACACTTGGGCTTATATTAGGGAGTCAGGTTGCCCCCCTTCTCTTTCTTTCTTCCGTCTCTTTTCACTTACTAGGGAGTTTTCTTAACACCGTCTCTTTTAACACCGTCTATTCCCTTTTGTTTTAGCTAGCTCTCGCCTGGAGATATCTGACGAACAAAGGGAATTCATCCGTCGGATACTTGGCATACTGCTTGACCAACGTAAGTGTAGAGATTTGATCACCCTAGACACTCTCCATTTGTATTGTGGGGGTCCTGAGCCGACGGCTGAAGCTCGGAGGTTGGAAGAATTTTCTTGAAAACGTAAGTGGATGCCTTATTTAATCCGTCGGCTTATTTATTCCGTCTGCTCTTACTGACCCGTTAGTTTATTTTGCGTAGAGATGGAAGCTGCGAAGCAAAGGGTGAGGGCCACCGCTGCCTGTAAGAAGGAGGAAGAGAAGGCCAAGGGAAAAGAAGGAGTGTCAACCCTTCATTCTTCTTTGACGGGTTCAATTAAGAGGAAGGCTAACGGAAAGGATGATCCTCCTTCTAAGAAGGTGGCCGTCAGTCCTGGGGATGTGCCCTCCAAGAAGTCGCCCCCCAAGTCTAGTCACGGCACTGGGAAAGGAGTGATGACCTCTTCTGGTCCCGTCATTGAGGGGCCCCGTTGCTTGTTGACTCACAAGGATTACGCTGTTGAGGGGGTGGAATCTCTCATAAAACAGACAGATTTGGATCCTTGTGCTCAGCTAGGGACGAAGGACCTGGGAGCGTCAGCCTTCTTTGATATAGCACGGGTATGCTTCCTACTTTGAACAATCTGATCTTTGCCTTGCTTAATGGCTGACGGTTGTACTTCCTTCAGGCCTTGGTTCGTGTTAAAGCACTTCAAGACCGGTGCATGGCCAAAGAAGGCATCGTCTCTCGGGTGAGGAGGCATAACTCCAACCTGATGGATCAGCAGGCGCAATATAAGGAGGCCGTCCGTCTCTTAAACTCAGATCTGAAGGATGTGAGGGAGAAGTTAGGAGAGGCTGAGGACCAGCAGAAGAAGCTTGAGGAGGAGCTTTCATCTTTACGTGCGCAAGTAGAGACGGCTGGGACTGACGCGGTCCAAAAATTCAAGACAACCCAGTCATTCATTGATTCCTACGCTGATTATTATGGCACAGGTTTCGATGATTGTCTGAAGCAAGTAGCGTCAGTTTATCCGGAGTTGGATCTATTTGGAATTACCATGGATGCCTCCGTGCCGATGACTCCTGTTGGCGACACTGCTGCTGACAAAGATGACGAACCCCTCAATATGGACTTTTTGCTTAATGATGCCGGAGTTGGTTTAGCCCAACCTGCTGTCACTACCCCTGCCGAGTCTTCAGATAAAGCACAAATTGCCAAGGATAAAGCTGACGGGGTCTCTAAGGACGTTCCTGCCACTTAATCCTGGCTATTTATTTTAATTTTTGAACAATGTTTTTAAGTGCCCTTACGTTTATTAGGCTTTTTACTTGTAACTCTATCTGCCCTTTTTATGGCGCTTGGTATCCGTTGCTTTGAACATGTATACTGATGTTTTTATTCCTTTGTTGACTAATTTCTATGAGACCATTATCTTTTTTATTTTTAGCCTTTTTTGATTAGCTCATCATCTTTACAGGCTTGTTGGTTTGAGAACCTCGTTTGTAAGTAGTCTCATTTTTTGGTCAGACCGTCATCAATTTGACCGTCAACCTTATAGGTCCTTTAGTTCTAGGACCTGGTCCATATGATGATATTTTCATCTATTGGACTGTCAACTTTTTAGCGTTGGCTTTTTCAGACCGTCACTCTCTTGGCCTTGATGTTTGGCTCTTTGTTGGTCCGTCAGTTTTTATGGCATGGTCCATTTGATGATAGCTCATCTATTGGACCGTCAGCTTTTTAGTTTTGGCTTTTCCGAACCGTCATTCTCTTGGCCTTAGCCTTGTTGTTTTGTTGGTCCGTTAGTTTTTAAGGCATGGTCCATTTGATGATAGCTCATCTATTGGACCGTCAGCTTTTTAGCTTTAGCTTTTCCGGACCGTCATTTTCTTGGTCTTAGCCTTGATGTCTTTGACACCTTCGTTAGTCCGTCAGTTTTTAAGGCCCTGTCCATATGATGATAGCTTCATCTATTGGACCGTCAGCTTTTTAGCTTTAGCCTTTCCGGACCGTTATTTTCTTGGCCTTAGCCTCGATGTCTTTGACACCTTCGTTGGTCCGTCAGTTTGTTTTTTTTTTTTTAGTCCGTGTGTTATGGACTTAGTCGTTTTGGCCGCGAACTTAGTGGACCGTAGAAAAAATACACTTCAGCAGTTTCTGAATAAAACTCCTCTTATTGCCATGCATTTAAATAAAAGTAATTAAAACCAAATCCTGCCCCTTGGGCTAAAAAGTATTGTTGCAAAAAAAACTAAAGTAAATGATAAATCTGAGGAGTAAAACTATAATTTGCTGAAATAGAAAAGAGGTTGGTCTTCATGCTGCCGCTCCTATTGGTAGTACTTTCGTAGGTGCTCGGTGTTCCATGGGTGTGGTAGTTTCTGTCCCTCCAACGTTTCCAGGTGGTAAGTACCTTTTCTCTGCCACGACGAAACTTGGTAAGGACCTTCCCAATTGGGGCCGAGTTTCCCTTGGGTAGGGTCCCTAGCGGCGCCCATGACCTTTCTAAGAACAAGGTCTCCAACTTGGAAGTCTCTGTGTCGAACCCGAGAGTTGTAGTGTTTGGCCATGCGGTCTTGGTACCTAGCGAGCCTTTGTTCTGCTGCTGCTCTGATCTCGTCCACTAGGTCGAGCTGTAGTCGCATAGCCTCGTCGTTTTTGTTCTCATCATGGTTGTGTACCCTGTAGCTTATGAGTCCGACTTCGACCGGGATGACTGCTTCGCCTCCGTACGTCAGGCGGAACGGTGTCTCTCCTGTGGGTGTTCTTGCCGTCGTCCTGTATGCCCATAGTATACTCGGCAATTCTTCGGGCCATATACCCTTTGCCCCTTCGAGCCGAGTCTTGATGATCTTCAGCAAGGATCAGTTTGTGACTTCGACCTGTCCATTAGCTTGAGGGTGGGCGGGGGAGGAGTAGTGGTTCTTTATTCCTAACTGTGAGCAAAAATCCCGGAAATGGTCGTTGTTGAACTGCCTCCTGTTGTCCGAGACAAAGACTCTAGGAATGCCAAACCTGCATATGATGCATCTCCAGACAAAGCTCCGCACGTTCTTCTCTGTAATCGTGGCCAGAGCTTCAGCTTCCACCCATTTCGTGAAATAGTTGATGCCCACTACCAGGAATTTCAGCTATCGTACGGCTGTAGGGAATGGTCCCATAATGTCTAATCCCCATTGTGCGAACGGCCATGGGGCCGTCATCGGGGTCAGCTCTTCGGTTGGTTGTCTAATAATGTTGCTGAACCTTTGGCATTTGTCGCAGGCCCTGACGTAGGCTTCGGCGTCCTTCTGCATGGTGGGCCAATAGTACCCTGCTCGCACAAGCTTGTGTACCAACGATCTGGACCCTGAGTGGTTTCCGCAGATTCCTTCATGCACCTCTCGCATGACGTAATCTGCCTCTTCCATACCCAAGCATTTCAAATATGGTCGAGAGAAACCTCTTTTGTAAAGGACGTCTTTTATTAGGACGAACCTTGCCGCCTGGACCTTAAGTTTCCTTGCGGCTTCCTTTTCGTCTGGTAAGACCCCATCTTTCAGGTATGAAACTAACGGCGTTGTCCAGCTACTGTCGAAGCATATTTCCTGCATGTTGCTGAGATCTATTAGCGGAGAAAGCTCTTCTCCCGGCTGCAACGGGCTCAGCAACGGTGGGGAGGAGAGGTAAATCTTCAATTCTTCGAATGCTTGCTAGCATTCGTCGGTCCATTCGAAGGATTTCTTCAATGTTCGGAAGAAGGGCAAACACTTGTCCGTTGCCCTTGACACGAACCTATTTAGTGCCGCTATCTTTCCATTGAGGCTTTGCACCTCCTTCACATTTCTTGGTGGTGCCATGTCCATAATAGCCCGGATCTTGTCCAGGTTCGCCACGATTCCCCTCTGAGACACCATGAATCCTAAGAATTTTCCTGCCGTCACTCCAAAGGCACATTTCCCTGGATTGAGCTTCACGTTGTAGGAGAGAAGTGTGTTGAATGTTTCTTTGAGATCTCCTAGATGATCTTCCTCCCTCCGGCTTTTGACTAGCATGTCGTCCACGTAGACCTAGACATTCCTCCCAATCTGTTGCGCGAACATTTTGTTCATGAGCCTTTGGTACGTTGCGCCTGCATTCTTCAGGCTGAAGGGCATGACCTTGTAACAGAAGAGGCCTTGGCTGGTCACGAACGACGTTTTTTCCTGGTCGGCTTTGTGCATTCGGATTTGGTTGTACCCCGAGAAAGCATCCATGAAGCTCAGCAACTGGTGTCGGGCCGTAGAGTCTACTAGGACATCAACCCTCGGGAGGGGGTAGCTATCCTTGGGGCAGGCCTTGTTAAGGTCGGTGAAGTCCACACACATCCGCCATTTCCTGTTCGCTTTTTTGACCATTACTACATTTGCTAACCAGTCGGGATAGAATACTTCCCTAATGAAGCTCGCTTCCTGTAGCTTTCCGACTTCCTCTGCTATGGCTCGGTCTCGCTCGGGGGCAAATACCCTCTTCTTTTGTCTGATAGGTGGAAAGGCGGGCGATACATTCAACCTGTGCACCATGACTGAAGGATCTATTCCCGGCATATCTTCATGACCCCATGCGAATATGTCTCGATTGCGTCTGAGGAAGGTTATGAGCTCCTGACGGACCGTGGGGTTAGCGAGCGTTCCAATTTTGGTCGTCCGGCCAGGATCGAAACTGTCAAGGGGTATCTCTTCTAACTTCTCAACCGGCTCCGTTACCGTCCGGTGCTCTTCTATGCTTAAAGCCTGAACTTGATCCTCCATTTCCATCATGGCTATGTAGCATTCGCGTGCGGCCATCTGACTCCTGCGTAGCTCCCCTACTCCGTAGTCAGTTGGGAACTTTATCATCAGGTGGTAGGTGGAGGTTACCGCCTTCCATGAGTTGAGCGTGGGTCGCCCGAGGATAGCGTTGTAGGCTGACGAGCAATCAACTACCAAGAATGTCACGTCCCTGGCTATCTGTTGAGGGTAATCACCCACAATTACGGATAATGTGACCGCGCCCAGTGGGAATACTCGGCTTCCGCCGAAGCCAACAAGTGGGGCATTTGTTGGGATCAGTCGCTCCTTGTCGATCCTCATCTGCTGGAACGCTGTGTAGTATAAGATATTTGCTGAACTGCCATTGTCGATCAGCACCCGGTGCATATTGTAGTCTCCTACACGCAAGCTGACGACGAGTGCATCGTCATGTGGATGGTGAAGGCGTCGCGCGTCTTCTTCTGAGAATCCGATTACGGGACCTTTTCTCCGTGCTATCTTCGGCACGACTCCCGTCAGCTGAACATTTTGTACCATCCGAAGATAGGTCTTGCGGGCCTTCTTGGATGACCCGGCGGCAGCCGTTCCTCCTATGATCATCCTTATATCCCCGATCGGGGGCCTCGGTCGCTCATTGTCCCGTCGGGGGTGTTGGTCTTGTGCGGGGGGATCCGCTTTCTCCTTGCTAACGAATCTCTGCAGCTTTCCTTGTCTGATAAGGGCCTCAATCTGCTGCTTGAGGTCATAGCAATCAGCCGTGTCGTGGCCGTGGTCGTGGTGGAAACGGCAATACTTATCCCAGGAACGTTTGTTGGGGTCACTTTTTAGCTTTCCCGGGAACGTCAGAGCCTCTTCGTCCTTAATTTGCATAAGGACTTGATCTATCGGGGCTGTTAGCGGAGTGAAGCTCGTGAATCTTCCCCCCAGGGGCTTAGGGCGCCTTTCGTCCCTTCGGTCTCCTGTTCTTGCCTTCTTTTGGCCTTGGTCCTGCCGATTGTCTTCCTGCCTTTCTCTTTTCCTGGGCCTCTCTTCCCGAGCTAACAGCGCATCTTCAGCGTTCATATACTTTGTGGTGCGATAAAGTACTTCCGACATGGTCTTTGGGTCGTTTTTGTATAGGGAAAACAAAAACTTGCCCTTCTTCAAGCCATTCATGAATGCCGCAACAAGTATCTTATCGTCGGTTTCGTCGATCGAGAGTGCCTCTTTGTTGAACCGGGAGATGTAGGCTCTTAAAGTTTCATCTTCTCGCTGCTTCATACTCATCAAGCAAGCCGTAGACTTCTTGTATCGATGGCCTCCAATGAAGTGTGCGGTAAACTGAGCGCTGATCTCTTTGAAGGTGCTGATGGAGTTTGGTGTCAGTCGGCTGAACCAAATTCTCGCTGCGCCCTTCAGCGTTGTAGGGAAGGCCCTACACATGATGGCGTCCGCTACTCCTTGAAGGTGCATTAGGGTCTTGAAGGTCTCCAGGTGGTCCAGTGGGTCCTTGATCCCGTCATAACTGTCTATCTGTGGCATGCGGAACTTACTTGGTAAAGGGTAGGAGTTGACGGTGGCGGTGAACGGCGAGTCAGTTCGGTTAACAAGGTCGTCAAGGTCGCTTGATACTCGTCCCTTGAGAGCATTCATCATAACCTCCATTTGTTCCTTCATGGCTTGCATCTCCGCGATAACAAGTGGCGGAGTGGGTTCTGCGAGGGAGGGGATGCTTGTGTTCTGTCGTTCTGGTTTGCTCGGGGCGTTGCTGGCCTGGGGTCCTTCCTGGTTTCTTCTATCGGCGCTGGTTCCTTCTTGATCTGCTCCTTGGTTGTTGGGAGCTGCATTTTTCTGTTTCAGTTGCTCTTCTAGGTCGTGGTTTTGTTTGGTGAGGCGCTCCATGGCAGTGGCGAGTGTCCTCACCTGTCTTTCAAGCGCAGTCGTAGGGGCTTCTTCTTCTTGAACGTCGTTGGTGGTCGCCATTGAGCGAGTGAGTACCATGTAACTCTTTTGTCTAGGAAGCGAGAATGTGCTACGATTCGCACAGACGGCGCCAACTGATGATGCCGAAAATAATACCACCAGTGAGTCACACGTTCCTCGTACGATCGCAAATGGCACCTGCACAACGAAAAGGAATAACCTAGCAGAGAGTACCGGTGTGGTACCGTCCAAACACCCTCCGAAGGTCAAGTTAGAACTATTCTCACTGCTCTAGAGTGCTAGAGAGGGTAAATTATGCCTACCTTGGGTCACGAGGGTGCTTAGGTTTTTATAGTAGCGAGGGTTACCCCTCTTTCACTTGGAGTAGAAGTCTTTTCCTTATAGGAGTCCTCTTAAGCGTATTTTTCGGGATCTTTTCCTTATAGGGATCCCTCGAATATTATCTAGCGTGGGAAGCAAGACAATTCCTTATACGTAGCGCAGGTAGCAAGTAAACTTATGCTCGGTCCGTCAGCCTCAATTTACTTCCTTCAGCTTTTTGGGCGTCATCTAGTAATGCCATCACTCTTGGAGACAGCTGATCCTATGACCGTCAGCTATCACACCGTCTGCTACGTCCGAAGGATTGCACTAAACCGTCAGTTTTATGTTCCGTGTGGCTAGGCTCTCCTTTTATCCTCATCAGTAACCATTTCTTTTTCTTTCTATCTCTCTCTCTCTCTCTCTCTCTCTCTCTCTTTTTAACCGAAATTAACGTCTCCTTCTCTCTCTCTCTCTGGGGAATTTTCTCTCTCTTTCTCTCTCTCTCTTCGACTCTGTTTCTGTGCTTCTCTCTCTTTTTGACGGACCCAAATGACGATTCTGTCATCGGAGGTTCGAGCGACAAGTTTCAGACTTCCATGGCTAATAAGGGGATGCCAAGTGTTGTTTCCCCTTAATAATAGTTTTTTTTTTTTTTTTTCAATACTACTAATATCTTTTCATCCAAAAAAAAAAAAAAAAAAACCCTACTACTATCTAGGCTAGGCTCTTCATTTTTATTTTTTTTTTTAATTCAAAACTTTCCATTAATCCAAATTTATAATTTAAGTTTTATGCATTTTTATAGTGAAGATTTTGAGAAATACTATGTACACAAGGCTGAAGAATTAATTTTTTAAAAAGAAGACAAAGCTGAAGAATTTCGTCCGCCGTCGTCTTCATTGAAGGTTGGATTATCCATCACAATTTTCTAAGCTCAAACAATTCAGAAAGAAAGAGATAAGCCGAAGGGGCAGAAATGAAAGAAAAGCACATAACTTTATAGTTTATATATATATAGATATATATATGAACTCCGATTTTGAGATTATAAAGTGATGATGAGGAGGCAAAGTCTAGTTTAAGGGAGGATTGTTAATTTATAAATAAAAGGTTGAAGGGTTTCAGGCAGAAAAGGATTTTGAGAGTTAGAATTGATCGATTGAATTGAGAGAGAGGGGAATATATAGAGATGTATGTCATGTCATGTTTGGGGTTGTACATTGTCTCTCGATCGATTTTTTCTAGAAAAATAGGGACTCAAAACTGTCTTTCTCATTTAGACATATTTCGTTAAAAAGTTGGTTATATGATGAGATATACAATTTCACTCATCATTTGAGGTAAAAATCTCATATATGACTATATTGAGTGATTGTAAAGGTGATTTATTTGTCAACTTTTCCACTATTTGGCATTTCAACAAAAAATAGAGTTTGCTATAGATATTTTGTGAAAAAATATATATTGCGGAAAAGTTGTTATGGTTTTGTAAAGAGAAAGACTTTTGTCCGGTGCCCAGTTCTACTGGACACACTAGGATCAAGGTTTTCAGACTCGGACCGTTCATTGAACCGTAAAAGGAAGAGGTTCAAGGTTTTTGAGGTCGAACCGAAGTCGAACCGGGATCGAACCGTGATGATGTCATAATTAATTTAATAATTATTTTAAATATATATAAAAACATTAAATTAATAAAAAAATAGAAAAATTAACTAAAATAGCCCAAAACAAATATAGATAGTATTTTTTATAACATAACTTTCATAATACAAATAAAAATTATTAAATTCTAAAAAAACATAAATAGCTATTGAGTTTCTAAATTATTTTTAAGTCATAACAAAGCACACTTTAGTACCAAATAATTTTTATTTTATGAAACCCAATAAAATAGTTAAGCAACAAACTAATTTACTTGCTCCTGGCCAAGCCCATTTGACTGGATCATTTTTTTTTTCCCAAGCCCATTTGAATAGTCACTTTTCACCATTTATTATGAACTAAAAAAAAAAAAAAAATCAAAAGCTGGTTTTGAAGAATGAAGATGTCCTTGTATTTAAAAATGGTTAAAGTATAAACAAATAACAAAACCCAAAAAAATCGTTTAGTGTCCCAAAAAAAAAACAAAACCCAAGAAGTGCTTGACAGCTAGCAAGCATTTATGTGAGGAGTTGACACACACAGCAAAGAAGTCTCCAGAAGCGTGAAGAAGTCTACAACATTTTTAGCAATAATTTCACAACAAAATTTATATAAAAAATTGTTATTAGTTCTAATTTAAACTCACTATTGAAAATTTTTTTTACTCACCAATATTAACTAATAACAATCTGTACTTAAAATTTATTGTGAAATATTATGAAAATATTGTAGTAACATTTAATTATAATTTTCTATTTTTTATTATTATTATTCCCTCTTTCCTTGCATCTGTACGTTTCTTTTCCTTTTTTTTTTTTTTTTTCTCTTGATTTATCTCCTCCACACACGTTTCCCATCCCCACTCCTCTCATCTTTCTTTTTATTTTTCTAGACTCTTCCTTCTCCACACAGAGTGTCCTTTGCTTTTATTTTTCTTTCTTTATCTCTATCTCTCTGTTTCTCATTCTCTTTCTCTCATACTCTCACACTGTCACACACACATTACCGGCGGAGAACAAAGCTAGAATTTAAAGCTTGTTTCGCCCAAGAGAAGAGTTTCTGAAGAGAGGGAGCTGTGTGATGTGCTCTGAAGAGAGAAGAAGAAGAAACATAAAGACATGTTGTGTTTCTCTGGAGATGGCAGTGGCAGACATGATGTACTTTTTTTTTTTTCTTTTGAGAGGGAGTTGTGTTTCTGTGTTTCTCTGAAGAGGGAGTTGTGTTTCTTTTTCTTCTTTCTTTCTTTCTTTCTTTCATTTTTTTTTTTTTTTTTTTAAAAGGTTCAGATTCAAAGGGAACCGTGAGAAACTGTTTGATCACGGTTCTCAGAACCGTGCGGTTGAACCGCGGTTTGAACGGTTACCTGCTTTTTTGGCATAGAACGGTTCTTGAGCATAAAAGAACCGTTATTGTGAGAGGTTCATGGTTTTTCCGGTCGGACCGTACGGTCCGGTTCAGGTTTCAAAACCATGACTAGGATATGGACACGTGTCCAAAACTAAACACGTGTCCGCATCTCAACATGCCCAGTGGAACTAGCCACTAGACACAAGCCCAACCCTTTCGTAAATTACTGATCTGCTTTGATAACCATAATGATAAAGAGATTTTCTTTTAAGTAAGGAAGGACAAAAAAAAAAATGACATTAAAAATGTGCTATTAAATGTTGCTATTTTATTTATAAATACTTATATTCATACTTAAATTGAAAAAATTTTATTAGTGGCCAATGTTTCATTATTATTTGACTACAGCCATTTGGTGTATTTTTAAATAAAAGTCATGGGCATTTCTAGACAATTTTTATGAAAAGCTAGATATATCTTAATAAACCCTTGTATAAGTCAAATTCTAAACTATTTAAAACCCTAGGGGTATGGTTTTAAATAGTTTAATTAAAAAAAGCCCTAGGCGGAGGGCCCTAAAAGCATTAAAAAAAAAAAAATTGTGAAACACATTTACTTTTTTTTTTTTTTAATTCCTCCCCCTCTTAACACAATGCTAAAAAAAAACCCTTAAATATTTCTAGTTTTGATTGGTTAGGATCCAATCATAAACAACTAATTACAATAATTGAAATCTTCATCATCATTTATATATACTATTAATAACATGATTCTTTACTTGGATTTCATCATTTTGCACTCTAAAATTAAGACACTATCTCTATCTCACTTTTAAATGACACTTAGGCCAAAATAAAAAATAAAAATGAGTCTCGTTGCATGCACAAAGCGCATGTGATGAGACTAGTTTTAAAAATCTCTTAAAAAACAACTATTGGAGTCAAATTTGGAATGGAAAATTTAAATGAACTTGAGCCTATCAACCTATGTTCGAAAGTATATATATATATATATATATAAGAGTCAAGCCCACTACTCACCACTAGTCACTGCAATTGAAAAATGGAAGCAAGTGGTGCATCATTGCATTGTGGAGAAATACACAAGACACTAAATCACAAAGGAGAATATTAAAAAATATATATTAATTATTGTTATTATGATCACCATATAATGAGCATAAAGAAGGGATTGGTGAAGGAGAGAGAAGGTTATTTGCACCATGACACACCCTAGAGCACCTTTGGAATATGTTGCTTCTTATATCAGAAGATTGGATTCAAGCTTGGAAGAGTGAATAAGGTTGGTGAGGTGGGTAAAATATTGCCGATAAACGCATAGTTTGGTGACAATGTTTTATGGCAAGTCTGGGGCATTAATTCAAAATATCCATCTCTGAATAAGGATCAAAGCTTATGGTTGTTGGATTTATAGTGTAGATGCCCTTGGGTGAGATTTTGGGAGAGGAATGAGAATTCTGAGCTCTCCCCTCTCAAGTATTCACACATTGGGCGTTTGACAATGTGTTAAATGTGCACGTGTTATTAAGGTAAGGTGTGTGTGTGAATCTTTTTTCTTATTTTTATTTTATGGAGTTGTCACCAATTATTGGTTTTGTTCTAAGTGTGATTCGTCACCTATTTGTCTAATTTTTTTTAATTACCTAATTAACTAAAACCAATTCAAGGGTTCTTAAATTAATTAAGGTAACCAGAGTCTCAAACCAAAGATTCTTGGACTTGAAAATTTGGTTATAGGTGGGAAAGGTGTTAAATACCCTACATTGCTTATCAAAAGAATAGCACCTTATTTTAATTTAATCACAACATTCGTATTTTAGAAAGATAAATAGGATACTTGGCATTTGTTTTTGAAAAAGTTTTGTACAAAACAATACATATACATAATATCTTATTTACATATCTAAATAACATGTGAATATTATTGCAAAGAGTAATTTACAAGAAAACACGTGAGTATATATAAATAATATGTGAAAATTAAAATGCAAGAAGGTAAATATATATAACTAGCATGTGAGTATTATATTTATTAATCTAGCATGTGAATATATTATGCTATACAACATAAAAGAAAGGAAGGGAGAGGAAAGATATCACATTATGCATTTAGAGTAATAAGCCAACTTTATTTTCCAAGTTTCACTCCTATGCACAAACACAATAAACCAAAATGGTTGGTGTAGGAAGGAGGGGGATATGTTAGCTTGATCACATACCATCAATTCAATTAAAATGAATCATGGATACATATCAACCTCTTTAAAAATTGTGCAAAAAAGAAATTGATTGAAAACAAAAGATAGAAAACACAATTTACTTACATTTGAAAAGATGAGTATTGTCCTTTGGAAAACATCATGACTTTTTGGAAAAATTCTCATTTTAAAACAAAGGGAATTTTGGGAAAAGGAATTTTGAAAAAGGGATTCTCTCTTGAAATTTTATGAAAAAAAGGCTTTTGAGGCGAAAACATAAAGAAAGAGCAATTTTATATTTTTTAAAAAATATATTTTTATGCACTTTAGAAACCATATCCAAGATTAAAATCAAAACTATTCAAGAAAAGGGATTTGTTTTAAGAAAATTGTTTCCATGTTTTAGGAAAAAAAAGAAAAAGAAGAAGAAGAAGATGGTTTTGGTCCTTTTGGAAGTAAAAATCCATGGTTTCTGTTTATTTTTTAAAGAAGAGAGTTTTATTTTGACTTCTTAAGATTTATTTTTGAAAATGGCACTTACTGAAGCTTTAAAAATGCTTCATTGGAAGGCTTTTTATTCAAGGGTGAACTTAAAATGTTTGCATCTTTTAAAGACTTATTGAAAAGGGATGGTTATTGGAGTATTTTTTTTTAACATTTTAAGAGGTTTGCTTGAATCAAACTTCTCATTGACTGGTGATTTTGGGTGAGAAGGAAACGAGGGAAATAAATTGGGCTTAATGTAAAGACATAAAGCAATAAGGGAGTGTAAATACATACATACATACATATATATATATATATATATATATGTATATATATATATATTTTGTGTGTGTGTGTGTGTGTGTGGAAGTTAAAAGCAATATATGAATTTAAAGACATAAAGTAAATGAAATCTTCCTTGAATAGAGTTTGGCTTACCTCCAGTACTTTTTTAACTAAATATGTCCTTATATTTTAAATACACAATGACAAGTGGTAGTGGGTTTTAATCTTCACCTTTTATTTAGTTAGTGGATGATGCGGCAATTTTTATTAAAACAAAATGAGATTTTAGTTAAAAAAGTACTGGAGGTAAGCCAAACTCCCTTGAATAAGCCTTTACACCCATGGAAAATCGAATATGGTGGTGCATAAGGATAGACCTCCACTCACTACATTGATTTTGGTGTTAGAGATTAGTCTAAGAAGACCTACCTTAGCTAAATCTTTAAAGTCATAGTTGAACCAA